>NW_023458565.1:13768036-13824991 GCF_013731165.1 Rhagoletis pomonella
TTTAAAAAAAAAGGTATCAAGCTCTTAAAAAATCACCCGTTATATTGACATTATACCAACTTTTACAACTTTTATTTTTTTACTTTTATTAAATTACTCCTTAAATAACAGTAATTTCTGATTTTTATTTCATAAATCCAAACTAGCAATTATTTTTTATTGTTATCTAAATACTCTACAAATAACAGTTATTTTTCATTTGTAAATTAAACGTTTTAGATAACAGTATTGCAAACTTTTATTTATAAGAGTCATAAATAAAAATCAGTCAGTGACTTTTACTTTTTGAATCACACTTATAAAAGTCATTTGTATAAGTTGTTGTAAACTTTTGCTCTCCAACACCTTCTTAACTGCGAAAAATTATAATGACTTTTATACGTATGACATAAAAAATAAGAGGCGGTAACTGATTTATATTTATGACTTTTAAAAGTAAAAATCACTGACTGATTTTTATTGATAACTTTTTTAAATAAATGTCTTCGATAACTGTTATCTAGGACATATAATATAAAAATCAAACATAACTGTTATTTGCAGATTATTTAGATAAAAATTAAAAATAATTGTTATTTTAGATTTATAAAATAAAAATAAAAAATAATTGTTATTTCTTTAATTTTGCATAAAAATTACAAATAAAAATTTATTTTCAAATTTGATTCTCAGCGAAAAAAGAAATCGATTGGTATGTATCACTTAGTTGTAGAACATATCCTTCATAGTGAATTTTTTAATGACAGTTTTCATCAATAACTGTTATGTTCGGTCCCGGTATTATATGATCGTTATCGGAACCTTGTATTAAGAAAAAGGGTGCAGGCAAAAAATTTTACTTGTAGCCACATTTAGGTAGGTTTAGGTGCACACAGCTGAGGTAAGGCCCGCTTTTCCTTCTTCGTAGTTACAGTATGGCAACCAGAGGTGAGTCACGATTTGTGGAAACAGATCTGAGTTCCCAATACTCCTTGATCGTCTCTCGATTAGCTCAGAGGTTGATTTTATCAACGGACACTGTCCAATTAAAATACTCTAAGAGCGCAAAGGTTTCGCCTCTCGCGATTTTACCGCAGTTCCAGGAACGAGGAGAAGGTGAAGAGCACCTTTCCTTGCCGCTACCCTGCCTTGTACTAAGGCACCGTAATATGAAGCATCTCTTAAACGGTTGCCCAGCGGACTAAGAATCCTATAGTTTTCCCCATCTTCCCCTCTGAGAATGAGAAAATATGTGAATGGAAATTAGGCCAGTCAAATATATCACAATGGATGCTTCTGGCTTAAGTGTGATTTTTTAACTTTCCTATACTGAGAGGCAGTCAACGTAACTTTACCTAAGCTATTGTGAATACCTACCGCAAAGCATAACACCGTGCGACAGTAAATTTTACACACAAAAAAAAAATAATATATTCGCGAAACTATGGGTAAATTATAGTAAAACTGCGTACTTAGTTTTTCTCTCTGATGACAGGATTTTTTTAAAAGGACTTT
The DNA here is from genome assembly GCF_013731165.1 of Rhagoletis pomonella. Taxonomy (NCBI): domain Eukaryota; kingdom Metazoa; phylum Arthropoda; class Insecta; order Diptera; family Tephritidae; genus Rhagoletis; species Rhagoletis pomonella. The sequence goes on from NW_023458565.1 coordinate 13,769,531, forward strand.
GAAATTAAAAAAATATGATTATTATTATAAATTATTTTATAAATTCAATAAGGGTATCATATAAAAAATTCTGTAGAATTATAACAGAATAAATTTTTTGCTGCATAAGGGCGAATGGGTATGGAAAATGACCTTTACAAATTTTATCCTTAAATATCCTTCAAAATTTGCAATAGTCTTTTTTTTTAATTATTGTTTGAGGATTAATATACGCACGACCTCATCATCGAATTTCGTCCTGCAAACTTTATTAACTTAAAAAGATAAAATGTATTAAAAGCGCATTTTCAATGCCTATCCGTCCTTGTAAACCAAAAAACTTTATTGTTTTTAAATTCTACAGAATTTTCTCTCTCAATTGGTACCCATATTATTATTCAAATTGCACTTATTTTTTAAAATAATTTTTTGCAATAATCATATATTTAATATTTTAAAGACCTTTGAAAAAAATCCTGACGTCAGAGTGAAATACTAAAAACTCAGTTTTACTATATTTGCCCACAGTTTCGTGAGTATATCGATTCTTTCGTGTGTCTTGAAATTTTTTTGTTTTTGTCGCACGGCGTTACCAGTGGAAAAAAATCAGTTTTGCACAAACTCCACACACACGTTAGTAATAATGGTGAATGCACACACCTCGAGAAAGTAAATGACAAGAATAATCTTTCCAACTTTTTTTTTGTATTCTCTACTCTTTCTTCAAAATGTTCTCTGTGTACCAGGCTGTAATATATGAAATGCCTTAATGTCTAATATAGTATCGAAGAGAGTACTTTTAAAGAACAAGTTTTGAATTAAAGGACAAACTAGATTTCTAGAAAAATAAATAAAGTCAAATGACAGAACCTTAAGAAAAAGAACTGTCCTTTGAAATAAAGTACGGCTGGTCACCGTACATATAGTTCATATATCATAGCGTGAAGGAATTTATTTTACAAATGTAGGGACTTACATTAGAATGGGTCGCAAAAAAATTTTGCAATAACCCCTCCCCTAGCTTTGAAGCTTAATTTGGGTCGAATTTGTCGTCCTTGTCATAAAAGCAGCCAAAGCGTAACTAATTCCTTACTTTTTTATTTCTTACTCCATTTCAAAGTGTAAGTGTTAGTCTACTAAAGTCTTATAACGCTATTTCTCTCCTTACTAAATACAACTTTTCACATAATAAAATTTAATTTAATTAGCAAAAAATTTACTACGATTTTTTGGCCCGGCCTACATTCTGATGTTGATATTCCACATTGGTATTACTCATACGCCCTGACAGGCGAGTGACTTAGGGCCGGTGGTTCCATGTCTGGGTCATCAGCAGATTTGGGATCGATTTGGACTTTGGATATTTAATTTGTGTGCATTATTCCAAAGTGAACACATTAAGCATGTCTTTCATTACTTGCTCCCAGCTTAAGTTACTCGTAAGCCATGGGGTATGAGTGTTATTGTGTTTATGGTGCTTTTTTGTACCGAAAAATGTTGCCTTCTCAGTGCCCTTTGCCACAAATATTACTTAAGGAGAGGGCAATGAAAAGCAAACGTGTTTATCTGGTCGAATTAGGAAAGTTCATGGCTTACTGAAATATTTAGTTTTATAATGAGTAAAGTTTGCTTTCAGAATTTGTCTAAACTTTAAAGGTATAGCACACTTTGAGATTGAGTCATTAATAAAAAGTTAGGAAGAACTATAAATTTTGACTGATTGTAGGACTTGACAGAAACAAAAATTTTGATGACCCCAAGTCTCGCTGTAAATTGCAACTCCAAAGAAACAAAAAAATGGCAGAAGAAGGTAATTGATGGCGCCGTGGTTATGCAAGCAATTAGAGATTATGATTCAAATTAGTATTAAGACTAAGATTAAGGTTAAAATTAGGATTAAGATTAACGTTAAGATTAAGATAAATATTAAGATTTAGATAAGGATTAAGATTAAGGTTAATCTTAAGATAGATTAAAATTAAGATTAAGATTAAGATTAGGATTAAGATTAAGATTCAGATTAAAATTAAGATTAAGATTAGGATTGACATTGAGATTAAGAATAAGATTAAACTTAAGCCGGATTAAGACTAAGACTAAGGTTAGGATTAAGACTAAAACAAATATTAGGGTTAACATTAAGATTAAAATTAAGATTAGGATTAAGATTAAGATTAGGATTAAGATTAAGATTAAGATAAGTTAAAATAAATAAAGACTAAGATTAAGATAAAGCTTAACATTAAGATTAAGATTAAAATTGAAATTAAGGTAATTGTTGACCTTCGTGTAGAGGAATACTCTTTATAGCGTTGGTGGGGAATCCTAACCTTTTCCCGTGTTTGCCCAACATGCAGTGTCCGGTGATTACCCCGACTACTAATATGAGAGAAGAGCGGTCCAGTCGAGTTAAAGCTATGGATCGCTTTACATCAATCCTTGGCCAAATTTTCTTGGTAGTATGGCAGGTGATTTTCACAGTCCATCTGGTATTTACCTCCGCGATAATTTCGGCATTTAGTCTGTGTTTGTAGGAGGTTGCAGGTGTCTACGTATTTTGAGCAGGATTGGCTTCAAATATTTCCATTCTCCTCCTTGCCAGCTCGTCGGCTAAGCAGTTTCCAAACATGACCCCGTGAGCGATGTCCATTATTGCGTTTAGCTTTCCTTGAAAAAACACAACAATTGTCCGGTGAAAGAAAACTGCAGCTGGCCCGAAATTTGCTGTAGAGATCCACATTATTTTTAGAGATTTGGTGGGTTTAGTGGGCAGTGCACCCGTGACGACTATGGCAGCCGTGATCTGCCCTCCTTCCACCTTGGCTGTGGACAAGTGCAGACCAACATATAGTGGCCCAGTAGAAAAGATGGATATTATCACATCTGTGTACATGCAGGGTGCTACATGTGGCTTTATTCCCCTAAGAAAGCAGAGGGCACAGCTTGTCCTTAGCTTCTTGGAGTTGGGCGGGAAAGGTTCTGTCAGGTCCTGGAGATTTGTAAGGCTGAAAGGACATTTAAGCCCACTCCACCCTCTCATAATTTACGACGCTCCTACCGGTATGACCCAGGGACGAATGGGTCCTAGGATCAGGCGAACTGCCAGAGGTGTTGTCCGAGCGGCCCGGAAAGTGAGTGCTCATAAGGACCTGCAGCATTTCGTTACATGATGACGTTCAGTCGGCGTTATGCTTCCGGATAGAGTTCATACTGGAAGAAGATTTCGACAGAGGGCTTATCCACCAGTAAAGGAAGTTCCTATTGCTTTATGAGTTACATGTGTACTAACATATGTAAATGTGTAGCCGCGGCGAGATTCGCAAACAATAAAACATATGTAGTCTCGCAGTACAAAATAAAAGAAAGCCGGCAAAAAAAAACAAAAAATATAATCAAGAAAATCAAAAACTTTCAAATAGGAATATTTAGTATTGGTAGCATTTGAACACTTGGATGCACGCAACGCACATAAAAGGAAAACAATAGAACACGAATTATTGCCGCACCGCCTGGTATTTATGAAAATGTTTTGCTACCGATTGGTTATATGCGCCAATCTGCTAGGCAGTCTGGTTCGATTCGATTTGGCCAAATCAATGTGCGCACCGGCAGACTGAAGCATTTGCTGTTATACACAAGCGTATAGATATTTTTTTTATTTATGTGATTACTTTCTCTTGCTGGTATCAGAATTTGAATTTTTGCTTTTGTTCAACAACTTTGCCGGTTGAGGGTTTTTGTATGCATCAGTAGTCGTTTCGAATCGATAATTTTTTGATTTATTAGTTATTATATATTTTATTGATTTTAGACTTAGCCTGCCCTAATTTAGTAGACAGTGTTTTCAAGCTACTTCATTGCAAATTTATATAGGTACATCAAACTTTTTCACAAAGATTGCACATTGCATTTCTAAGGAAGCAAATTTTAGCCTACAAAAGTTTTATAATTTCGGTGTTGAGAACTATAAAGGATTTTTGGTTTTGTTGGGATAATTAGTATTCGAAATTTTCCAATATTTATTTATTACTAAGAATTTTTTATTAGACATATTCATTGTTGAGCTTAGAATAGTAAGTACACACGTCTGCGAAAATCAACTTTCCATCGGCCTTTCCAAATTTCGCGAGCCTGTGGTATTTAAGTTATTTGACATACCATGACGTATACGTAACATTGATTGTTGGAGCAAGCACATCATTGCTAACCACACTTATACCTTTCATGAACATAAAATGGTAATACATATAGCTTTGGTCGGATGTTTGTAAGTAGCAGAAAAACGGAAGAAGAAGAGCTAGACTCATGAAAATTTACATTCAGTAAGCGGGTGTATTTTTACAATGTCTTTGTTATTTGCCGAACCTCTACCACACATATGTATATACGGCTCCCATACCACCGAGTGAAGAGAGTTGCGGTGAGTTGAAGTGAGATAAGTGTGATGAATTAAGTTGAGGTGAGGTGAGCAGCATACCATAATATATAAAGGCATATTTTATCTTAATTTTTATACTTATTTTTATTTCCTTATCTTCAACGTTATCCTTTTCCTTCTCATTTCTTTTTCATTTTGTCTTCTTTTTATTTATTTTTTTTTTGCCTGTACCATCATCTCTTTCGTAACCTCCACTTTCATCTTAACTTTTATCTTTTTCCTTATTTTTGTCTTTATCCTTTTCTTCGTCTACAAATTCACCTTCACTTTCACCTTTATTCTTGTATTAAGTATTTAAATTTACCTTCGCCTTTGTGTTTTCTTATCTTTATTGGCATCTCTATTTATTTACCAAACTGCCAACACGACTTCTTCAAAGACAGTCCTTCGTATGCAGCACTGAAACGAATGTTTACTTCTACAGAAAATGCATAGGTTGTCTAGGAGGTCCTGGGATCAAAGGAACATTGATAACTTTCTTCTAGGACAATATTTTTCGCCGGACTTATATAACACCGAAAGAAATAGAGGTTATTTTCTGTCCCTGATGTAGAGAATTTTAGGCGAAATTCCTCCTTTACCAAATTCTATCTACATAGTAGGCCCATACTCTCTTAATTTACTTACATCTATTTATGAACATTTTATGGAGGCTGTTACCACGAGTTTGTGAAATAAAACACCTGAAATACGCCACGATGAACCATAAACTTTACCTACATGTGCTACTTCATAAATATACAGAATTTTTGAATCCATTAATATTCGAATGGTATACAAAATGAAAAGGGAAGCTCAAAAATGCATATGCATGAGCCTTTGATAACGATGTATGCGGCTCAGCAACGGTGTAGGAACTAAGAGCGCTATTTTGATGTGCTCTTACATATGTGCACGTGTATGCTCTTGGGCATGAACAGATATAAAGCATACGTATGTATGTATACCGTGCAGAAAAAATTTATCAATTGATTAAAATAACCAACTTCTAGTTAGCTTTTTTGCAGGAGTTCGATAAATAACTAACTTTTAATTTGCTATTACAAAACTAACTTTAAAATTAATTGTAAAGTCATGCAGGAGTTATGCAGACGTTATCGGGAGTTTGTATTCATTACAAGTTTCCATTTAAACATCCTCTTACAAAAAATACTTTTAATACACTTTTTTTCTGCACTTCGCAGATTCTTTTTCGAATTCAGGACAAATAAAATAAAGATCGAAATTTTACATCATTATTTTGCTGTTATGTCTGATGGCATTCAAATGTGGAGAACATGTAACCAAATAAGTAAATATGTAATGTTGAAAAAAATAAATTTAAAAAATATATAAAAAAAAATATTTTTTATTGATAGTTTATGTCCAAAAGTAGTTAGCTACAAGCTAGTTGACATCTAATGCAGAGGTAACCACCCTTGACTATTTCGCGGCCATCGCTCTTCAAAAGTAGTTAGTTACGGCCAAAGGAAATAGTTAATAAATAGTTACCACTAGTCGACTGCTAGTTAGTTAATAGTTAGCTACAAACCAGTCCGATTTCCTGCAGGGTATGTAGTATGTTTCTGTGTAGCCGTATGTTTAGATGTGCATAGTAAAACTTCGTTGAATCCAGGTTCCATTGCAGATTTACGAAAGATGCAAAATAAATAAAAATAAATTTTAACAATCACATTTGTTTGTGTTATTCACGCTACTATGAAGAGGAAATGTTTAAGACTCGAATGCCAGAGTTGTATGACTGCTTGTGGAAAAATATTTAAAAGTTCCAGTATTTTTCTATAAATTCTTGTACTACAGTTTCAGTTTCAAACTTGCCAGCTTATTATATATATATATACATATTTTGTTTTTTGTTTTCTTTCGTTTAATTTTATTTTATTTCATATTTCCTTGTAATTTTTATTTTATTTTTCTGCCAACTCTATACAGTTATTAATTGTTTTGTATGCGTTTTTATTTTCATTGTGGAATTGTTGGTAGTGGCAGCGTGCCAAAAAAACAGACCATTCGCAACTAATAAAAAATTATTACCCAATTTATTTGGTGAACTATTTTTTGGCAAATAAATTTTCACGACTGGATGCCTGATTGGACATGTAAATATTTTTCTTTTTTTCTTGTATATTTAAGCTTCTCCACTGCAACATAACCACAGCTAAATCCGTTTATTCAATATTTGAGCTGTCGCTATCGGTTTAAAAGAAATACTTGAATACATGCATATATGAATTTTATGATATCATGCATGGATTCACCAACAAACATGCATGGAAACTTCGTTTATATTGGTATTTTTTTTTTTAATATTTTACCAATTTAAAAATTTTATTTATTTTAAAATCTGCGCTGAGAATTATCAGTTTCTGCTGAAAAAGTTGGTTTAAACAAATCTGTCCACTTGTCATTAAATTCATTTGAGGCCTCATATTATTTTGCTACAGATCAAAGGCCCTCGTACAATTTCGACTAAAAAAAAACATTTTATCATACAAGCATACAGTCTTTCGCTCATTGAGTGCATATGTAAGTACATAGCGCACACGTTCTTCAAAAGTGACACAACTCAAAATTTCCTTCCTTGCCCATATGATAAGCATGTGCTACGAAATAGTCTCTCGCATTTTCTGACGAAAGTGTTATTTTGAGTTGTGTCACTTTTGAAGATGGTGTTCGATATGTACCTAGTTTTTTCTACGTAGACAGTTTACGACAAATTACAAATGGCACATTGCTTATTCATGCCGGTAATTAATGTCATAACGCAAGAAGCTTTTTATAACTGGGCTTTTTATTTGCAATTTTAAGTTTTTTACAGCTGAAATTTTTTATGTAATGTAATTTTTTTAAGTAACAAATAAATTAGGTTACATTTACCGGTTGCTTACTTAAATCAATATTTTAATTTACAAAGATTAAATTAATCGGTGAATTTAAATGCAATTTAAAGTTTAATTAACAGCCCACATCTATCTGCTTAGGTACTTATATTAACCCTTAAATAATGTACTTAAAAAGAGACTCATAACTACTGATGCTGGTCTGTGAGACCAAACAAATTTAAAATTAAAGCTTCGAACTTTTTTTAAATGTATCCAAATTTAATTTAAATGATGAAAAAGGAAACAAAATAGCAAAAACTTATTCATCTTTTTAAAAACAAAAAATACTGTTTTAAAATGAAAATTCTTCAATTTTACAAGAGCAAATAAAACATTTGGCAACTTTTACAATGACTGGAAACTAGGGGATATTTTTAGAAAGGAATTTTTCTTGGCTTTTCCTATGCATGTCGAGTAAAATGGGGGAAAAAAATATGTCAAAAATTTACAAAATTTTTTTTTAATTACAGTAAGTATAATAAATATTAGTACTGCTCAAAATTCCAAATTCCCGGACAGATATGGTCTGATAGGTAGGAGATATTAAAAAACAATCGAAAGACCACGCGCAAGTATTTAAAATGCCATTACTACCACACTTCTCACCGCACACGTTTGCTCACTACCGAAATTAACTCATTGCTGACTCGGTAAAAACTATTCGTTGTATGAAAATTATTGGTGCGTAAATGAAATCTTTATTTTAATCTAAAAAAATTTGGTGTGGTTTGAGAGACCAACAACAGTACTTAAGGGTTAAGATTTTGTATGTAAGTATGTAGCAGGGTATTCGATTATTCGCCTTTATTCCAAAATCGGGTTTCGAGTTATTCGAAAAATTGCAATTTGAAAAAACCGGTTCCAGATTTCGTAATTAAAGAAAATAAACGGCTAAACCGGGTTTACTTTACATAGTTTTCATACAGTGAAAATGCTTATATGTATTGGTATGAAGTAATGACCAAAAATAGCTATAAAACTATTATCAGTAAAGAAAGCTTTTATTTAAAAAAAAAGCAAAGCAAAATAAGTTCAAGAAGTTTTTTGATCAAAAGTAAAAAAAAAAAAATTAAGTGCCCCTGGGCCACACCGGAGATGTGAAACTTACAATATACATACACACATAGATCTGCTTTTGCTTACGGTTATATTTTTTGTTTTTTTTCTACCTAGGCCCCTGTTGTTTCCTTTGAAGTTTTCTCGAAATCTGGGAGGTATATTGGCCAAACTGACTTCAAATTCGGATTCTGCGGGTCGAAATACATAACCACTGGTAGGTCCGGTCAAATGCACATCACACTAATTTCTTTTGTGTGCCGGTGTTTTTATTAGATCGAAGGATATTATCCTACTAGAAAAGATAAACAAAGTAAGCGCAATCGATTTTTGTTTTCAATCGGTATTTTTTCCTCTTATTCATCATGAGAATGCTCAAAAAAACGAGACTGCCATTTTTTAATCGTCTGGATCCCGCGCCAAAAAAAACTTTTTGTTGTTTTAGGCTGTTGCATGATATTAAAAAATACTGCAAAATTTTCTTATTAACTTGAAAATAATATTAGGCAAGCTAAGAGAAGCAAATATATTCTAAATGAAATGAAAATCCTGAAACATAAACCACCATCCAATTTCATATTGCATCCCAGGATTAAATGTAATTTCATGAGTATGAGAAGGACATACGTGTCAACAGTTGTTTACGTTTTCCGATACCTTAGAATATGTTAGACCAAAATATAATCAAAAATCTGGGAGCTCTGAGCAATTGTACATTAAAAGGGTCGTTGCCTTTGAGCAGCTAATTAAATTTTTTGTTAGTAGCTCAACTAAAACATAAAATTACAACAATTGTCAAACCTTACATTTTGTTAATTGCAGCATTCCGCCCTCTTTTAAGCTGCTAAATGTTCTCGTCTATGCATTTGTATTCAAATAACAATAAAAAAAAACTGATTAATATAGTAAATATTATCATAAACAGCAAGTTGAACTTAAATGCTGCTGACACATACACAAAAAAAAAGTGTTCGAATATGTACATACATACATACATGTAAATGTAAACAACAAAGAGCTTCAATAATGCTAATGCATTAACTTATGGTCATCTGTACCTACAAATATGCGTACGAATAAACAAATGGCCACAGTAAATGCTTGTTAAATGCCAGAATGAAAAGGCTGACGTGTGAATGAACACAAAAAAAAACAAGAAAATTTTAATTTTTATACATTTTGACAAGGGTCAGAAGTTATTACAAGGAGTTTAGGTTACACCATAATGATATCAATGTAAGAAGACTATCACAACAGACATCAGCTAAAATATTCCAAAAGTTTGGATAAAAGCTTATTTTTAAATTTTCATAATGTGGTTTATTGTGCCGATAAAGTGTGTTTTTGAATGCTGGTGTATATACATAAACTGCACAAACATATATATGTATGTAGCTATGTGCATATGTTTGTATGAATGTGTGTAGCATGGGAAGAGCTCAGACTGTGAGACCGTGTCATTTTTCTTGTTCGCAATTTTCTGATTGCAAATGCAAGAATTTAAGTGCTTTTACTCAAAACCTCTATGCAGGTCTGAGTGGAGGAAAATTTCTTAAACATTTTTTATAACATAAACAAGTAACTTTTAAGCAAAAAAAAAACACAATATAAAAATCAATTCCACTAATGACTAACAGAATGTCTATGTTTATTTAATAGCTTCATATTTTTTGTAGATTCGTTACCTTTTTCGATATATTACTATATTATATAAAAAAAAAATTAGCGCCTATTTTTCGATATAGTGCCAGCTAAATAAAAGCGAAGACATCAATTTATGCGTCGGTACGTTTTTCAATGGATTTAGCGACATCTTATTTGATTAGCTATCGATTTCATGCCATTGTTGTCATTTTGATTAACGATAACGTTATCATATTTTATTATTTTGTGTATTTACTCGATATCGATATCTTTTTCGAAAAAGTTATCGATTTCATATCCTCGCCATCACTGACGTTAAATGTGAGCATATAAATATCGATATATTTTGCAATAATGTTATCGATTTATCTATATACATATTTTATCGATTTATCGATATACTTTTCGATAAAGTTATCGATTTCATAGCCCCGCCATTACTGAAGTCAAATGTGAGAATATAAATATCGATATATTTTGCGATAAATTATCGATATATTTTATGCATTTATAGATATATTTTTCTAGAAAAATATCGATTTTATAACCTCGGCATCACTGAGGTCAATCCTTGATCGACATTAATATTAACGATTTCCTCTTTTAGTTCTATAAGTTTACAGCTAAAAAAATTTAACTTTCTAAAACTAGAACTTCCATAAAAACCAACAACCGCGTGAATACTAGGGTGGAGCGTAAAACAATTTTTTTTTTTCGATTTCGAGATTCTAGTAGTATAGAAAAGTTGCATCATAACATTGAACCATGTCAAACCGTTTTCTGAACGGATAATACTTACGATTAACCAAAGAACCTTAAAGTTTCGAAGATCTCTCATATTATGGTTCCTTTCTACTTTTTTTTAGATTTTCTAGAAAAATTGCAACTATGTAGTTTTGTAGTCTACTAAATCAAGTTGCTAAAAATCACTTCATATGGAAAAACTGCATGGCACGGTCAGCAAAAATACATTACCAAAAGTTAACGCAATTTTTCAACAACTTAATTTAATGGGATACAAAACTGCGTATTCAAAATCTTTCTTGAGTCTTAAAAAAAAAACAAGATATAAAAGATATTATTCAAACGAAAAATGGTTTAACACCGTGCGGTAACTATTCCGCCCTTTAAGCATTTAAAAATCGAAAAATTTATATTTTGCGCTTCACCCTAATGAGAGTAATTGGATTACCAACAATAAGAACCAACAATAGTTTACATGGCGAATTTAGTGAGCGCGATGAAGAAGTCGGATAAGCAGATGTGGTGATCTATATAGCCATAACTTCTACCTTTTGTAAATTATTGATGCTTTTCCAAAATATTTTTCATTAGCAACGTCTTCAAGGTCAAAAAAGTGGTTGAATAATTTTAACTTGCTTTAAAGTTTCCCTATTAGCTGGTATAAATTCATATTTTTTTTAAAGATTTACTATTGTGGCTTCATTTTACAACCTTTACCAAACATTCTGGATACTCTACTAAAATTCATATGCAAGTAAAAATTTTGCAGACTCACTTGTCCAACACTTAGTAAGCAGTTTTTTCTTCGCTTTTATCGCAATAGCCTTTTCTTACGCATACACAATTAACACTATAAATTACAAAGTCACATTCTGTAACATTAAATGACTGTCCTTTTTCGGCTACATATATATGTACATATATTGTTCCTTTGTTACTTTCACTTTCTCTGTGAACAACGCCAGTCACTCGCACTCATACAAACACAAACATATGTTTTTTTTTTTTAACCGGCGAAAGTTGATAAATGCCAGGAAATTAAAAGCACAAATCTGTTTTAATTTTGTAGGTCAATAGCGGTGTCTACGAACATCTAACATAATATAAATACAATAACATTGTAGTAGCAAAACAACAACAACCAATAGCCCACATTTCAGTGCAAAATATGAACATATAAATAAAATAAAATAAGTTTCCAATGTTTGCTAGCAGATGCCCGTATTGGTATTTAGAAAGGTTTTTAGAAATTGCAAGTGAAAAGTGAATTTATGTGCGCCAAAAGTCTAGGCGTTACATATCTATGCGCATTAGGGTTGGTCCAAATAAAAAATTAAAGCCGGAATTTTTATGCTCTCACCTCCTACGATTGTTCTATACCGAAAAAAATTATACATGGAAAACTTTGAGCGCTTTAATTTCAATATAAAAAAAACAGAGGTACAATTTTTTTCGGTATAGAAAAATCCAGGCAGTGAGAGCATTGGAATTTCGACTTTTTAGCTTTTCATGTGCTTTTTGGACCACCCTAATGCACACACATACATATGTACATATGCCGACCAGTGTACCGCTTCAATGAGCTGCTGGCTCTAATTTACTGGAAAAAGTCTTAAGTAAGCGAATTATTTAGCGATAGAAATGGTCATTCGTACATAGAGAAGTGTGGACTTGTGTGGTACGAAATAAAATCAAATTTAAGCCACAAAAATTGTAAGGCAAGCTAACATAAAAAGAAAAATAACGAAGAAAGTTTTATAGAGGCTATTATGATAATTGAGTGTATGTACTCGTATATACATAGGTACTTATGTACAATGGCATAAATTATAATAAATAAATCTTGAGATGATTTACATTCAAAACAAACTTTTTAATAAAAATGTGAAACTTTTTCCTAAAAACGAACTAATTTCAAAACAATTTTTAAGTAACATTAGTCAAATAAAATAAAATAAAAAGTAAATGTAAGGCGCTCGCATTTTTCGTTAAGTGTACCATCGAAAGTGCGGCTTGATGCGGGCGCATAAATGTACTTTTTAAGTACGGTAGGCGCGTCTTCTACTTTAACTCGGAGGCATACTTACTTGTCCATTATAAGTGCCCACAGTTAGTGAGAACCTATAACCTATATTTATATAAAGCTTCATTCGGAGACAACAGGATTGAGTTGTTCAGGGGTCAATCTCAAATGACCACCGTTAAATCAACCATCAGAACCATTACGCTCCTTAATAAGACATTTAAGGTATTTCATCTGAAATAAAGAACAGCGATACTTACCCACCATCGATACTACACAGTTTCAAGTGCAGATTCTCCAGCGAACCGGATCATTATTGCCGCCAGGGAGTGAAGAGGAAAAAGTTCTTCAAAATTTATTTCGTTGTGCAGTTAACCGTGCTGTGAAATGCCAGATCATTAAAGAATTGCAAGACCTTCTTCACGAACATACGCTTTTGCTAGGTTATTTAAGACGGCACTGGAAATATGCCTTCTGACGACCAGCAAATCGTAGTATTAGCAGATAAATGCATTACTGGAAATCATGCAAGTGAATTGTTGGTGAAAATGTTGGGCCAAAATGTTTCAATAAAAAAATTATAATAAAATTTGGTGGAACGAGGTTCGCCGCGTCTGCTAGTAACATATAAAACTACTTAATAATTCTGAGTATATTTCGTAAAGTATCGATCACACCGCGGCATATAATTTCTGATTTCACTACTTTGGATTCAATTGTTTTCAAAGACACTTAGCTATTGACAAAAATAGGGGCTTTTCTAGATGTAACTCTGTATTAAGTAGGAGGATTTAGTAGTTGTTTTAAAGGCGAAAAGACTGGCTGATTCTCAGGTGCTTCCAATAAAGATCGGCGCCAATTTGTTGCTGCATTTTTGGTCCATCATTGTAGACTCCAACCCGCTGTTTAAAAAAAATGTGGTGAGTGGGAGCAAACTCCTATTTGTAATTTAACAGTCACGTTTATACTCTATCATTTAAGTCCTAAATTAGCTGTTTTATACTCGTTGTGTACCACATTAAACACTTCATCCTTACCATCTCATAAACATTATATATATTATTAGCAGCATACATCTAATTCTTTTCCTCAACAAGCCAGCGTACAAATAATGTGCACACATCAATCGTGCAAGAGGAAATTAGAAATCTAAGAAATTCAATTGTTCACAATCCAGTGGGAAATTAATCCGTTCAATCAATCTTTCCTAATGACCATTGCTGCCGTTTATTGCTGCTCCCATCAGCACTAGTACCTACGTATTCTATTGACCATTCGCTTCAACGCTTTCCTATTTATTACTTACATACACACATACAAGAGTTTTTAACGCCACAGTTATTGCCAACTAAGAGTGGCGTAATATCTTTTTACCCGATTTACGCTGTTAAGGATTGATTCCTTTTTTCGTTTTCAGGCTAAGTCAAAAATGTACTTACATTTGAACGTAGGTTAGCTTCGCTTACACTGTCTGCCCTCAACGAACTATGTAGAAGGGCACATTTGGCTACCATCGCACAGTGGTTCAAAACTGGCATTTAGTGTTCAGAATTGATTTTTTTTTTTTTTAGTGAAAGCTAATAAAGTATGAAAATTAGAAAGGGTAGCAATTTTGAAATGAATGAAAATCGATTCTCCTAATCCAGTTAATAAATGTTACAGAAAAAACTTAGTTGAAACCAATTGTATGGTTCTTTCAAAACGAAAAAAATTTTAAATGTTATAAAAAAATTTCACCAAAATTAATTTTTTTTTTATAAAAATGTTGGGTATTTACAGATCATAAAATTTTAGTGTAATAAAGTGCAAGTTGCTAGTGGCTAAGAGTTCGCGTTGATTTTCATTAATATAACAAACGCTTTTATTTCCCATTTAGCAGATGCAGATTTCTAGAAATTTTAGCGAAAAAAAAATATTAAAAATCAACGCGACCTCTCAGCGACTTGCAAATTACACTTTATTATACTACAACATTTTTCTAGAAACTAAAAATTTGTTTTTTAATTTTGTTAAAAATTTTTTTTATAACATTTCAAATTTTTCTTGTGAATTTTTTTTCGTTTCGGGAACCTTAAAATTGTTTTCCACCATTTTTTGTTATGTAACATTTATTAACTGGAACAGGAGAATCGATTTTCTTCAAAATTGCTACTTTTTCTGCATTTTGCACTAAAAAATTTAATGCAAACAAAGAAAAATCGGGTTCAACTGCTCTCTTTAAAATTTTATCAGCTTTCAATAAAAAAAATCAATAAAATTTAGTGAAAAGTTAAGGCTCCAGTGAATTGGGAACACCAAATGCCAGTTTTGAAACACTGTGCATCGGCCCATCGTGATTGCACATTAGAGACTCCTTGCGTTCCTACATTTAACCTGGTAACGAAACCAATCCGTTACTCTGTTGGAACACACAATATCATAGAAACTGACTAAATTCAGTTCAGAGGATGATGCACTCCACGAATGTGCCTAATACGAATTGCTTGAAGACCAGTGCCCTTTCGATGGAGCTAACCAAACTATGCAAAGCTGAGTCTACATACTTCCATTCCGTTCCGATAGGCCTCGTGACAGCTAGACGATTTATGTATTTATATCAGTTCCTTCTTGGATCCGCAAGTCCAGTAGTCTTTCCAGGGCCTTAAGAGGGAAAAAATGAAGGCATATCTGCCGGCTTTCGCCTTTACGTGGAAGAGTCTACCTCTTTTTAGAATGAATACAATCCTTGGATATGAAACTAAGTCTGAGACAAGCCTTGTTAATTGACAAGTATCGGACCTAAAAAGTCAGATGCTGCTTAAATTTTGGCAAGGAAAACACCGTGCATTCCAGGAGATTTGTAAGGCCGGTAATACTTTACATCAATGAAATTCATATAGTACAAAGGGCGCCCGGAACGTTGCTAGGCTTGTGGAAAGTGTCGACTTAATAGGATCCGAAGCATTTTCTACTGATATGACGTTCGGTCGCCATTTGGCTTCTGATTATACATTACGTTCGTTGGAGTCTATTTGCGCTTTCGTGGCGGCATTTTTAAATTCCAGCAGAGCTGCCTTGTAGGCAGACCAAGGACCCTTACGCTTTGCCGCAATAAAGTATCCTGCATTCCTGCATTACATAGGCTTCTTCAACCCACCGAAAGAAGCAAGGTTTGCAGACGGAGGCTCCGCTTCATCAGCTGGTAGCAATAATCAGTGAATCGCCTTTGTGCGGAAACTCCGCTAGTAACTCTCTAAACATATTCAATCGGTATGTCTCTCTGGTTTTTATACACAAGTAGGTTGATACCAGCCATTGTTTTGTGGATTGACTCTCCCAGTGATACTCACCGGTCCCTCCTCGCTGAACTGTGTGTGCAAATTGTGAAAAGTAGTTTTCCTTTGTCGCTGAGTTAAAGGAGCATAGCTGTTGAGCTGCAGATGCAGCTTTTGAGTGATGAAGATTTATTTGTAGGACCTTCACCTACAACGTACAGAGAATCATCTCTATCAATCACTTGGGGTGGGGTCCCCTTGAACGCTTCAAAGAAGTTATCATCGGTTTCCTTTGGTTCCGATGCGGGAAGCATGTTCTCTGAAACGGATTGCGTAAGGCTCTCAATTTTTGTTTTCGAGTCCGATTCCTAAACCAGGCGAGTAACTTCTCGAGAGCCGATGGTCTCCTGACAAAGGGTACTATCGTTCGAGTCATTTTCAGGCTTATTGGAAATAGCGTCATCCTGAGGCGGAGGACTATCGCTCCCGGTTTCACTCGCTGCGCTTTCCGGTTCTGCCAATAATTTGCTTAAGTGAACAAAAGCAATTGTTGTTTCAGATCTTCTAGATATTTACAAAGAGATTTCAGTGTCCAGTGTGAATTTTATGATAACAATATGGAAGCCGACAACTAGTGATTCCAGCATGTCGGCGCTATGTGCCACACAGCAGACGCTACGATGAATATTCCGTTTGAGCGATGTCTATTTCCGTTTATCATACGCAGAGGTAACGTGGATCGTCAGTCTTAACACCGGTAGAGTCAGTGAAGTCGTAAAGCCTGGGGCATCAGTCAGATTGCGGTAAAGTCATTAAAAAGATGAAGCGAACACTTCAACAATGGTTTCTGTTTTTTTTTACTCCTAGTGATATTAAGAAACCTACATGCGGCTTGCCACAGCTGTGTAACTGTGACATCATCCATCTCTGGTCTATAATATCCACATACCTTAAGCCAAGGGCAATGACGTTCATAGATAAATTTTTGGTAATTTATGGTACGCGTGGTTGCGCTCAAGTGCGCGCGTGTGTAAAAAAAAATCGTTTATAAAAAAACGCTAAACTCCATATTTCAACTCACACACATACATATTTCATAACCGAAAAACAACTGCCAATTTAGTTTGCCCGTAAAAAAATGAATTTAGGAATATACATACATACATATTTTCCGCTGAACAAATTAAAAATAAATACCACAGCTGATGTGCGAGAGCGCGAAGCATGGTCGCGTGCAGCAAAGATTTAAGCAATTAATTCTTTTTCCATTTAAAAGAAAATCTGAAAAATTGCAATGCGATAGTGGCGAGAGAGACAAAAGTTCGGATTTATTAAAGCGAAAATGGCATGTTAGGGTATTAGCCACGATAGATAGCGAGAATAACTTATATATAAAACTTTGGAAGACTAAAATTAAAAAAAAACTTGATATATTTCTGAATAACTGGTTACTGAGCTTTAAAACAAAATACGATTAAATACACATACACTGGCAAACAAAAGTGAGTGTATGGTGTCTTTTGTTTAATGTTTGGAATTTTTTATAACCAAAAATTTTTTTTAAATATATCTAAGCCAAGCTTTTAAACGCTATACACAACTTAGAAAAATGCAACGAATTTTCGTCTAAATTTTCATCTTTTCAATGTGAAATTTTAGAAAAATTTTGAGTATGCAGATGGATCGGTTTTATAATTCTAGTGAAACAAGTGCAAGTTTTAAGCGGCTAAAAAAACACGTTGATTTTGAATTAATTTTTTTTCGACGGATTTTTCGGTTTTATGCAATTTGTAAAATATAGCGTTAATTTTTTTTTTTAATTTTTTTTGCAAACGGTCATGTGCATTTTTTTCTACAAGAATTTCCCTTTTGTGCGGTAAAAAGTGCAAAAAGCCGCCAGCAATAAAAAATCATTACAAATCAACGCGATTTTTTAGCCGTTTAAAACTTGAACTTGTTTTATAAGAATTAAAAAACTGATCTATCAACGTACTCAAAATTTTTTTAAAAATCCAGATTGAAAAGCTCAAAATTTAGACGAAAATTCGTTGAATTCTGAAGTTCTGTATAAAGTTTGAAAGTTTGACTTGTATGGATTTGATTAAAGTATGAACCATATTTTTATAAAAAAATAACAAAAAAATTTGACTTGAAAAACATTGCAAATATTAAACAAAAAAACACCATGCACTCACTTTTGATTGCCAGTGTATATTCTAACTTCCAAAATATTCATCAGCTGCTGTGTATTGATTTACATGCCGTAACTATGTATTTCAGTGCGATAAATTCCATGGGACTTAATATTAATTAGTTCATCGATTTTCCAAGGTTTTTCGAGTCTATATATTTACATACAATTCTATGTAAAATTATTTCCCGTAGCCTCTAACACAAACCCAAATACCAACACTCATTGAAAACAGTGCAAGAAAGCAAAGCGTCTCCTTGACGAGCTCATGTGCGCACTTGGTATACTCGTATCAGCTAAACACTATTCAACTATACCCATACTCACCAATACACACGTATAATGGCAGCAGGAAATGATGCACATTAATTAGGATCGCGTTGATGCCAGCTGCCATTGTTCGTGCTCTACCTGACGTACTCTTGATTGATGTTGATTAGGGTACTGGCGGCCAAATGTGCGGACGCATAATTAGCGCAGCATTTAATTTTCCAGCGCAATACCATATCAACGAAATAAAAATACGCTCTTAGGTTGAATAAGTGGCGGTGAAATGTGTGCAATGTGTGAGAGGTATAACTGCAAATTTACTTAAACCTTTATGTTCATATGTTTTACATACATAGTTCACAACCAAAATAAACCACATAAACACATGCGTAGCAAAATATTATAATTTATATCTTTTAACTAACTTTTTCAGTTAAAACCAAATTTAAATTTTTAATTACGAGTATGTAACTACGAAAATTGAAACTAAATATTCTCAATTATTTTGTTAGCATAATTTCTCTAAAGCGAATGCAAACTCTCAGCTATTTTAATATTTGCTATTTTCATATTCATTATTTTGCGGAAATTTCATTCGTATTTATTGTTAATTTGCATGCAGTCCTGCAACCGCAAGAGTAACAATGGAAAGTGATTGGCGCGTGGTGGCATATGCTTTGTCTTGTGGTTCCCATAACTACTACAAACATACATATGACCATACATACATTTAAGGCTTGAATGCATTTTGCGGTCAAATGACACAATGCAATGGGTAATACTATATCGTATTTGGTAGATACATACAGTGGCGCTCAAAACTGGATGACTTGTGTTTCATTTTTTAAATTTACAATATTTTTCAAGCTAAAATTTGTTTGATATTTTTTTGTAAAAACAAACAAAAACTGTATAAATAACACTTTCATACTTTATACAGAACTTAGAAAAAATCCACAAATTTTTATCTAAATTTCGGGCCTTTTAACCAGAATTATTAGAATTTTTTGGATAAGCTGATAGAATCCTAGAAAAACAAGTGCAAGTTTTGACCGGCTAAAATATCGCATTGATTTTTAATATATATATATATTTTTTTTTTGTTGACAGCGTTTGGCACTTTTTTCCATATAAACTGGAATTTCTTATGGAAAAATATCCACAAGACCGTTGGCAAAAAAATAAAAAAAGTCAATGCCAGTTTTCCTAAATTTCGCTTTTTATATGAAAAAAAAAACGAAAAAGCTGTCAGCAAAAAAAAATTATTAAAAATCAATGCGATTTTTTAGCCTCTCAAAACTTGCACTAATTTTACTACAATTTTATAAGCCTGTTAACTGCATACCTAAGAAACTTTATAAAAATTTTTGTTAAAAAGTTCGAAATTTAGATAAAAATTTGTAGAATTTTTCTAAATTCTGTATAAAATTAAAAAGTGTGGTTTATATGGTTTTTGTTAAAGCATGAACCATATTAAAAAAAAAAAAATATCAAAAAAACTTTAGCTTGAAAAATATTGTAAATATTAAAAACAAAACAGAATCCATTCATTTTTGACCGCCACTGTATGTATTTATCTCTCGACCGCAAATATCTATTAAATGTCTCAAAGCACTGCTTTTTAGTATCTGACATTAGGAAGCAAGAATATATATGTACATACATATGTCTTTACTTCCATACATACATACGAACATATGTAAGAAGGTATTTCGTTATGCGTATTAAGTCTATCTACGCCTTTCAATTTAACGTCACAAACGCTTTTAGATCAAAGGTATATCCCATTATTAGCCAATCTTCATATTTTGAGAGTTTTGCATATTTTTCGTGATTTTCTCTAAATTTTTTAAAAAGTTACAATCTTTTTCGGGACCTGTAAGCTTTTTTCTGGGGCATTATCAATCTTTTGTGACTTTTCGGTATCTTTTCGTGGTGCTGTTTGATTTTTTTTTCGAATATCTTTTGGACTTTTCTGAACAATTTCCGAATTTTTGTGTTTCTTTTTCTTTCTCTGCTTCGTTACTTTTCGTGTTTAATTTTTAACTGTTTCGTGATCCTCTTTCAATTTTTTTTTTTGAGTTTTTCTGCACTTTTCGAGATCTGTAAAAATGTCTTCTAGACCATTCAGCACTTTTTGTGATTTTCGAGATGTTTTCGGAAAATTAATAGATATTTTTTGGACTCTTTTGGGACTTCCTGAGACTAAGTAAATAGTTATCTTTTAGAACCAATCAAAATATCTTCCGAATTTTCTTGGCTTTTTTGAGACTACGTCACGTAATTCTTCAGGTTTCTAAGAATTATTCCTGTTTTTTTCTGGCATCGTATTGAACTTTTCCGTGGATACTTTTTCGACCTTTCAGATTTGTTTGTGGCTTTTTGAGACTTCTTAGGATATATTTGGATTTCTCTCTGGCTTTTTGGGATCTCTAGTAATTTTTAAGGAGATTGTAGAGGCTTTCGTGGCTTATTTTGAAACGAGTTAACGTCACCGTGACTGTTTGGGGGTTTTCGTAGTTTTTATTTATGCTTTTTTTGGAATTTTACGGAATCCGTCGGCTTTCAATCAGCAAGAACTCTTTTTTAGAACTCTCAACTTTCATAATGTGTTGTGACTTTTTGCGATATTCGAAATTTTTCGGTATAATATCGTGTTTTTCTAGATATTTCGGAGCATTTTGAGGATAATTTGAATTCGGTTTTTGAACGTTTCAGGGTTTTCTGAGAATTTTCCTGTACATTTTATACTTTCAGTGTTACGTTTTTGGACTTTTTAATACTTTCCGGGATGATTTCAGAAGCTTTCCGGATTTCTTCGTGGGTCTGCAGGATCCGTAGAATTTTATTTCATCTTTTCATAACTTTTTGTGTTGATTTGCATTTTGGTTTTATTCTTATTAATTTTTGTTTGACCTTTGTGATAAATTTCTGGAAATTTCGGTATTTTTCAGTTCTTTTTTTCGTGGCTTTTCGGATACATAAAAATTTTATACCGGGTTTTTCAAGAATTTTCGCGACTTTGGGATCTGTGTTTTTCGCTATTTTCCAGGATAATATTTGGATCTTTTCAGACTTTACGAGCTTTATTCTGAACTTAATGAGTATTAGAAAATTTCAGGGATTTCCGCGAATTTTCTTGTTTTTTTTTAATTTTTTTAAGATTTTTCAGCAAGATTTCAGGCTATTTTGGGTATGCTTGTCGTGTTCCTGGCCAGTGCAAGTAAGATGCTCAGTCTAAACTACCCTTCCTTGGAGCATTTGATCTAAGAGCGCGGGTTGATGCCCAGCCTAGTATTCTCAATATCGTTCTGGCTATATTAATATAAAAGCAGTCCCTTACAATTTCAAATATTTCCATACAAAATAAATACTTAGTACAAAAAAATTTTTCACAGTTATCATTAAGACGTTCATCTTCTTTTGATCTATATAAATCTTATTCCCAAGCAACTGATTATGGAGCAAAACTAATACGCAATAAAAAACATAACAATAAAAATATAGTGAGCTAGCTGAATTAAATGCAAAGCTTATGACCTATGGTGCATCACGAACTCGGGAATTGCTTATGAGCTCTGTGCATTAAAGTAAAACATTTTATTATGCTGCTGTTGATCTGCGCCGAATTTAAGCAGCTCAACAGTAAATGCATACAAATCGGAAATTGAGTCTCTTCTAAAACCTATTTAACTACTTTTATGTGCATCTACGTGTTTGTGTCTCAATTTCATAGCTAAACAGCAAACAAATTAAAAAAAATAATAAAAGCGCAAATAAAGCACACCACATTAAACCTAAGCCATAAACAAATAGAATGTGAAAATAAAGAAATAAGGTTACAAAAAGTTTAACCATAAAACGGCGCAAATAAGCACGTTGAAGAGACTTAATCTGTAGCTAGTGGGGTGAATGAGAAGAGGCGAATAAAATACAAATAAAACAGTAAGAGTTAATTACTTTTGACATGGCGGCACGCAACAGAGCTATGTAGAATTTTAGCTTACAAATGTATGTATGTATGTATGTGCATTTGTACACCACCAACCGCACAATGGTCCAAGGGAATGCTCAACAAATTACTCAACTTAAATTTGTACTGAGTGCCGAGCGAAAGTTGCACAGTTTGATCTCGGAGGTTTGATTGCTCGGTGGTGTGAGAATTACGCACTTGATTTATTACACGCATATATATGTACCTAGGCGTCTATTTCGCCTAGAGACTCAACAGCAGCATGCCATGACTTTCTTCTCATTTTAACTTTATATCCGAGTGGATTGCTTGGCTGGTAGCTTTGTCATTCCGCAGATCCGCAGAAGATACTAACTCATGCGATTCGTGTCGGCAGGGCGTATACGTAACTCTTTGTTGTGAACGGTTTGCTATGCACGTACTAGGTCTATGCTCTTGTAATAAAGTATTCATGTATGTAGATGTGTACATATAAATGTATTGTATAATATATGCACTTGTTGCACTTTTTGACAATTTGCAAAGCATTAAAGTAACACACGGCTATAAATTTGGCAATAAAGAATATCCTTTCGACTATGCACATAATTTTTATGGCAGCTCTTCGGATGAACTCTGTAAAGCAAACTGGCAAGTATTTTAATAGCAGGCCATTTTTTTAATCAATAAAAAAAATTTGCTTTGTATCATGTGTAGTAAATCGCCTAGTGAATCCAAAAAAATCTTGCCAGCTTTGAATGAAATGTTAAAAGGTACTGAGTAGTTTATATGGCTCTTAAACGCAACCCCTTAAACTACTAAATACTGTATCTTATTTACATTGAAGGAATAATAGCTGACTTGAAAGTTTAAAGCCATTTTCCTTAAGTTCTTCCTGTCCTAGTTTATACTTATGTATAGCCACTGCTAAGATTTTTCGCTATCGTTATTTTTATCGGCATACTTATCGACAAACAATTGAAAAACAGAACGCCATCTATCTGGTACCAAATTTCGTTTCCACTTTCCGCCGATATAGAATTAATGTGTATTCATATCCCAATAGATATTTTTATCGGCATTGTTATCGATAATTAATAGGAAAACTGAACAGCGGCTATCTGTAATCGAAATTAATTTACATATTTTTAATGGCAGAGATGCTTCGTAATAATTGCCTTCATTTTCGTTAATATTTTCTACAATGTTATCGACTTACAAATAACTTGATTGGGGTATTTATCGATATCGCCATCTTTATCAATAAATTCAGTCATGGCAATCAATGGGTTTACTCATATTGTTATCGATAAACTTCTACAAATATCTTTGCACATAAAATTGTCGGCATATTTATCGATAAATTAATCGATATATCGACAGTTATTTATTTGATGTGGATTGATATCTTGATCGATATATTTGTCGTAACAGTTATCGAAAAAATATGCATTTGGATTGCTAAAAATATGGCACAGGGAAAGTTAAATGGGACTTAAAGTTCGAAAATAAATTTTAAGTTAAAAGTGAATTTACTTTTTACGTTTTCTCTCAATGTCTTAATTTTTCAAGTGATTTAATTATTAAAAGTTTACTAACTAGTGACATTAAAGTTTTAACACTTAACACACACACGCACCCACACACAGGGCCTTGCTAAGGGAGCCGATTTTGCGAAGAGGGAGCGAGAAAACTATTTTCTGAGCAAACCTTTTATTATGGAAGTTGCGGTTGCAATGGAAAGAGTGCAGACAATAACAGGATCGACTTTTTCTACCCGTGGATCTATTTTGACTTCCCCTGTCAAATATAACACTGTGCAACAAAATAAGACGAATAAAGAAGACACAAATGCGGTATGGCTGTTATGAAAGAGGAAGGGCTCTAAATAGAATATTGTCTGCCGTTTTGTCTCTAAACATCACCATTATTTTGATTGGGCTTTTCGCATTGGTTTTTACGAGAATTTTCAAAATGGTACTCTTTTTGCAACTTCTCGGATGATTTAAAAAATTTTCGGGGTACATTTTGGATGGCTCTCAATTTTAAGCTTTTTTTCTCCCGTGTATTTTCGTATTTTGTTAAGGAGTGTTTGGTATTTCTACTGAAAGTTTCGAGTCAATCACTACTTTTAAATCTTAAAATGTCAAAAAAACAAAAACCAAAATTCCAAAGATTTTCTGTGAAGCTTTCAGTTCATTTCAAATTTTTTCGGGATCGACGGTGCTATTAGAAATTTTTTGGGTACTTTTCTAAACCTTTGGTATTTTTTTCGTACTTTACTTGCTACTTTTTAATGTTTTAATATAAGAACAATAAAAATATTTTCCGGTAGTTTTCTACTTCATATGAGCTATAATTTTTTTCTTCTTCCTTAAAAAATAAAAAGCTAGAGGTTCTGGCTTCTTGCTCTAAATGCTCTCATCAACTTTTAAGCCCACTAATTTTTGTTTTAATTATTATAAAATGTATACTTATACAGCATTTGCTTTACACAACTCGCGTTTAATTAATGAATAATTATCGCTTATTATTATAATTACAATTATTAAGTAGATTCGAGTTCCTATTCATATTTTCTCATTCCGAGCATTTCTTAATTTCTTCACGTTTAATAAAATTGAAGTAATTACTATATTGTTTCACACACACATACACCCATGGGCAAATAAAATGACTTTAGTAATTACGAAAATTCACAAGTCAACAAATGCGTGCGTTTTTATGACGTGACGCCACCGCATTGTCTTTTACATGCTTGCACACACATCCACTTGACTGGTCAAAGTTTAAGTTAGGTCAAGACATGAAAGCCGATCAAGCGTTGAGCTTTAGCACAACAAAGGCAGTTTGACCAACCAGAAATAGCACGTAAATGGCGTGTCAAATTGTAAGTATAAGTATGCATAAAAGTGGGTATATACATAAATGCACTTTGATTATATTGATTAAATGTAGTGGAAGTAATTTTTGAAGTTTCTAGCATACTATTTCTTGAAGTTTTTCATCGCTTTCTAAAAGTTTGTGCCAAACGGAAGCACATTTTCCTTGGAATCAAATTACTCGATACAAATACGATCGAAATATGATGTCTCATCCACGATAATAACAGTGCATGAAGTCAATAGGGTCCTTATAAAAAGTCCTCAAAATGCAGTGTTTACTAGGAATATAAATTCGCCCAATAAATAAGAGAATTTTTTCCTGACTTTTGGTATGGGGGAAAACTTTCATTAATACATATCTCACTCTCTAGTTTTTATAAAATCAGGATTAATATCAAAGTTGTGCTGTACCAAACATTTTTTTAAAGCCAAAAGCAAAATTTTTTTTTAAGCTAACATTTTTTAATTTTTTTCTTTTAAATATGGTTCATGCTTTAACAAAAACCACATAAACGACAATTTTTAACTTTATACAGAATTTAAAAAAATTCTAAAAAATGTATCTAAATTTCGAGTTTTTAAATCAGAATTTGTATACATTTTTTGGGTATGCAGTTAAAAGGCTTGTAAAATTTTATTAAAATAAGTGCAAGCTTTGAGCGGCTAAAAATTTTATTGATTTTTAGTCATTTTTTTTATTGACGGTGTTTTGTACTTTTTTTCATATAAACATGCATTTCTTGTGGAAGAATATGCGCTAGACCGTTTGCGAAAAAAAATCAACGCCAGTTTTTCTAAATATCGCTGTTAATATATATATATAAAAAAACGCAAAAGCACAAAAAAAATATTAAAAATCAAAGCGATTTTTTAGCCGCACAAAAATTGCACTTATTTTACAAAAACTTTATAAGCCTGTTAACTGCATACCAAAAAAAAAATATAAAAATTCTAGTTAAAAAGTTCGAAATTTAGATAAAAATCTAAATTTTGTATAAAGTTGGAAACTGTGATTTAGATGGTGGCACGACCCATGTTTTTATAAAAAAAAATATCAACAAAAGTTTTTGCTTGTAAAATATTGAAAATATTAAAAACGAAACACCATCCATCCACCACCGCCCGCCACTGTACGTACTTATTTGTATACTTTTTAATTGTTCACGCTTGCCCGATTTGCCTCCAGCTGTTATTTTTGCAAAACTTTCCCAACGAACGCTTCGACACTAATAATGCCCCTTGGCGTTTGGCGTCAGCTGACTACACACACAATTGAAATACCTATGTGTAGTACATACGTATTTAACAAACTTGATAAACTAAAATTTAACAATTGAACCATAAAACAAAACATTATGTTTTTTATTTTTATTTATTTTTTTTTCAAATTTATGCTTACACAGCATGTCCAAATTTATATGGCGTATGCGAATTTTATTGCTTTATAATTGGTACGGCTCGTATGCTGGTTCCGCCATTGCAAACAATAACCAGTGCTCTCCAATTATTAAACTAGCGCTTGCGAGAATTTTATTGCAATTGTGTTATATTCGCTCACAGTGTGTAATATACAAACTAAGAATGTTGATAGCGGGATCCCGGCCTTTTTTAGGTCCCAAAAATCCCGGGATTTTTATAATAATAGAAACTCCTTTTCTTTTTTTTAATAATTAATATTTTTTTTTATATATTTCTAGCCAATTATACATATAACACCGTTGGATAGTAAATTTTACACACAAAAATCAATATAGTCGCCAAACCATGGCCCAAATATTGTAAAATTGACGTCAGTAATTCAAAAATGATTTAAAAAATTCAGTGAAATGTGCTTAGAGAAGAAGTATGGGTATCAAATTAAAGAAGAAATTCTGTGGAATCAAGGTACATTGAA
Source organism: Rhagoletis pomonella (assembly GCF_013731165.1). Lineage (NCBI taxonomy): Eukaryota > Metazoa > Arthropoda > Insecta > Diptera > Tephritidae > Rhagoletis > Rhagoletis pomonella. Next base: position 13,796,743 of record NW_023458565.1, read on the forward strand.
CAGGTAGTATCAGTAGAGCAGCTGATTTGATTTGTTTTCAAATTATTTGGTCTCGAAAATGTCAAATATTTTTAATTTTTTCTCACGAAAATTATAAGTTGTTAAAATCCATTTGCTTGTGAAACCTTTTTCCATACAAAACAAGCGATTGAATAGCAGCTTTTGGAACGTTCGCCCAACTCGGCAGCACGACCGCTGATTACTGGGCCTTGCAAAGGATGGATCAATGCTTCGAGAAGAAAACAAATTTACTAGGAAAGAAAGTTGCATCAATTTTTATATTTTCCAATTTCAATTTTTTATTTTTTATAATTTTTTGTATTTCACATGGCACGCTTTGATTTAGAAGAAAAAATTCAGAACAGTTGTTGACACTTTCGATACCAGAAGCAACAACAAAATACACGCAAATGTTGTTTTTGCTCTACTGATACTACCTGTTTAATGTGCCTTGTGTGGAATTTAAATAGATTCAGGTTTTGGTGCACAGGGACTAGTAAATTTTGAAAATGTTAAAATTATATTCTTAAAATTTCGAAATATTTGTTTTTGAAAAAATTATACATATATTAAGGACTTATATAAACTCGATAACATCCTCGAATTTCATCCTTCTAACTTTGTCAGCTTAAAAAATTACCTATTGGTCCCTGTGAGTCCAAAACATTTAACTTTTTTAAATTCTAAAGAAATTTCCTCTTTCATTTGGTGCCCGTATTTTTATTCTACATTGCATTGAACTTTTTAAATAATTTTTGAAATAAATCATATCTTTCAAATTACAAAGTCCTTTAAAATAAATCCTGACGTCAGAGATAGAAAATAAAAACGCCACTTGAAATAAAAAAATAGGTTTCAAACCCATTTATTTATTATTTATATTATGACAGGAGTGATAGAAACTCTTTTATTGATTTATGAATATCTAAATCCCATGGCTAATCCCTGGGTCCCGAAAATCCCGGGATCGTAAAAAGCGAAAAAATTAACATCCCTAATACAAATGTACGTAGAAATTACAACTCGGGAAGTCTATGAATGCTAGTTACTCATACGCAGTGTATGCCCGTCGTGCAATCAGCCATAAATGTAAATTACTTATGTAAACACCACACGGATAATTAATGCACCCACGGTGACTATTGCCCGCCATAATGCAATTAGCACACTTGTTTTCAAATAATTACATAATAATTTTTTCTACTTTCAGTTCATAGTTTTTTGTTGAAAATTTGATGGCCATAATGCATTTAAAATAACTAAGAAGCCAAATTAATTGTTTAGCATAATTAATATAATTATTACATTTTTTTTTAATGGCGCGCAAAAAATTAATATTTTTAATAACATTCTTGACAAAATAACTGTTAAATAATTTCCAAAAATTTTAATAAGAACGTTTAATATGTATGTAATGTATGTATAAAAGTATAATGTAATATTTGCGTGCCTTATAAATACAAGAAATAATTATTTAATATTTTTAAATATTTTCTTCTTAGTTTTTCATTTATTATTATATTTTTTTCTAAATACGCTACTGGCTAGTACAAATACCAGTATCGTTTCAAATCAGCAAATCTGAAAGTTACTTTTCCCATCCGAACAGTCATCTTCAGTAATCATTTTGGTTCACTGAAGCAGACGCAGTTCGTACACAACATTATCATCATCTCATCGGAAGCGGAAAATCGATATAGACAAAAGAGAAAATAGTTCAAATGATTGCAGGCTAAATTGCTCTGGTTGCATTGCTGTCAGCATACCATAAGGTAGTTACCGATAAATGCCCTTTCGTTGAGTGAAACTGCTGAAAAATGATGCAGTCACATCAAAAAAAATAAATAAAACATTGAAATCTCGCTGGAATTCTTGCAGTATCAGTTAAAATATAAATTGAGGAGACTTAAGCTAAAAGTTGTCTGTAGTACATATAAAACTAAATGAATAAGGGATATGTTTTAATATGGTAGGAGAATCTGGACCAAAATCATGTGTCAAAGATATCAACCAATTATTTAATTTCTTATTTAATACAGTTCACTGCCACTTATACAATATCGAAAATAGAACCGAAGATGATTTCAAGCAAAGTTTACATAAATCAAAGCTCAGCAATATTTATGTCGATACTCATAAACAGGGCCGAAGAAAATAATCATGATAAAATCCCTTTTAAGCGTTTAGATAAGCATTAAAACATTGGTAAATATGCTTGCAAATATGCTCGCAAAACAAAGTAGAGTTTAATGTATTTTTTTTAATCAGTTTATTTCAACGATTAAAAAATTACAATGGACATACAAGTGGGTGGAGTGCAATAAAAGAAATTAATAAAAAAAGAAATAAAGCCCGCGGGCGTTATTGCCTTTTCGAAAAAGAAATTAAGCCCGCTTAAGGCTTTAATGCCTTTTGCCAGTGGGCGTTATTTCCCTTTCGATATGGCAATAACGCACACGGGCTTCATTTCCTAAAAAATGAAATAAAGCCCGCGGGTGTTATTTCATCTTTATTTTGGCTTTTGTCTCCATTTTAGAATATGTACATCCGAACCCCTGTTCTAAATAAAAACTAACTATTATGATAACATTGAACCAAATATTTTTCCCCCTTTCTTATACGAAGAAATTGAAATTAACCAATTTCAGTGCATATATTTAATACATATGTATGTATGTACAAAAAGGAACATGAAAAAGTAAAAAGTTAAATAAATGCTTTCGTCGATTGTCGAATAATTTGACGGCAAATTGCAAAGCATTCTGTGCAAAGTTCAAAATGATTGGCCGAGCTTCTCCTAAGATTGGCGGTCTGTGCCTTGCGGTCACACAAACCCTTCGACCACCAGCAAAAAAGTTGCAGTAACAAGACAGAAAAAACAAAAGTATATACATACCAAAATATTCCGAATAAATACGGCCTCCGACTCTTCCATTGGGTTTGTCTGTGAGAGGTCAAAAAAAAAAAACTACGGAACAATGAAAAGTCCCGAACAATATCTAAAAATCCCTAACAAAACTCGAAGTGTTCCTATGTCCCGAAAAGTAAAAATTACTGTCAACTTCGAAAAGTCTCGAAAAATCCTAAAGGGTAACAAAATAAAAGCCCAAAAGGACCCAAAGAAATCTGGAAAGAACCCGGCAAATTTTACGAAAATCTCTAAAGTCCGCAAGAAAAATCAAAAAAAAAAACAGCAAAGTTTTGCAAGGTATCCAAGTGTGAAAAAGAAAAAAAAATTATGGGGTTTTTGGCTCAAATAAACCATAAATAGCCATGGTCATGACGAAATATTAGGTTCTGAACCACAGCTGGGCAGCGTCTTGGGAAGACAGCGAAAGCTTCATTCAACCGCACGACTTGTTCGCACGCACACAGAGACATCAATTGCACGCACACTACAAAAATGCTCTGCCGAAGTTGCCCACCTATGTTCTAAACCTTTCGATGAGAGTTTTTCAAACAGACCTACATACATACTGTTATAACTTAGTAAGGATTTCAATGCTGCCCAGTGGAAAAATCAAAGAGTACAAAGCAATTACAGAAGACCTTCTCTGGAATGTAGAGGGCCTTATCATCTGCATGATTTCCTTAATTATATTTTATATGAAATGGGCCCAATTGCATGACATTGCGCACTTCACAAATGCTTTTTCGAAATTAAGAAAAACCAATAATAAAAATTAAAAATTATATGTTGGGTCTAACGAGACTCCAACCCGGCCCTTTCTGAAAGCTAATAAATAAAAGCAAACATCTCTGCGCAGTCAGCTACAGCCGCAGCATATAAATGTGTTTTCAAAAATTTGTATTTGAGTCAAATTTTTTACAATCGTTCAAACGAACTTATTTTCAAACTCAACTGTAGCTCATGTCAGTTTGTTTGCTTAACACGTTGCCTACTCAATTCTCGAGAAGGAACACTGGAAGCACTCTACTCGTTGTGATGTTCAGCTGTGCTTTGAGCTTGCTTAAGAGCTGTGCTGTAATACCTTATCAAGGAAAAACCTTCACAAAATTGCTTCTGGGTGGTTTAGAACAATATATGTACGTTAGAGTGGTCCTGAAATTTAGGAAGCCAATTTTTATATCAGATTTCCTAAGCCTCAACCCCTAAGTCGATGTTACTATAGTCGAAGGTATTACATATAAATTTTGGCCCCGATTGGAGACGGTTAAGACGTGTCGCACGGGGATCAAAAATCAGATTACCTTATCGATTATCCAATCGGGACCAAAATTTATATGTGATATTCTTGAGTTTAGTAGTATCGGTTTTGGATATTATTTTTAATTTTTTTAGTCCATTAGAGGCATCTGGCCTTTGACTCCTTTGCGAGGTGCCTTAACCGACTCCAATCGGGACTACGATTTATATGTGATATCTTCGACTATGATAGTGTAGATTTTGGGTATTCGATGAAAAAAAAAATTATTTTAATTTTTTGAGTCTCTATAGAGGAATCTGTAATTTTGCGCCTGTGCGACACGCCTTAACCGTCTCCAATCGGCACCAAAATCTATATGTGATAAATGTGACCATGGTATTACCTATTCAGGAGGTGAGACTGAAAAAATCGTTCATTTGAATTTTAAGGACCACCCTAATATACATGCATATTTTTCACTTTTCAAAAAAAATCTTGATTGATGTCCAATTCTAAGCTCGCGACTAGTTCAATTCCTCGATCATGATTTCCTAAACCCCTTTTACGTAATACTTTTTTTGATTTAACGCACTTTCTTTATGTGAAGAAAGCAATTGGTAGGTTACCCACAAAATGTTCGTTACCAAAACAGAGATATCCCTTTAACGAACTAAAAGCCTGTTAAATAATTAAATCAATGTTGGCTTGCCTTTTAAATGTGCGAAAAATTGTGTTTACTTATGTATATAGACTTATACATATATGTAAATGCATCTGTCTACACGTACATATATGACTGACCATTTTAGTTACCCGAACTCATTAACTCTTACTCCGCCACAGGTAAAAAACCCGATTGACCAAAAATTCAAATTCAAGTAACTTTCATTGCCGGCGGATGTGGTTTTCTCTTACCTTTGCAAATTCGCAAAGCCCAGATGCTACCGTTTTCAGCTGAAAGGTGAATTGTCTGTCATGATATGCGTAAGTATGTATGTACATATGTCTACGAATGCATGCAAATTAATATGCACATATGTGAAAAAAGACAACATCAGACTAACGCGTGTTGGTAATTGCTTTTACTTTTACGGTCACCTTAATTTCACGTTCGGCTTACACTTTAACGCGCATATAAATAAGCACGTTTAGAAACCTTTTTCGTAGCTGTTATCTCATAAAACCAGAAATATTTGCATGAATCATGAATTTTTCGGCGTTTGAAAACCACACCGCAAGTGATTACCAAAGGTGGGCATGTGTCGAAAATTTTAAAAGTTGAATAAAGCTATTCATATTTTTTTTTGTTGATAAACTACCTTCCACTCTTTTTAAGAAATTTCTAAATCATTTAATGTAAACTCGATTTTGTTTGTATTTGATTATTTTGAGTAAAATCACTTCCATTCTTCCTTTTTTTATTTTTTCAAGGTATAAAAGGCAACATTCATTGATATACATATGTACGTATGCACGTGATCAAAAAGAAATGGCCAATTTTTCATTTTGAGGCTTTAAAAAAAATCGGGTGTTTCTGACCATTCACAAAATTTTTTCGCGATTGTCTTGTAATTATTTTTGGATTCTGGGGATTTTTTTTGGAAATTGTGGGTTTTTTCGACTTGATCTTTGGCAGTAAGACTTCGTGGAAGCCGAACTTCAATGAAAAGGTAAAGGAGCTGACTCTAGCCATTTAGTGTGGGGCTATTGGCTAGGCTTGTAATCTCTCATCGAGGGTGCCATAATGATGCCATAATGAAATCTATTTTATTGTATGATTTACTTGCCTGGTTGAGCGCGATAAACAAGGGCTTCATTGTTAAGCAGCTGGAGAAAGTGCTAAGACCAGAATCAGTAAGACACTTCGGGCTTCCCCTCTTAGTGCGCCTTACGGAATGGTAAGCGTTGTGCCTTTAGCTATTGCCGGCAAAGCTTTCGCAAAGAGGCATAGACTTTAAGCTCACTTCCAGCTATGGGCACTTCGAAATTCCAGAATTTTCGAGTTTATTTCAGTCTGAAGCGATCATAAAACGTGTATGTCATCCAATGAGGATTGGTCGGGGTGTAGTACCTGTAACCACAGACTTATTTGAAGTTATTCGTGGATAAATCGAAGTTGCAGAGAAATGGCATATCCACCTGTCCTTTGGGAAGAACTTTGTATCAAGCTCAATTTAGGCCCCCGGTTCGCTTGTGTTTTTTCAAAAACGGTGGACTTAGTAAAGAACACAATGAACTTGATGATTACATATCGACGGCTGAGTGGAAGACCGACCTAGGTCGGAAACCAGTGTGAAAAAACCCTATATAACTCTTCAAGAACGCCTTATTTTAGAATTTGGTTGAAGAATGCCGCTATTTTAGAATTTGGTGTAAAAACGCCATATCTCTATTGAGAATATATTGAATATATGTTGAGATATCGGCAGCTAAGATAGTGCGTTTTAGAATCGAATCGAAATAGAGCGTTCTTGAAAAGTTTTCTGATGTAGAGTGTTTTTGAACTGGCTGTCGGGACAGGTCTTTCTTCCACTCATCCATCGATATAAAATACCAAATAAGTGAGGTTTACTTATATGCTGATAGCCAGGTGGTAATCAGGATCCATATACGCCCGATCAAAAACGCACGAGTAACCATGCTCCACTATCCCCCTGTGATCTGCATCTGAAAAGATGGGCTTTTAGACACCACAGCAAAGGCTTGTTGAGAAATTTGGAATACTAGTTGCTATTCAATTCTGGAGGAAGAGGAAAGCCCCCTCTGTATTGGAAAAACCAGGTGGCTTCACTTGGCATTTCTGGTTCGCACAGAAGAGAAGCAACAGGCGGACTCGGCGAAAGTCATTAGGCGGTTACAGCTTCAATCAAGAAGAAGAAGAAGAAGAAATTAATTCTGGTGAGAAGTTGATAGGCGCCGGACAAAGGAGCTATTACCTAAAACTGTACAAGTCTAATCTGTCGTGACTGCTGGAAGCTCTAATTGGTCATTGTCCGGTCGGAATGCAAGCGTTAAGGCGCAACATTACCCCAAGGTCGAATGCAGCAGCTCTGGTAAACCGAACTTACGGCTAAATCACCTTGGGTCTCACTTTTTTCATCAGCGAGAAGCATTCTAGTATACATATTATCACAAAATCTTAAGTGTCTCCGTTCTGCCATCCCAAACCGTGGTAAGGGGACCTCTTTTCCTTCTTTATCGCTGTTTTTTTTTTTTTACAACACTTTTGTTTGCTTTATTCACTCCCTATCTTAATGCTAACACAGAGGACAGTTAATTTTCTAGTGTACATGCAACTCAACCTGTGGATGGAGCACTCACGAAACAACAAAAAATTAACCACTTAACATAAAAACAACAAAACAAACAAAAAAATCACAATCAAATTACTCATACTTTATGAAATTATCACCCTCTATCTAATAATGGCATACGATCTCCAAGCTAAATAACATACATACTTACATAAGTACACAGACATATTCAATACAAATCCAATTTGCAATTGCGCTAAATGACCCATACAAAGCCGATAATCTAATCTATCAAATAACTGATTGATGATGCCGGTCGAACGAATAAGGAATAAAATAAATAATCACCCAAATTTATTGCTAAAAGAACACACAAACACACATACATATATACATACATTGTACTTGTTTGACAAATAAGAATCACCGGCGGCCATCTGCTGGCTACGGCACCAGCTTGACAGGTTGCGAAAGTGAAAAAATATAAAAAACAGACATTTTTTTATAGCGACAAAATGCTCGTCGACCTTGCCAATAATAAGAAGTCTAGCGAAAAAATCTTATTCACACGAAGCACAAAAAGAAGAAAAGTTAAATTTGCTGATTATAAAATGAATAAGTCGTATGTCTGGCCCATTGCAATGCAGTGATGCGATGGATAATCAAAAAATAAATAATTAATTAGCATATGTAAGCAGATGTAAATAAAAAATACATTAGACAAGCTTTTATCTACATAAGCCTTTAAATGTGCCTACCTCGATCATTCGCTTGTGGCAAAAGCAAAACAAAAAAAATAAAGGTTTTTACAGTGAAGCGAATCAATTAAATTGCAATCAAGTTCAAGGCGAACCTGTGTTTGCCGCGACATACATAAGATGTTATGCGCCTGCATATATGTATGTATGTATAGATATGTACATTAGACTGTACTAGAAAAAAAGTTTGAATTTATGCCCAGAATTTGCTCAGCGCTCTCGTAGCCTTGGAGGTGGCCACCTCTTTCTTTCCTTCACCACTGCTTTCCATATACAAAGAAACAGACCCAACTACTTGACTCGTATCAGAAACAGCAAAGCTAACAATTAAAATGGATGCAAGTGTTGCTATTGGAATTCCAGCTGCCTTCATCCTAGGGAATTAGAGAAATGCTGTTTTTCCAAGATTAACTGCAAGGCCACTGTCAGTAGACTATAAAATCATCCATTTCGAGTATCCTTAGAGCAGCGTATGTAAGGCATACAAAAGCGTAGGTACCCATCTAAGCCCTAAATCTCACGACGTTAGTTTCTAGGACTATAGCAATTCTCTCCGGCAGCATATTTTTACATGACGCCTCTAAAACAGTACAAGAACCGGAATTAAATGACCTTCAAGTTGCCCTTTCTTATTCCAAAGCCGTGTATTTGTATTGCGGTTGTGTATCTATTCTAATTTTACTATGACATTTGGCAAAGTCAAAGTGGGTTTAAGCAGAAGCATAAGAACGTTTGATACTAAAATTTGTTTTAACCAATCTTATATTAGGAACTCAACTGATGTAAACTAATTCGTAACAACCAAGAAAAACATTGTTTTATTTAGAGCATTCAGCATATTGTATTTAATTGTGGATATAATTTAGCAAAACTCAAAGAAAATTCACACCCAATTCACCGAGGTATAGATAAAAATTATTTTAATACCGAGTCAACATTAACATCCAGACTGCGATGAATATTGAGAAAAGCTAGCCCATTGTGTGCTCGTAATGTGCATATGCCTACACATGCATGATGATATTCATTGAATTATTTTGCAAAACTATAACTACATTATATAACACATAGAGTGAAATTTCTGTAGAAAGAACGGAAATCAGAATTTTTGCACATTTTTAATGAATAACACAGTGCAACAAAAACATCAAAAAAAATTTTAGTACGACAAATGTTAAAGCTGTTTTTAATAGATTTTTTTGTTCTGATTACGAATCCGTCAGCATAAAGTGTCCATCGGCTCCACATATGGAAAAAAACGAGGTCAAAGTGTCAAAAAATTGCGTTTTTTGCAATATTTTAGGAGCTCACAAAACTGCTTTGTGATGTTAGAACGGATCGTCACTGATGTTAATTCTGGCTTTGCAATTTAAAAGTAAATTCTTCTGTCAAGCGTTATACAAGGTTAGCTTTAATATCACCGAAGACAGTTGAGTTTTAGGTGGATTTTTATATCAGAATCTCATTTTTGTGAAAAGTGCAGATAGAGGATGTTGAATATAAGCCTTCGAAAAGATGCTAGAACCTTCCTGGCTTAAATTAAAGCTAGAACTCTCGACTACTATCTCTGAAAAGAGATCTTAGAATTTTGAAAACTTAAATTGTATGCATACTTCCCTCCAACAGGGGGGAGGTTTAAACCACCAAAACCACCCCTTGCGCCGGGCCTTTGCCCACCATATTTTTCCTTCCTTTCTTGGGAATGATGAGAATGAAACATGTTCTTTTCTTCTGCTGGACGCTATTTACATAGTCTGAGTGCTGTTATCTTAAGCTAACCAACCGTCCTCCTTTGAAAAGGATTGTCCTCCTTCCTCAAACGTGATTTGACCTCCTCAAAAATATTGTCCTTCTTTGTCCTCCTTTTGAGCAAAAATGTCCTCCTTGTCCTCCTTTTCAATGTTAATGAATGTTAAAAAATTCTGGTCACCTTAGTTATCTACACGTGTTACAAAGCTGCAGTTTCAACAAGAGATAATACCTCTACAAAAACGATATAATTGTATTCAACAAACTTGATTAATTAATTTCTATTTAAAGTGATCCTTATACAATACTGAATTATAATTATAGTATTTTATTTTTACTGCTGATCATATTTAGTGGGTGAAAACTAGCCAAAGCACAAAACAAAAGTTAAAAATTATTACAAAGCTTAAAAACAAATGAAGAGTCTATTCTGAAAATTTCTGACGAGTTGTTAAGTACAGATTTATACGAGTATGTATATGAATCCTGCCATTTCTACTTATACCACGAACCATTTGAAGAAAAACTGAGAGTGATGCTTAAGCTACTACACAAAAGTACTCGAGCAGTTTACAAAATATTTTCGCCAGCAGCATTTGTGCAAAACACACAGTTTTTTGCTGGCATACTTGCATGTACTTATATACATATGTTTGTAAATTAGGGTCGACCAAAAATACATGTAAAAAAGTAATGTCGGAATTTTTATGCTCTCACCCTTATTTTTTATTTTGAAATCAAAAAAAAATTTAGAGGTCGCTCATTGCGCTCCAAATTTTTCATGTATTTTATATGGGGAAAAAAAACTTTTAATAGAAATGGTATAGAATTCTTGAGAATCAATATTTTCCCAATAACAATATCAAATTATTTATTTAACCATTTTTTCATAGTACCTATATATTATAAGCCCGCCAAAACCCCCAGTGGATGCCAGAAAATGCAATGGGGGGGTAAATAAATAATATTTAGTATTAAGAAGCGGTTAAATAAAAAATTGGGTATTGTTATTGGAAGTCTCTTGAAGAGAACCAGAGTTTTCCGATCGAAAAAATATTGATTTTCTGAAATTCTATGCCCTTTCTACGAAAAGTTGTTTCTTGCCCATACAAAATACATGGAAAACTTTGAGCGCTTTGAGCGACCTCGAAATATTTTTTTACTTCAAAATTAAAAAATTGGGGTATATTTTTCGATATAGAATAATCATAGGGCATTGAAATTCCGACTTTACTTTTTTTGGACTACACTAATGTAGATATTTGTATACTAGTACGCTTCTCAATTTCCCACTTCTTCGTCCTACATACAATGTATGCATTAAGCTCACCGAAGTAATGGAATTTATGTACTTTTTACCAGCAAAATTCTTAACATACTAACGACCAAACCACCTGTCAGAAACTAAAAAAAAAGCCCCTTTATAGTCTTAAGAATACCTGGAGAAAAATATGGCAGCAAATCTTTATCATTTTTACAAAAAAAAAAATCACAAAAACCAACTTCAAAGGAAATATTAAAGTAATTTGTAAATGAAATTTCCACAAGCATACAGAAAAAACGGCGCTATTCGGTATTTAGTAAAACAAAAATGTTGGAGCTTTTGTATGCATGGACAGACGTCCAACTAAAGATCTAACGGCAGCTTAAAGCACGATCACAAAGGCATTCTGGGCACAATGGAACAGCTTAAATTTGTTAGCCAGCTACCTGGGGCGAGTGGACACTCTAGGGGGCTTCGATTTCAACCCAGGTAACACGGATCACTGCGTACCTATCCTGGCGCCAGCTAGCTCTTTCTCAACGCATATCCCATCTAGGGATGAGTGGGTGGAGGGCGATGGTTGGAAGGAGGCACCTGTGAACTTTTAAACGGATGGGTCAAAGCTTGACGATTGGGTGGCTGGAAACATCCAGATTACTGTGTAGAGTATTTCAGGAAGCAGTCTATTGTCTGCTGTTAGGCGCGATGGCGGTAAGAGAGGTTACCCTCTACTCAGACCAGAGCCAGGCGGTAATCACTTATGGTGCACTCGAAGCTTGTTGGTGAATGCCTTAATTCACTTTCCATAGCGTCGGCCGAAGAACCAACGTCCACGCTCTAAGAGAGCCCCTTTTCATGAATACGAGCAACACTGAACATATTTAATATCAACACTGGCGATCGTCGTATAACACTTGGAAAATATTTGTTTATTTTTATTATTTGTAATATCTACGTTCGTATTTGCGTGAATGTATAATTCATATTTTCATATGTATTTATGTGGGTATGTATGTATCCTAATTGGTCACAACAACTCATAATATGTACATAAATACTTTCCAAAGTTCCACGATAAACTTTTCTACATTAACCATCGAAGTTTTCGCATCCATAGTGGGAATCATTAATAAGAGCCCAGCGGCAATTTGAAGTTTTGTAAAAGAGCGTATGGCTTCTGCTATTCCATGTACCTTAGCAACACTTAGCCACATTTAGGCAACTAACCGCAAGCACGAAATTTTCGGAAGCCAAGCAAAGTGCGCATCGGAAAACAATTCCCATATCGAATTTCTGTTACGTTAATATTTTATGATATGCTCTTCCGTGCTTAGGCGTACATGTGCTTAGAATACATTCATATATATGTATTGGCACTGTTTAAGGTATATTTAAACGAATTTGTATGGTTGTTGTTTGAAGTTGTATAAATAATAAATAGGAGCTACTTAATTAAAGCGAAAAGTTCTTATGTTTCGCATTGAATAGAATTCGTGTTTTTTTTTGGAATTGAATGTAAAAGTTTTTCCACCATCATATTTCAAAGTTTACGGTCTGGCGTTGCTACTGACAAAGGGAATTTTATACAGCAAAACTGAAAGGAAATTTATTTAAAACTGAAAAATATGTACACTGTCGGCAAAAATTATTGGCACAGCAAATTTTTCACAATATATGCACCAATTTTTATTCTAATCTTCTACAACAAAAAACCTAAAAATATTATTTCTAAGCTTTGTGCAAAACTACCTAAAACTTGTACTTTAGAAGAATAAAATTGATTAGGCTGCAAATCTGCATATTCAAAAAAAAATATTTAAAAATCTGGTTAAAAAGTTGAAAAAATAAAACATAAACAAACGTAACCATTATTTTCCGAGCAAAAAATAAAACTCAGTTAATAACGATTAAAAAGTGATTTTTATAATAAAACTTATAACCTTTACGGTCCCTGGTTTTCACAGATCTATCCCTATAGATAGTGATGAAAAATAAATAGGGACGCGACCTTATAACAAGTTTTTCCTATTTTCCTTATGTCCATTTAATATTTATTATTTTTATATAAAAGTGTGGCTCTTTGTCTAACAAAAAAAAATATTCAAAATTTTTTAAAAATGTTGCGTCCCCATTTATTTTCCATCACTGTATCTTCGGCATTTACTATGGGATCTTAAGGATATATGTATATCGGTATTCGTATTTTTTTCGTTCCTAAATTTATTGGCCTCAAGTACCCCGTTCTAGCACTTACCCACCAGATCTCGGTTCCTACCAACCTAATATATTAAGTAAGTAAATTAAATCTTGCCAATAATAATTAACTTTTTGCCAAGGTAGGGTTTAGAATATTTCAATAGAACTATTTAAAAAAAAAAAACATTTCTATTTCCGAGTGGTAAGTGTCACCGAAAAAATACAAAAACAAGACACCCTTTTCGACCAAAAAAAAAAACTGTTTTATATTATCAGCTTTCAGGCCTTTTCTTCTTTAAATTATATTATTTTTTGTACCATGAACTACATTACTTGAAGTCTCGAAATGAAACTGAATCTATAATTATCATCGAAAAACGCAACTCAGCCAAGTAATATATGTACATCTTTATTAAGCTAATTGCATGCATTAACCGAGACATTTTCTCAAACCCACTTTCTCGTGTTTAGCAAAAATTTCTTTCAAAAGAATTACATCAAAGCATTTTACATTGTTAAAAGGTTGAAAAAGTTTCTTTTAAACAAAATTCTTGGCAAAAAATTGTTTAAGCATACTTTCAGGCGCATAACCTACGCAGCACACAAAAAAAACTAAAGCAAAAACAATGCGAACAAACCAAAAAAAAAAGCTTCCCATTATACTCACCATTTGTGTATGTACTACATTCATTCGTGTGTGCTCATACAAGGGTAGATACGTATTTTTTCTTGGTTTTCATTTCATCAAAAATTTACAGATTAGTATACCAAATGCTGTGGTAAAGAATCAGATGTTCCCTTTACTATAATCGGGCAACTTTTCACACGGGACACACAATCATTAAGCACAAAAACGGCGGCAGGCGCAACAACCGCAACATGGTGTTGGTGTTAGGGTAATCAAGCGTTTTCAACCGTTGACAGCAACAGCATCAGGTTGCGATGGAAGGTCAAATTTATTGGTGACAAATGCGTGGAGCTAAAGCCTTGCATGCATACGTACATACATACATAAGCCGTTAGTTTAGGGCGGGACACAAAATGAGAGGTGATGTTGCTAGGTTTCTGCTGTAATGAAACTTATAAATAGCTAATATATATATCGATAAATTTTCGTCAATATTCATATGTACATAAATAAATATACTTATCTCACTTATTACATTAAGCGAGCAATTATTTTATATAAACAGTGTCAGAATTAAAAATAATACTGAATCAAGCTACATACATATATAAGTATGCAGACCTGCTCTTCTATGTTGTGTTAAAATTCCATCACTGCACTGATTTTGAGGAATTTTTTTATACAGATTTTTTGCATTTGAAGGTTATCTCAATAGGTATTATCTCCGAGAATGCTCGCATAAGGTTGCCACCTACAAAAAAATTTTTTAAAGATTAAGCAAGACATCATAATAAGGGTATCAAGTGGGAAGTACTTTCAAAATCTCAAATCCAGAAATATTTTTAATAGGGTTGCCACCTATTTTGAACCATATGTTTACTTAATTTTTAGAATGTTTAGAAAGAAATTTACAATATTACTATTCATAGATAGTAAAAGAAGGCTCATAAACAATGATTTGCCTATATGAGCGAATCTCACGAGCTGTTACGTTTTTCGACAAAAACGTGACACTAACAAAACAACTCGGTAGATTTGCTCATATACTTATCCCTTATAGGGTGTTTAAGTGAGGCGATTTTACAGGCAACTTTTAGTTGAAAGCAGCAATCGCCTGTCAACTAATTGCCTCTAAAATCATCTGAAAAATCGCCTAATGTTAACATCGTATTAGGCCAATAGTGTAAGCTTGCCACTTATTTTCGATTTAAACAAAATTTAACTAATGCAACGCAATATGGATATCAAATTAAATGTTTTTTAAGGACTTTACTACAAAAATATTTTCGTTGAGGGTTGCCATGCTTATTTTTTTATTTAATACAAATTTGTGTCTTATTAACTTCAATGAGCATTTTTTTTATGTATTCGCAGTACTTTTACGCTCAAAATATGTACTCTTCATGCCAGCTTATTTCTAAATAGGGATTGACACCTAATTTTTAATGTAGGAAACGAACTTAGTTTATAAGATATAAGAAGTTAAATTTATTTCCAAAGTTTCCTCGTTCAAGCTATCCAAAAGACTATTGTTTGATACCCATACCCATATGAAAACTTTAAAAAGTATATGCACTCTGAGCAAAGCTCGGTCAACCTGATCCACCCGGTAAATATATTGATAATTAAACGATAACTATAATGTTGATTAACATATCGATAAATAATAAAACAATAAATACGTTGGATATGCTATTTTATAATAATTCGTATAATTAAAACGATCATATTTTAAATAGATAAATATATAAAAATGCCATTCGGAAATGCTATTGAAAATTATAACGAAAAATTCAGCATAATTATGATATCGATAGTTAAAATTTTGTATGCAAGTATGTAGTAATTAGTATACATTTGTGTACATGTTCTGAGAAATCCTACAAAATATTAGAAATCTTTGATGATACGCTTTTCTTTTCTATACATATGTACATATGTGTGTCTAAATCACTTTGTTAACTTCTTTTTTTAAGGTAATATTTTGTGGCACCCTAATGTTTTGTACCTACAGAAATATTATTTTTTCGCAGGCTAAAAATTAAATACATATACGCATAAATATGTTCTTACACACATACATCCACGCCAACTAAGAGGTAGGTGCTTTCGCATTATGTGTAATCAGGCATTAAGATAGCATAAAATAAGCTCCAAGGTAACAAATTTTCCACATGTCATTCATGTGCGAATATAGTACTTAAGTACAAACGACTGATACATTTCATAATTACAATCAAGCAAATTGAAATGTGTTTTATTGTGCATATGATGATGGTATTACCAATGCATCGCTTGCCTAGGTACTTATTTGAAGTGCTCATTAAGAGAAAATACCTGGAAAAATACGAAAAATTATTTTTACTAAGCCTTGTTTTTGTAATTCCAACAAGCATTGTGCCGCGCTGATACTTTTTCAGACGAAAAGAACTTCGCACATATGTCATGATGACGCCTGCTTCTCTAATTTGAGGCAAGCGTTTTTATTTTGTCCATCGCAGCAATGGGTTGTGTGCTATGCGCTTGGGACCCGTCGCGTTAAAACAATTACAAATGGAAATAACCAAATTGATCATCATAACGTAGAGCCGAGAGATTTTGCCCTCGATTGCCAAACCTGCTTATACAAGCAACTCCTCACCGCCTGGACATAGATGTGCAGTGGGATTCCATCCCCCATCTCTTTTTGCCGCTCCGGAAGAGGTAGTGGGATACTACCGCCCACGCAAGAACCGCTGGTATGACGAAGAGTGCCGTGTTGTGCTGCTGTAGGAGGGAGGAGAGACATAGGTGTATTAAAAAGGAAGAAACTAGAGGCAGAAAAGTGGGAAGGGCTTGAGATGCTGGCAGGCAGGAATGCTCCTCGAACCGGAACTAAAAATACTGGAATGCAGAAACTACAGCTGGGGTATAAATACATCAAAAGCTGGCCGAAGAGAAAGTGCTAGAACGTAAGAAGTGTAGGCGAACGTGACTATGGGGGATGGCTATAAACGGGTGGGGCCCGTGGGCAAAGGTAAAAATAAAAATAAAAACCAATATGCGCAAAGATATAGGCAAAAATGAAGACCAAGGTAAATTTATACACTTTACTTGTATATAGGCAAAGGTGAAGGGGAATATGTAGATGATCAAAATGATAAACATTAAAGTAAAAACAAAGATAAGTGTAAAGAACAAGATGTGGATGAGGATACCGATAAAAGTAAAGATGAAGATAGAGGAGGCAAGATTAAAATAAAGGTAATAGATAGAGACACAGAGACTCAATCTGGGAACTATTTTGGGATTTTAGCGATTTTCACGATTCTCGGGACTTATCGATATAATAATCGACATTTTTATCGGTTTTGTTATCGAATATTTATCGATTTCGTTATCGATATTGGAAGCGATTTTGTTATCGATTGGTTATCAATTTTGTTATTGATTATTTATCGATTTTGTTATCCATATTTTTATCAATTCTGTTGTCAATATTTTTATCGATATCATTATCGATTTTGTTATCGATACTTTTATCGATATTATTCTCGATTTTGCTTTCAATATTTTTATCCCATTTTTTATCGATTTTGGTATCGATATTTTTATCGAATTTGTATCGATTTTGGTATCGATATTTTTTTTGATTTTCTAATCAATTTTGCTACCAATATTATTATAGATTTTGCTATTGAAATGTTTAACGACGATAATTAGAACGAACAGTAGTAGAGGTAGGCAAGACGAGGTAAGAGCAGTAATAATGGTTATTTTAACGAGTAAAACGTTTTTCACTTACATGAACCTATATATAAAAGAGCATATATATATGGTCATTTTCCCTTTAAAGCAATATTTTAATTGGTTCCAATACAATATTTTAATGGCTAACCAGCCATATTTATTTTAATTGACGGGCAGAGATATGTACGGCGACGAAAATATAAATAGGAACATTTTAACCAGATTCGGTTGTTTTTCTTTTGTTTATTTATTATTTGTAATTTTTATGAAAATATTGCTCGTTATCTAACAGAATATTAATAAGAAAGTTTAAAATTCGGAATAACCACTTAATATACATACTTTAATATAGAAAGGCCCTATCTCACATCGTCGCTGAAATTCTAAGGGCCGTAACTAAGAAAAACTCCCAAATTCCCGTTTTGATTGATTTTAATGCTATTCATCTAATTATAAGTCCCTGCATCGTTTTAACCAATAAACAATTTAAGACAGTTACAACTTTATGTTATATATTATTATTATCTTTTGCATGTAGGCATATCGGAAATTGAAGAAAATACTTGCGTAAACACCTTACAATAGCATACGCGAATTATTTTCAATTTTTTTTTTGTTAATGCCACGAGTCACGAAGCGTGAAGAATAATGAGCCATTAAATTGACGGAAAAATTATATACGCCGTGAAATAAATACTTTATAAATATACTGTACCAAAATACATACATATTTCACTAAATACACATGTGTGTTTATGTATGCATAGCATATATATACATAGTACATCCTCGAACATATGACGTGTTAATGCCAACAAAGCTGACTCCTAGCACAATGCCAAGGGAACACTTGTTGCGGCAGCATACAGAACTTTGTTGTGTTTAATTTCTTGTTGCTTGTTGTTTCACTTTTTGACGTGATGCACAGGGTTGCCATTGACGAAAAAAGCAACTTACCATCTCTAATATCTACCAATAACTTTTTTTAGTTATTCCAATAAAAATTGAATTTTTTATCAAGGGATTTCTTATTTAACCAATGATATTTTAGATCATACTAATGGCAACTTTTATTTTTTTAATATTCACAATGTTTGTCAAATAATTTTTTTTTTACTTTTTTTTGTAAAAAAATATAAATGAATATAAAATCATAAAAAATCAAGGATTAAAGCCATATACCACATTTAGAAGAATTCAACAAATTTGCCCCAAAATTTTGAACTTTTTTCTTTGTATGTTAAGAACTTTTTTGGGTATACAGTTTTATTACCCATTGAAAACTTCCCGCTGACTTAAAATTTTTTTTGGCACCCGACTTTTGTGTTTTCTTTTTCTTTTTTAATTTAAAAATTGCCATTTATGATTGATTTTTTCAATTTTTTTGCGAAAAATCATTGTGTGTAATTACATGCCTATTCATTTTTTATTTTTATTTAAAGAATAATTTTTGCAAAAAAAAATAATTAAAAATGGCAAGTGTTACATTCAAAGAGAAAAAAAAACACAAAAGTTCGTGCCAAACAAAAATTTAAATTAGCGGGAATTTTTCAATGGGCAATAAAATACTATATGTTCGCCTTTTAGCGATGAATTGTGCATTAAAGCGTTCCAAAATTAATCCAATGAAGTAGACTATACTTTAAGAAATAACTTTGTAATTAGTCTTATCATGAGTTTCATTTTCTCCGAATCGGTTCACTTTCACTTTTGGTTTCCATATATTTACTATGGGCAGATGAAAAATTTGCAAGTGAATTTTTTTTCGGGCGAAACTCAGAACTCATAAAGATAACTACGAAAAATAAAGCCAGACCGAAAAGTCTTGAAGTTCACACAAATTACTTAAAAAAAATCTACCAAAATGAAAACAAATTTACCTTTTCGACAACCCAAATTTTTTCTACCAATTCCAGTAATAATTATCAAAGTGGCAACCCTTGTGATGCACAACTGATAATACTTGGCAGCAGCACATATATACATACATATTATCCATGTATATTTTATATCTCACATGACACAGTTCGTTTTAATCCATTATAATTTGCTCATCTCCGCCAAAATGCACGAAACGACTTCTTTCCGCTATAAGCGATTATAAACTTAACGAGAATTATGTATTGGTATGTGTCATTATACTTTTATAAGGACAATATTTTTTATTATCGCTCTTCCTTGTAGTATTTGGCGCTAAGCTTTTAACGTCAATGGGTTTTTATACTTCTTTGAATTTAAGCTCCGTGGCTAATGCGAACAGACGCGTTGTCAGCTTCATACCTTGACAGCAGCTCAACAAATTCATTTTGAATGATGCTTAAGCATACGTTAGTATACATACATAAGTATGAATATATGAACATGTACAGTGACGGGCAAAACTGTAACATGGTGTAACACTTTTTACTTCAGCCATCACTATCTTTCCAAGTTCTAACGACTTTCATACTTTTGTTGTATATTCTTGTTGGTACATCCCTACTCCCTCTCTCATAACGATTTGAAGTCAACACAACAACAATAAAATAACCAGCTGAAAAAAAAATAAATTAAAGCAGATGTTACAGTTTTGCACTCATATATTTTTAAGAACTTTTTAACAATTTTCACGAAAAAAAAGAACTACTAACACAATGTTCAGTACTCTTTTGCTTGTTTCAGTTCCTGGAAACGATTTGGCATACCTTATTTGTATCTCTGTAAAAATTCTGGAGGTATATCCTTAGTTTGCTTTCACAGCTCATGTATTCGATTTTACGGACTTGGATACTTAGTAAGCTGTGCTTTTAGTTGTTTTCGCAAATTCTCAATGAGATTCATGTCCGCGGATTGTGGAGGTCATTTGAAATTAGCAAATTTTTGCTTTTGTATCCAGTCTTTGGGAATATGTGCAGTGTGTTTTGGGTGATTTTTCAGCAGAAACTCTCATTTTTTCGACTACATCTTGCTAATTTTGTTGAAATATGAACAGATACTGTTCCTCACGCATAATGTGTACTAACAGACCAAGAAAATTTTTGAAATACAACCCCAAACTATTATTGACCAACCACTGTTATTCACAGTTTTCCTTACATGCTGCGCATGGGCTTAATTTGGGTATTTTCCCCATTACCATGCCCGGCCATCTAATTGAAAGCGATTAATTTAGTCTTTTCGGACCAAATAACCTTCAATTGAAACTTAAAAATATGTTTTTATTGCATTCTGAACGGTCTAACATATCCCAATAGGCAACGGTTCGGTTTTCGTGCGATACAGCAAAATCCTGCCGCACGCGCACATGTATTTTGATCAAATTTACTTTTCTCTTCTTTATGATGCCTATGCGATCAATTTGACAATTCTTCGCCTCGCTGTCTATTGATTTGCGTTAAATTTTAATACCTTAAGCGCTTCAGTAATAGTAGCTGCATCGCTACTTGCTGCTAAGTTCACAAGATATCGTACCGTAATATTTTTTGACAGACTTCCTTTGTCCTTGGGGACACTTTAGGCTATATTTTTTCTCAGTCTTAACATTTTCAAGTAGCAAATTCCACAATTTTTTGCCACTTTTCGTGCGGTCCCGCCTTTCCGCAGTAAATCTATTGTTTACATTTATGGTTCCTGATTAACCATATTATTCCTTGGTGATCACTTCTTCAATAAATTACAATACAGAAAAAAGTCATCTGGCTTCCAACTAAGTAAGAGATAACTGTCAAATGCAAAACTGAGGGTGAGTGCTAAACTGTAACATCTGCCTCAATTTACATTTTTGTCTGCTGGTTTTTTTATTGTTGTTGTATTGACTTCAAATTGTTATGAGAGAGGGAGCAGGGATGTACCAACAAGAATATACAACAAAAGGATGAAAGTCTTTAGAACTTGGAAATATAGCGATGGCTGAATTAAAAAGTGTTACACCATGTTACAGTTTTGCTCGTCACTGTATGTATTTGCATAAAAGGCGGAAGAATATAAAGCAACTTGTGGAGAAAAACACGAAAAATCGATTGCCTGAAATTGAGATAATTATTCGCATGTTGAAATTGTGCTTGAAATAGCTTCAATATTTACATATATTGACTACATACTTTTCTGAGACGCGAAAATTTATGTATGTGCATACTTATTTATATGTATTTACATGTGTATAGTATGGGCATCTACCTCCACACAATGAAAATATTTAAGTAGATTCATTCGAGGGCAGTAATCGCCAATATATAGAGCCCTAACCGCCAAAATAACGTAAGCGACATATTTTTCAAAATTTTGTTTTTGATGCAGAAACATTACTAGAGCATCGAGATACATTTCTGCATCAAAAAGAAAATTTTGAAAAAAATGTCGCTTACGTTATTTTGGCGGTTAGGGCTCGATATGTATGTATATGTACTTAGATATTTCCAGTGCCTTGTTAGCTGACATGGGATTAAGCCAAAGTAGTCTTTAATTTGTCATCATTAATTATTTATTGCGCATTTATTGCCAAGTGTTTGCCTAATTTGCTGGAATTTTCGGGCAAGCCAAGAACCAGTTTCGTCGAGAGTAAGTGATTACTCGCGCATATCTAATTATAACCAGAACGACATTAAGCACAGTAAAAATTACTCTGCATACAAAATTAAATCTATGCTTTTAATTTCACTATTTATGTATAAACTTTAAAAACGTTAAGCAAAAAAAATTATTTTTTTACGCTTTCGTAAAAATCAAAGTTAAACTTTAAATGTTGAACCCAGGAAATTCTAAAAATATACGCATAAATCTCGAAAAGTCCCCAAAATCCCGAAAGGTTCGGTGTGATGCCAAAAAATCCAAAAAAAACTGAGTGAAGTGAAACTTCATGAAGAAAATTCCAGAAAGAAATTTGCAATATGTATATTGTATTTTCTTATATTGAATTTTCTAATGTATTTACTTTTTTATAATAAACTGCTTGGTTTACTTGTTATTATATGAAAAATTATCTTAGTCCTAATCTAAATGTCAATCTCAGTGCTTATCTTTATCTTTGTCTTTATCTTCCTTTTCGTCTTCAAAAGTCTTTCGTAAAACAATTGTCAATTCTGGCAGCTATCTTGAAAGCTCTTTACTTTAGTCGAAAGACTAATTGAAAGATTTGCTAACGAGGAGCAATATTTAAAAAATAATAATTAATTAAAAAATTTATAAGAAATACATACATATATTTATATATTTTTATTTTAAAACAATAAACACTGATAAATAAAAGATTAAATTTAAAAATAAATAAAAGTATTTTTAAAAATAAAATTACTTAAAAAAATTTCTTTCATTTTAAAACATTAGGATCTACACATTAAATTAAATAAAGAAAACATTTAATTAAAAAAGAAGAGCTTAAAAATAAAATAACATTAAAAAAAAATTTATTTGGAAAACAAAATCTAAAAAAAGCATAATCAATTTAACAAAAAATAACATAAAATAAAATTTAAAAAATAAGATCCAACAAAAACAATAACCACATAATCAAGTGTGAATAGCTGCGTTTGATTGTAGTTGACTAAATACATGAAAAAAGTGGAAATAGTAGCAACAGTTTACGTGGCCACCTTAACTCAGTGAGTGGACTACTGGCGTTAGACGCTGGGGTAGCTGTATCGAATCCCAGTAGCGAAGTCAGATGAGGAGGTGTGCTAATCCAAAATGTAAATTATTGTTGATTTTCAACAAAACTTTTCATTAAAAACGGCCTCAAGCTAAATAAGATTGTTTAATATGCATACATAATTGTTATAAGGCCAAAAACAACAAAAGCAAATAAAAAATAAGATCTTAAGAAATAAATGAAATAAAAAATATATTTATATTTTTAAAATAAAAAAAACTAAAATTAAAAGCAAATGGAACTAACAAAATTAAAACAAATTTATTTAAAAAAGAAGATATAAATAAAATAAATTTTTAAAATTTAATAAAGTTAAAAAATATGTAAATTTTTTTAAGATTAAAATCTAAAAACTAAAACGAATTAATTTAAAAAAAAAATGCATTTAAAATAATATTTTATAAAAATATTTTATAAAAATACCATCTAAAAATTAAAAGGGAATTATAATAGGAAAGAAAAAATAGGCATATACAATAAGTTTCCAAAAAGTAAAAGCAAATTGGATTAAAAAAGAAAAAAATTTACATTAAAAAGGGAAAAACAATTTCGCTGCACGAGGACTCGTACTCGGAGCTCTTGAGTGGCACGCCTGTGGCTTGCTTCTGTTAAGTCCCCGTATTTATTATTCAACGTACTTAATATAATGGTAATGGTACCTAATGTTAACAGTAATGTTAATGGTAAAGGTACCAGTAGCTGTAATAGTAATGGAAAGGTAATAGTAATGGTAAAAGTAATGCTAATGCTAGATTATGTTAAAGGTAAGTGTTATGGTAAAGTTATCCGGTTATTCATCTACGTATTCGTCTTCGCGTTTGTTTTCGTAATCATCTTCGTGTTCAGCCTCGCTTCACTTTCGTCCTAGCCTTCTTAAAAATTACTTGTTTGCTTAAAAAATATTTGTTATACTATAAATCCATATAAAGGTCTCAAGAAATATGAATACATATTTTCTTCTATTGAGATACTGGTAATCGATAAAGCTATGAAATTTTTACACGAAGAATGAGGTAGGGGAAATTTCTGCATACTTAACTAAATTTTATTATTATTTTTTTTTTTGATTGTGGCACTATTGAAGTAAATAAGCGATATGTACATACATACATACATATGAATGTACATCCAATTAACTAGTGCTCGATCAGGAACGAAATATGTTTGTTGTGGATATTGCTATCAAATATATGTATATACGAATAACTGCATATATAGTTATTGCAAAATTTTCACATTGATGCAACAATAATGCAAAGCCTTGTAAAATTGCCAGCGTGTTATGTGAAGAGCGTATGCTCTGCAGGCTCTCACAGAAAAAATTGAATTTCTGGTATAATTAATTTTACGGCTCATTAAAAATATACGTATGTATGTACTCATATAACTCATATAAATAAAACGGTTTCAAATGGTTTTTATTTACACCAATACCAGGAAATTATGTGTTGAATATAGTGTACTCAAATGCTTAATATTTGCATATTCGATTAAAATGTAGATTTATAGACATTAACATACATACATACTTACATCAACAGTTACCATTCACGAAATTTACAGACGCCTGATTTGAACATTTGGCAGCTGCATTGCTAAATAATCAGCGCTTTCACCATGCCAACAAGTTTTTTTTTATTGAGATATTTGGCGTTGTGGTTTCGTTGTTGAACTATTTCGATAGGGCATATTTGGGTTACCACTATTTTGAGAACCGGAACCGGTGCAAATTCCCGGTTCTTTAAATACTCGAAACCACACATCACTACTTCCTTGTGATCAAAACCCAAAGAAAATATTTTAACAGAGGGATTTAAAAAGTAGCCACAGTAGTATTTAAAAATTTCGAATGCAAACTTAAATTATGTAGTACTACGTATTTATAAAAAGTTACTCATACGCCACGCATACATACTTACCATATACATAGTAACCTGAAACTACATACATAAGTTGAATCAAAAGATGCATCTTAATTCGCATTTATGCTACGTTGTAACGTAACAGTTATTAGATGAGAAATATTTTTTTTATTTTACCGATAAGAGTTATATCCCAACATTTACTTTTTACTTTGCCTGATAACTGTTATGCAGGAGAGATGTAGCCAATAAGAGTTATTTCCCAACGGTAATTTGTTACGTTGCTTGTTAACAGTTATTACTTAACGTTTATTTTTACATTGTATGATAACCGTTATTTGACTCCTGCTTTTTTTCGTCATCTCTATCTTCTTCTTCACTTCGGCTTTCATCAATATTCTTATCTTACAAAGTTTATCAGAGCAACGTAAAAAATAAACGTAGAGCAATAACTGTTATCAAGCAACGTAAAAAATAAACCTTGGGTTACAACTCTTATCGGCGAAATAAAAAATATTTTTGATCTAATAACTGTCATAAAACAACGTTTTCGTTAAACTTCAGAATTCGGGCAACGTTTTCAATTTGTAAATTCGAGATAACAGTTATTTTTGGTCCCTACTTTTTAATGGACCGACAGCAAAAAAAAATACTAAAAATTGCCGCAATTTTCCAGCGTCTTAAAATTTGCACTTTAACCTACTAAAATTTTATGGGCTATAAAACTGCATTCCTAAAATTTTTCTAAATATCTTGAATAAAAAATATATTTTTTTATGTAAATGTTAAATTTTTTTGAATTTTTATAATTTTTGTACGACGTTCGAAGTGTGGATTTATATGGTGCTGGTCATGTAATATGCTAGACTTTTATATAAAAAAATATAAACATTAAATAAACAAAAGAAAAATAGCCAAAAGTGGTCAAAACATCACTTAGCTTAATCAGCTGACCACAAGTATATATACATATGTATATTAGACGGTGTCAAATAAAACGACTTACTTTTTCGTAATTTCAGCCTATATCTTCATTCTTCAGCTAGCGTTCATAAAAAAAAAAAAACAAATTTTAAATTTCAGTATAATAAGGGCAAGATTGAAGTAACTAGACGTGCCGTTGGTTTTTGGAACATTTTTTTGTTGAAGGTTTCGGTAATTTTTTATTTCTTTTATGTAAACAAGTCTTCGGGCACACTTTGTATGGAAGAAAATGACTGACATCGGCAACAAAAAAGGGCCAAAAATCAACGGTACGCCCTACCTACTTTAAACTTGCACTTGATTCACTAGAATGGAAGGGGTCACAAGGTTGTTTGTTTTTAATTGTTACATTTAATTGCTTATTAAAACAAAGTAGCAGAAAAAATTTACTTGCGAACGCTAAATGAAAAATGGAGACCATATAGGGCCGAAAGAAACAAAACATTGGTTTCAATTGTATGTATGTATGTATATACATAATAATAATTTCATCCCTCTGTGTCCATTTTTTAGTTAGTGCTCGCAAAAAAGGAATATATACATACATACATATGCACAGATATACATACGTTTATTTGCATGGATGTGTAAAAATATTTTTTTTTAATATTTATAAGCCTGAACAATTGCAGAAATTTGTGTATTTGTGTATAATGCAGCTGGCCATAACCAAATAGTACTGAATTCGAGGCTCTTCTTTCGCAAAAAAAAATAACAAACCTGCACTTGAATTAATTTTTATCACACAAATAAAGATTTCATTCATTAACCTAGGGAAGTCAAATTATTTTTTTATTTTTTTATTTCGAAAACGCGGCCCACGACATCTTAGTCCTTTCCTAAGGCTGCTGTTAAGTGGGTAATTTTCAACAAATAGGTGCCTTTACTTAGTCTTTAAAACGCCTTAAAATTGTCAGAACTTTTGCGAAATATCTCGGGTTTCAAGTTTTCGTAGAACACATAGAAATTGGAAAATTTTGCAGTGAATGCCCTTATTTTTTTGTTGATATTCTATCTCTGAACAGCTTAATTTCAAGTACTACTCAAATGACGTATTCGAGTTTCCAATGCCGGCAATATTCAATTTTCGTTCAAAATTCCATATTATCATATTTACCACGCTTCTGAAACGTTTTTATGATTATCCTTATTACTACCGAATTCAATACCTGCAGCATCCTTTTAACATTGATAACTAAATGAATAATTTTCCATCGTTGAAATCAAATTAGCTTAACGATTGAAAATTCACATACATACATACATACATATGAAAAGTATAGTAAGTTAATAAGTATATGTACTTATGCGAATGTGCATTAATGCAAAGTATTAAGTGATTATAAGCTCAATGGCCAATTTTTTTACATACATACACACATACACTGCAGGAAAAAAGTATTGGCTCAGCAAATTTTTCACAATATATGCAACAATTTTTATTAACATGTATTCTGTAAATTTTTTTATAAATATATATACTTTCTAAACTTTGTGAAAAATTTGCGAAAATTCAATAAATTTCCCTGCAAAACTTGCATTTTTAATCAGTTTTGTAGCCCATTAAATTCTAATATAAAAACTAAAGTTTGAAGTCAGTCAAAAACCGCATTGATTGTTCAGAATTTTTTTTTTTATTGAAGGTGTTTCGCAGTTTTTCCATACAAAGTATTTTCGATTTTTTTTTGTATGGAATAAACTGCATGAAATATATTGTAACAAGTAAGAAAGTCTAAGTTCGGGCGGAGCCGAACATTAAATACCCGGCGCAAGTATTAAATATGTTTTTTCACCTTTCCGAAACCTTCCGCTAGATGGTAAGCCGGGGTGTATCAATTTTGAGTAAATTAGCGTCCTTCAATTTCGAAATATTGAAGTTTCAAGCATTTCTGAAATTTACCGTTATATGAGAAGCGGCCGTTATTTTAGTCCGATTTCAATAATTTTCAACGTTTTGCTTATATGTGGCAAGCACAATAACCACACCGAGTTTGGTACAAATTGGTAGAACGGTTACCGATATACATATATGTGATCATAAGTGGGCGGTGCCA
>NW_023458565.1:13825091-13839451 GCF_013731165.1 Rhagoletis pomonella
GAACGGTTACCGATATACATATATGTGATCATAAGTGGGCGGTGCCATGCCCATTTTCCAAAATTTTACCATAAACGTATTTCTTGGTAAAGAATTGTTGCAAGTATCAATTTTGAATAAATTAGCTTCAATATTTACTGATTTATCGAAGATTTTGTATTTCTCTAAATTACCGTTATATGGGATGTGGGCGTGATTATTGTCCGATTTTAAAAAGTTTCGGCCATTTGGTATGCTGTACCAGGGCCAACAACTGTGCCAAGTTTGGAAGAAATTGGTGCAGCGGTTACGAAGATATACACATGTAACCATAAGTGGGCGTGGCTACGCCCATTTTCCAAAAATTTATAATATTCTTATTTTTCGTCGAAAAATTATTGTAAATATCAATTTTGAGCGAATAATCTCCAGTAGTTACTAAAATATCGCAGTTTTCGTATTTCTGAAAATTACCGTTATATGGGAAGTAGGCGTGGTTATTGAGCGATTTTAAAAATTTTCGGCCATTTAGTATGTTGTGCGAAGGCCAACAACTGTGCCAAGTTTGGAAGAAATTGGTGCAGCGGTTACCAAGATATACGCATATAACCATAAGTGGGCGTGGCTACGCCCATTTTCCAAAAATTTATAATATTCTTATTTTTCGTCTAAAACTTATTATAAATATCAATTTTGAGTGAATTATCTTTAGTAGTTACTAAAATATCGCAGTTTTCGTATTTCTGGAAATTACCGTTATATGGGAAGTGGGTGTGGTTAAAGTCCGATTTCGCCCATTTTCAATACCAACCTACCTTGGATTAAGGGAAACCTACATACCAAATTTCGTTAAGATATCTCAATTTTTGCTCGAGTTATCGTGTACACGGACAGACGGACAGACGGACAGACGGACAGACGGACGGACAGACAGACATGGCTTAATCGATTTCTTTTTTCATCCTGATCATTTATGTATACATTTGTCTATATCTATCTCGATTCGTTTTGGCTGTTACAAACAACCGTTATGTGAACAAAATTAATATACCCTTGTGCACAAGTGCGCTCGGGTATAAAAAAGTTCGCTGTGCCAGTCCATTTTTCCGGCAGTGTAATATGTACATCACTGTATCGCTTATTGGAAACGAACATCATCGATTTTTACTTTATGAGTTGAGTTTTTTTTAAATCACTAAAAAAGACGCCAAACGTAAATTACAAATTAATTTTTTTTAATTATATTTTCAAAAATCTCAAAGTAAAAATTAATAGCGAAGGATAGCACAGGGCAACACTGATTTTGATGCGGCAAATGTTAAAGTTGTTATTGATAGACTTTTTTGTGCTGATTACGGATTTGATTTGATTGAAGTTTCAAGCATTTCTGAAATTTACCATTATATGAAAAGCGGCCGTAATTTCAGTCTGATTTCAATAATTTTCAACGTTTTGCTTTTATGTGCCAAGCACAATAAAAATACCGAGTTTGGTACAAATTGGCAGAACGGTTACCGATATACATATATGTGATCATAAGTGGGCGATGCCACACCCATTTTCCAAAATTTTACCATAAACGTATATCTTGGTAAAGAATTGTTGCAAGCATCAATTTTGAATAAATTAGCTTTAATATTTACTGATTTATCGAAGATTTTGTATTTCTCTAAATTACCGTTATATGGGATGTGGGCGTGGTTATTGTCCGATTTTTTAAATTTTCGGCCATTTAGTATGCTGTATCAAGGCCAACAACTTTGCCAAGTTTGGAAGAAATTGGTGTAGCGGTTACCATGATATACACATGTAAACCATAACTGGGCGTGGCTACGCCCATTTTCCAAAAATTTATATTATTCTTATTTTTCGTCTAAAAATTATTGTAAATATCAATTTTGAGTGAATAATCTTCAGTAGTTACTAAAATATAGCAGTTTTCGTATTTCTGGAAATTACCGTTATATGGGAAGTGGGCGTGGTTACAGCCTACATACCAAATTTCGTTGAGATATCTCAATTTTTGCTCGAGTTATCGTGTACACGGACAGACGGACAGACGGACGGACAGACAGACATGGCTTAATTGATTTCTCTTCTCATTCTGATCATTTATGTATACATTTGTCTATATCTATCTCGATTCGTTTTGGCTGTTACAAACAACCGTTATGTGAACAAAATTAATATGCCCTTGTGCACAAGTCCGCTCGGGTATAAAAATTAATATAATAAGGGTATTCATCTAAACGCGTAAATGCCTCGTAACCACGTAAACCTCGTAAACTTACGAAAAACCGGTTTATTTACGAGATTTACATAATTACGAGGCATTTACGCGTTTAGATGAATACCCTTAATATAAAATAGCTCCTAGATATGGTAGCATGTTATGCGAACATACATACATACTAAATGTATATACATATACATATGTGTAAGTATTCTTATTTTGGCTTTCAAATTTTGCATGAACACTTACATGAATTTCTACAAAAATTAAATTAGCACAATATGTGATGTTAAATTGCGAATTCTTGTAAAGTTTTCATTCATTAACTCAGCAAGTAAATTGAAATAGTTTGCTAACAGCTTTTAAATGTGGAAAAGGAAGCCTAATACTCGCTGTGTGTAAATATTTGTATGTAAATCTAGTATACACGTATATATATACTGTTTAAATATGTATGTAAAAGTGATGGAGTTAATGTGTTTGCGCATGTGTAGATACTTGAAGACTTTGTGCAAATAACTTGGAGCAAATATATATTGGTATAAGCAAATTAGGCATCAAATTAAAGGGTTTGAATTATCTACAATAACGTTTTAAAAAATGTTATTCAAATTATTTAAAAAGTTAAATCAATTATTATCCAACGCAAAATCACTCTTACCAACCAAGGCTAATTTGGACTGAGAACGTAATTCAAGAGTTAAGTCTTCTCTCGACGTACATACGTAAACCACACTCTATAAGTCACTAATTATGCCTGTACTGGTGTATGGTACGGAGGCTAGGACAATGATCGCATCCGATGAAGCCGCTCTTGGAAGCGTCGAGTTAAGGAAATTAGCTAATTGGAGTATGCATCACAAAATGGTTGTCAGTCGAAGGGGATTTAAGAAGGCTCAAAATATATTTAAAAGGGGTGCCACCTCTTCAAAAAGTCGAATTCAACAAAATTTCGAGCAAGTTAAAGCGTCACGTAACGAAAGAGTGCCAAGAAGTCTTTAGTTTAAACATTTCGAATTTTTTCGAGGTGTTTGAAGAAGGTTGCCACCTGTTCCAAAACTAAACTCATTTCAAGTTATTTAATAGGTTACAGTTAAAGAATTAATTTAATAAATAAGATAATTAGTTGTTCAAATTATGTACCTACATATCGTCACCTGAGTGGAAGATCGACCTATCTCGGCAGCCAGTTCGAAAACACCCTATCTCAGAAAGCTTTTCAAGAAAGCCCTATTTCAGAATTTTATTGAAAAACACCACATCTCAGAATTTGGATGAAGAACACCCTATCTCAGAATGTTTATATGTATATTATCTACAAAATCTTTACTAGTTTTGAAGTAGCTACATATTTGTCAGAGTTCTAGCTCAACGCTAAAAGACTTAGACCCACATACTTACATATGTACATGCGCATGTAAGTAAATACATACTCCGGTAAAAACACTTGTGAACATATTAAATCACCGTCGCAGTCATTTATTAATGCCGCTACCACTTATATTAAATATGCTATATAGTAACATCTACATTAAGGTGGTTCAAAGGTGCTGTCCAGAGCTATAGAAAATGAAAAAAAGTACTTTTTATTGTGAAACCGGTTATTATTTAAGGTGCCGCCGCACAGAGGGACATGCCCAAAAGTAGTAGCCGACCTACCAATTCGCTGAAATTTCGTACATGCGCTATTCTTCACTTAAGAATGAAGAAATGTTGAAAATGGTAAATGCCGATACGCTGCCACGCCCACAGCTCTTGTGAACGAAAATAGTAAATGTGATTTGATTCCACATGATGATTGATTTTAACCACAAAAGCATAAATCTGAAAGAACGTCAAAATTGGTTTACATCATCGTCAACCAATGCTAGGAAAATTGGCGCAAATTAAAAAAAAAATATTTTTTGATTAAATATGGTGTACGCTGTTCGTTTACGCCAAAATTTTCCCATTTGGAAGATAATAGAGAGATTCTTACTATGACGCCCACCGCCTTATAAAAATACTACTAAATTTTATGAATTTTTGGGGAAAATTAACAGACGCATTTATTTTATTTCTAAAGAAGTTACAATACCTTTCTTTTAA
Organism: Rhagoletis pomonella; assembly: GCF_013731165.1. NCBI lineage: Eukaryota > Metazoa > Arthropoda > Insecta > Diptera > Tephritidae > Rhagoletis > Rhagoletis pomonella. The sequence goes on from NW_023458565.1 coordinate 13,829,392, forward strand.
AAATGATATAACGAAAAGATTTTCCATACCATATTATTAACTTTTTGTACATGTCAGAGTCTTTTCCTTCAGCTCTAAAAAAAAAAAATCAATAAATTTTACAGGAAATGTGTCTATAAAAAGAAGAATAGAAGCTGAGTTCGCAGTTCGTCGCAGCTGGAACTATTTCAAATATGACACGCATATTTAATGTTTACTTCCCCTAAGTAAAGTTTATCTCGCTTTCTAGGTCCTTTTTAAATATCCCTTTTTAAAGTAAGCACTCGAAAAATTTGTTACTCACAAAATATGTAGAACTTCATGTGAAACTGTCTTATACATTTCACTGGATATATAAAAATTTAAATCAATGCTTGACCATAGAAATATTAAAAAACTGGTCACTAATCAGATTGGCTTACTTTATATCCGCATAAGTAGAAAAATTAATTTAAATTACTTTGTCGCAAATCAATTTTTTTTTTTCAAATTCATTTTTTGCATTTTATCTACTTAAAAAATTCTTTTTGGTTTCGGTTATTTGGATATTTTGCTATGAATCTGCATAATCCCATTGTGCGCCGCGGCTTCGAAGTTTTTCATACATTTTACATTTGGGAAATATATACATATATTTTTTTGTAGAATTTCTATAAAATCATTAGAAATAAATATTTTATGATCAAGTAAAAAAATGTTGAATAGAATAAAAAATTGCATCACCCTAATACACATATGATGTGCGCAGATCTATATATAATAGTGCTGAGTTTGTACTACAATATGAACAAATGTGTATCAAACTTTAGAAAACTTGAGTCAAAGTAATTTACTGCCATACAAAATGACATTCATCTGCTTAAGTTGTCAAGTGGCATGCAGCATATGGCGTATGGCATGCTATGTAGTGTTTGATAGACTGCTAAACTTTTGTAACCTAACTCATGCACACGCATACATACATATGTATCTGTGTTCGTATGGAATAGTAGCTTATGTCGGGAAGCTGACTTTAGTATAATGCGGCATGCCCTTTGTTCTTTAAACGACAAGGCATTTTTTTGATGAGACTTAATAAGAATATTGACTTGATAGTAACGGAACAAGTATTTCTTGTACGTTGATTTGGCAAAAGTTCCTCAATGGCTCGGCACCAGTGAGTCATTCGCAATCGTAAGCTGTAAATGCCGCATTATACTAAAGCCAGCCTTTCGACATAGGCTACTATTCCATACGAAAACAGATATGAATGTAGGTCTATGTATGTATGTATGTATGAAGCTACGCCCACCCACCCACATAAATATGCCTGAACCACAAACCAAGTTACTGCTGCTCAACTGCAAACTACTCATCATAAGCCAGTAGAAGTTCTAACAAAGGCGCCAACAATATTTATGACTGTGAAACTACAAACGCATTACTTATTAACACTTACATATGTATGTACATTCATGCATACTTTTGTAACATATCTATGTACGTACATATGTGCACATTCTTATAAGCCTTTGGGATATGTACTATGTATGCAAGTTAAGAATGCTTGCAAGTGCACCCACGCACATAATACATATTGTGCATTCATGTTTTATATGTTCAAATATACATATGTACATACATATCGTCGTTTAAAGTACAAAACTGCGTAACTGACATTTGGCAAGTAATTTTTAAGCAAAAAACAAAACCGGCTTCAATTCTCATATAAATATATATATATATATATTTCATGATCCACTACCTTTCCGATGCGAAAATAATTATCGAAATTGGTTGACGTGGTCCAAAGTTATGCGGTAGCATACATAAAAAAAAATATTCCGACGAACTGATAACCTCCTCCTTTTTTGGAAATCGGTTAAAAAGAGAACCATTTTGAAATATGAGTGTTTTTACTCTCTACAAAATAATTTATGCAACCTCACATACGCGGTTTTTGCATTTTGTTGATACGCGGTTTTGTACTTTAAACGACGATATGTATGTACGAACTGAATATCCTTCCTACTAATATAATATTATAAATGTTAAAGTTTTTATGTTTGGATGTTTGGGAAACCATCACGCGGAAACGACTGAACGGATTTGCATGGAATTTTATACACAGATAGCATATGGCCCAGACTGGACAATAGGCTACTTTTTTTAAGAGTTTCCACCTATTAAAAAAGTTTAATTAAATTAATACACAGAAATGACTGAACTAAGTTGCATTAAAGTTGGCACACAGATAGCTAATGACCTAGACTGAAAAATAGGCTCCTTCTTTAAGAGTTGCCACCTGCTTGAAAATGAAATTTAGCACACAGATGGTTTATCGCCTGGTTTGAAAAATAGGCTACCTCCTTAACCGATTTCCTCGATAAGAACGAAACTTGGCTCACTTACTATGGATTTCACAAGGATGGTCTTAGACTGAAAGTAATTGCGATAACTTACGGCCCCTCCCCAATTCCCAATTTTAAGTTTTCTTGTAAATTCGACAACTGGGCTAAACTAGTTAGTATAGATATTTTACTCACTCATGAAAGCATATTTTGCTCATGGAGTATTTTATTCACGAGCTGGTGGTTCACTCATGAAGTATTTTACACCTGCAAAGATATTTTGCTCGGAAGGTACTTCGCTCATAAGAGACTTTACTTTTGAAGTGGTAATTATTTCACCGCTGAATTATTTTACTCACGAAGAGGATTTTCGTTCATGAAATATTTCACTCAATAATAATTGTTTCACTCACCTTATACGGTATTCATAAGGAAGGTAATTAGCACATCATGTATTTTGCTCCTACAGACTATTCGGTAACGCTACATATTCAAGGTCTGTGAGTTTTTTGTTTCTTTACTTTTTCGCTTACGATATAATCGCAACAAGGACTGGATATAAGGTGTTGCTCACTGCGCACTAATTTTGTAACAACGGTTGCGCTCAACTGTTGCGCTTTCTCAACGTACCCATTACCTTTATTACTGACACTGTCTGTACAAAATACATCAGTACTACAGCATTTTTCCACTTAAAGACGTGTCTTAATAAAACAATAATTACACCATTATAAAGATATAAACTTAGCAATATATGTACTATGTACACACATACTCCAAGTCACAGTTAGTCACAGCAAAAAAAAAACATAAAATATATTAGCATTCTATTCTGTTTTTTTTTGTGCCATTCGCACACTGTCAGCAGCCCAACAACCCGTTCTGAATGTCACTTTCGAACTTTTATATGTATAGCCACAAAGTAACGTTACTGTCAGCTTGTAAAGTTTGGAGAGAGTAGCTTTGTAAATGTCAGCTCGCGATGATGATGATTTTATAAAAATTTGTTAAAAAAGAATTGACGCTGAGTGGCAAAAAAGTTTGAATGTTGCGTGTTCCGAAGTTTTGTTAGACTGCAAAAACCTGCAAGCGCACACATACAAGCATACATAGTATACTCGTACAACTGCTAAGTCGTCGCAGCGGACTTGCAGTGACATTTTCAAAGCCAAACATTTAAAAAGTATTCAGCGGAATTTGTGACTGTCATCGTAATTTGTGATACAATACTTTCCAGACATCAGTAACAACTCGAGACAATAGCAATACGGCTTTTGTTAAAGAATAATAATTGGGAGTGTGATTTAAAAAAAAATTTTCTATGCACTCAGAATCTTGAAATTAGGAATTTAATAAATTTCACTAAAACTTTGAACTATACGCACTAATATGTATATACTTGCACAGCTTTCCTTCAATATGTTATATTCTAAGCATGGAACTCCGTTTCAGTCTCATTTTGAAGAGTGTACAATTTTATAGAAAACTGATGGACAAGAAAAAAACTAAGGATTTGACAACTTTTTTTCACGATTTTTGAAAGGGAGACTGTTTCTGAGTACGAAGATAATATATTTTACTGCCAGCTCGGAGTTTAGACTGCATTTTAACTGACTTCACAAAAAGAAGGAAGTTAACAGTTCTCCGTTGTTTTTTTTTTTTTTTGTTATGTATGTTACCGCATAGCTTTGGACCACGTTAACCGATTTCGATAATACTTTTCATAGGAGAAAGATGGTACCTCAGGGCATACTAATTTTGTTTAGATCCGATAATTGGATCGCGAAGAAATTAACGATGATCTTAAATTTTTATATGAGAATTGAAGTCGTTTTTTTTTTGCTTAGGAATTATTTGTTTTGAAATGTTCATATCAGCTTGGCCTGAAGTTTTAGTTGCATTCGAATTTCAAAACAAAGATCTTTTGTTTTTGTCATTATGGTCGTTAAATTGCACTTTATGCTGATATTAGAAATCTTTATAAGAATTTTAAATACAAATTTTGATATTTTCGCTAGAGTTTTTGGAATATTGCACAAAGTTTAGAACTTCGATTTATATGGGTTTTGTAAAAGAATAAACTAGAATTAAAAACAAAAAAAAAAACAATTATAAAAATTAAATAATAAAAAAGTAAATAGTCAAAAACTTGTCAATATGTAGGTGTCATACATGTACTATAATAGGGCCCATTTATTCATCTTAAAAAAAATCAGTACCGTTTTTCCATCGGAATTATAAAATGTATTATACTTTTAGACCTCCGTCAAAGTACTTATTTATCTCGAAAAATTATTAAGATTTACCTCCAAAATCCATTTTTTATAAATGAATTCGTTTTTAAAAAAAAATTTTTTTTTTTTAGATTAAATTTTTTAAAATTTTATCAACAAAATCAAAATAGTCACCTTTATCATGAGTTTCATTTTCGCCCGAAATCGTTCCTTTTTCTCTTTTCGCTTATGTTTATTCACAAAGGGCGGATGTTAAAATTTCATGTGAATTTGTTTTCGGGCGTGTGTCCCAATTTTTCGGATATTGCTTGGGTCAGAGATGAAACATTTGTTGTACCGCCACTCTCGACACATCAGATAAGCGAAAATCTCTCTTCCTTTTCAGATATAACCTGTAACTATGATTTCGGAACTCTTCGGCCTTCCAAGAGTCGGTTAGCCAGCTATGCAGAACCATTGAAGTACATCATTACTGCAGAAAGTTCTATAAGTGTTGTACGAATTTACATCCTTTATTCCTTCTATGCGGATATGAAAGTTATACCAATCATCTGTAGTTGGAGCTTCTAGTGCCCTGCTCGGAAGGGCCTGGGTTTAAAGCTTCTTAGCAATTACCACTCCTCTATACCCATGAATCACTCTACTACTTAAATAGAAGTATATTCCTAAAGCTTACTTTATTTATTTATTTATTTTACAATATAAAAATTAAAAAGTTAGCTGGTTAGCCATAGCAACATAGGCCTTGGACTGATATTCTTAAAACTAAACTTCCTGTTTGCATACAATTTTCGCCTACACGTATATACGTAAGAACTTAGCTTAACAAATAACAGACAAAATTCGCTCAAGCATAATATTTTTCAAACGTTTACATTGTGCGCAGATTAAAGCACAGCCGGCGAGCACCCCTGTCGTATACGTAACAAACCAGGAAAGTGCCAATATTTATATAAACAAATTATATATATGTATGTAAATAGTCAGCCACTTCACTCAGCCGCAGCATATTTGCATGAATTTGATGACGACCGCTGTAATAACAACCTTAAACCATCTGAAAAGGGCTCAAGAGTAGAAGTTTCACTTCGAATTTTGAACTCAGTGGCAGGAGTATGTAAATATTTCAGTATCTAAAGATATTTAACATGCACGAGAGTAACTGAACTTGAAGTCGGTGTGTACAGCATATTTATTTTTGGTTGAAAGGGTGAAAAGTTGAAGTGTTGATATCAAATCAATTATTCTCACACCGCTTTGCTTACCATATAACTGCTGCGGGTTAGAAATAGTAAACAAAGTTTGTGCAAAAATAAATAAATAAACAGAGAAAATTCGTCAAATCAACTTATTCAAGTGCGAATTTGTAAATATACATACATACATAACTGCATATTTAAGTGCGATTCTTATGTATTCAAAAGACGAAAACCATTAGAAAGTGTGGCAATGTATGAGAATAAATATTTATGTTTTTCACAATGTGTGAAGTAACCATATTTTTGTTGCACTGTTATACAAATGAGGTTAATCTTTGGGTGTATGTATAAGGATTGTGAGGACCAAATATCTCTGAAGAAAGTTGGCCCACACAAACATCCACCATCAGAGCAACCAGCGATGCAATAAACCACAGCAACACAAGCCAGCACAAGTCGGGCTTGATTCCACTTCTACAACAGCTGTTGGTAAGGGTGATTTCTTCTGCACCGGCTTCAGTGTCGGGCTGGACGTCACCTTCCCAGTGGCAGCCCCACAAGCTACACACAGCCTCTCTTGAAACCGCGTACGGGCGACACCCGCTCGTCCGCAGTCAGCACCGTTAGCAGAGGATGCTACCCACCAGAGCGCCACTCACCGGCGCGAACATAGAGCGACGTCATCAGCGCGAATAGAACGCTACTCTTCACCAGAGCGCCACTCATCGACGCTACTCTCCGGCGTCACCAGAGCGATACTCACCCGCGCGAGCAAAGCGCCACTTGCCAACGACATCAGAGCGTTACGGTCTGATTATGCATACTTCGCATAAACTTTAAACTGTAATTTCCTATGTACTTTGTATGCATTCCATTACCCATAAATTAGCAGAACTTTTAAAAACTTAGCGATCTGTTGAGTGTAGATTTTGCTTCACATTTTCGTAAGTTATATTTTTATTGCACTGATACAAATGGTTGTGCGAAGTTTTGCGAAGTATGCATAATCAGACCTTTACTCTCCTATATTGCAAGAGCGCTACATACCGACACGACCAGAGCGCGACTCATCGATATTGCCGTGCGCCACTCATCGGTGTCAGCATAGCGCTGCCCACCAGTACTAAAACCACGCCACTTCGGCATAACGGGCCAGTAACGGAGTACGGAGCCATTACCTAGCCACCTGAAGCGATATTTCTAGAATTTTCCATCGTGGTCTTTTTTTCTACCGTATCCAACCATTCATCAACTCTCTCAATGCCTGCGGCTCTCCTGTGACTGTGAAACCCGCAAAAATGAGGCGATAATTGACTCAAATTGTGCTCGGTTATGGAAACGGTTTTTGATGTACTCACACAAATGGAGAGACCTATAGTTTTATGCAGCGCCGCGCGGCAAATAGTTTTTTAATTAAACGCTTTTTCATGACAGAACTACGCTGAGGGCATTGTCTATCCTGGGGTGAATACTATCTGAAGGGAAAATTTTTTTGTTATCGATCGAACCGAAATTCGGAACTTGGTCCAACCGAGTGGTGGTATTACGCACCTCTACCCAGCCGGCTACAGCGATCGCCAACTTTGCAATTTGGGTGATATTTTATTTTTGTTTTTGTCTCCATTATTTAAGATTTTATAGTATTCTCAAACACCTAGTACTTTCGCTTGAAATATAGGTAAGGAAAGGTTAGACTAATGGTGTTTTCTTTTCTACCGGAAAATATTACCTTCTCAAATCATAAGTAGAGCGCAATGAAAAGGCAACGTTTTTAATTTGTCTCTAAGCATCTTACGAAACACAACATTTCCTTAAGGCACAGCTATCAAACTTACCTCATTACCATCTTCAAAATAAACAGAAATATTAAAATGAAAGTGCCACCATTTGACATAAAATGAACATGAACAAGATATTCGTAAAACTCAATTTGCAATGTCGTTAACAAAATTGCCAACTACAAAACTAGCAGCTACTTAATACTCTTCCATCGCTGCAGTACTTCAAAAGTTGGGCTGTCATGTCTTAGTACGGCTTCGCACCGAGCAGCATACTTAGATGACATGCTTTCCGAAGACAAGCGAGTAAAGTTTCAGTAAAACCACCAAAGTGTAGAAGAAAAACAAACAGTCGCGTGGACAAACAGAAATCTCCAATAAGAAATCGTGATTTTCTGAACTTTATACATTCCTCGGCAAATTGGCGCGAAATTCTGTAAAAGAAAACGTTCAAAGAAATTTAGCTAACTGGTTAACTATGCAGAATTTGAAGCTATAAATTTCTTACAAATTTTATTTTCCGCATGCAACTTAAATCGCTTTAAGTGCAATTTCATTTACATCTTTATTGGTTTGCTTAGTTGGCTATGGTAACTTTAAAATTGTCATAGTTATTTCTGAAATAACTTTCCATAAAAGTTAGCTAGAATAATCTTGCATGCGATTGAGTTAAGCAGCTTTCAAGAATAAAAAAAATTAATTTGCATCTCATGGCTAAAAAAAAATGCTATATATGCAGACTTACAAGAAACGGAGGGAACTGTGTGATCAGGCTGTAACAAAGACCTTGGCTATGCTTATAGAAGCATAGAGAATAAATAGTAGCAACCACCACGGGGCACTAGCCTCTGGGCAAACATACAGCAAGAATAGGACTTCCCAAGAACATGCAACAGCTAGTAGCTAGAAGAAAATTAATGAATTGACACAGCTTATCCTGTTAAAATGCCCATGCCTTGCTACAGTTAAGTTATTAGGATAAATTGGTCAAAGGCTGGGATAATAATCAGTCAATCCAAAGTCGAAAAAAGCTCCCACATCCCAAGTTAAAAACCTTTATATCAGTGCATTGTCATACCTAAAGGGACGGTAAAAATTGGTAAAAAAAAGTTCAGATACGATATGTGTGCGTATAGATGTCTGATATAATAGAAAGTCGGTCCCCAATTGTTAGAAGATTACCTGGAAGAATTCTGAGCTTGTGAAAACATGCCTGTTTTGACGAACGAAAATCGCCAGTTTTCCGGCCTTTATCAATCAGTGGTCGTATCCATCTCATTTCATAACGAGACTGCAGTCTTGCGTATACTTTGCATTTTACACATTGTAAACTTCGCAGCGAGGCCCAAATGCTTCTCGTAAGGGAGCATACCAAAATGCTGAGCAAGCAATTTCTGGTGCATTGCCACAGGTGTAAGAACCCCAACAGACTCTTGTTTCAAGAAGATCCCCTGCCCAGTCATTTCAGTAAGCATCTCTTCGAGTACATGGACGCGGTCCAGACCGACATCGACCAAGCATTGGACCCGACGACGTGCTGGCAAGTGATCAACGGTATTCGTTAGAGAGTTGGTCACCACCTACCGCAACTCTCGACCTATGAATGCCGCGATCGAAGCCGAATCACCATATTTTGCAGACTCTGACATCGACTCCACTCTGGCCCTTTTACGGTTAGGATACTGTAGCCATCAGCTACTTGTCTAAACTCGATCCCGATATCCACAAAGAGTGTCCGGCATGTGGAGACTACCCCACGAAACCAATCACCTCCTCATATGTCAGTTCTATCCCACTCAACTAACACCCCTCTACATTTGGTCCGACCCCGTAGATACTGGCCGTTTCTTGGTCCTACCATTAGTTGAGCTTCACGGCAACGATTGATGAACAAACCGACCAAGGCGGTAGTGAATGGTGCCGCTACAACAACAACAACAACAACAACAACAAATTACTAAACGTCCATCCGCAGATCACTATAGCCAGCTAGTTTATTAACAGATATTTCGAGCAGACATTGTGGTATCTAATATTAGATAGTAAACAGACGTTGCTGACTTCAGTGAGCCCTTAAATTGGCTAATTCGAAATGTTGCCACTAAGTCACCATATCTTTGGTTCTTTCAAGAAAGCTCATAAATAATTTTCATGCGAATTCGTAATTTGTTCAAATGTTTAATAAATATCCGACTGATTTAATGTTGGCTTATAATTCAATTTATTTGCTTGCTTAGTGCAAAATTCTAATTAATTTTTTTTTTGTTTTACAAATTTTCCTTTTACTCATTTGCTTCCCTGCTTATTAATTAAATAACTGACAAAATTATTTTCTCATTTTTATTCTTCAAGTAGCCTAAAGAATTTCCGTTGGTAAAAGAGCAGAACTGAAAATGGCAAACAGTGCTAAACCCCCGGAATTAAGTGATAAGTTGCAAAGGAAGTGGTAACGGAAATGGGAGGAAAGAAAAAAGGAAAGGGAGAAAAAGTAAAGTACTTGAGGTACTGTAAAAAAAGTCGAACGCACTAGCGCATGGCAC
>NW_023458565.1:13839551-13852690 GCF_013731165.1 Rhagoletis pomonella
ATCCGTGCACCGCGCAAGGGCTTTGCAAGACTCAGAGAATACCCCTATTGTATTTAATTGTGGATATAATTTAGCAAAACTCAAAGAAAATTCACACGCAATTCACCGAAGTATAGATCAAAATTATTTTAATACCGAGTCAACATTAACATCCAGACTGCGATGAATATTGAGAAAAGCTAGCCCATTGTGTGCTCATAATCTGCACAACTACATTATATACCACATAACTACATTATATACCACATAGAGTGAAATTTCTGTAGAAAGAACGGAAATCGGAATTTTTGCTCACATTTAATGGAAAACACAGTGCAACAAAAATATAAAAAAAATTTTAGTACGACAAATGTTAAAGCTGTTTTTAATAGATTTTTTTGTTCTGATTACAAATCCGTAAGCATAAAGTGTCCATCGGCTCCACATATGGAAAAAAACGAGGTCAAAGTGTCAAAAAATCGCGTATTTTGCAATATTTTAGGAGCTCACAAAACTGCTTTGTGATGTTAGAACGGATCTGGGACCTATCGTCACTGATGTTAATTCTGGCTTTGCAATTTAATAGTAAATTCTTCTGTCAAGCGTTATACAAGGTCAGCATTAATATCACCGAAGACAGTTGAGTTTTAGGTGGATTTTTATATTAGAATCTCATTTTTGTGAAAAGTGCAGATAGAGAATGTTGAATATAAGCCTTCGAAAAGATGCTGAAACCTTCCTGGCTTAAATTAAAGCTAGAACTCTCGTCTACTATCTCTGAAAAGAGATCTTAAATATTTGAAAACTTAAATTGTATGCATACTTCCCTCCAACAGGGGGGTGGTTTAAACCACCAAAACCACCCCTTGCGGCCGGGCCTGTGCCCACCACATTTTTCCTTCTTTCCTTGGGAATGATGAGAATGCAACATTTTCTTTTCTTCTTCTATTTACATAGTCTGAGTGCTGTTATCTTAAGCTGACCAACCGTCCTCCTTTGAAAAGGATTGCCCTCCTTCCTCAAACGTGATTTGACCTCCTCAAAAATATTATCCTTCTTTGTCCTCCTTTTAAGCAAAAATGTCCTCCTTGTCCTCCTTTTCAATGTTAATGAATGGAAAAAAATTCTGGTCACCTTTGTTATCTACACGTGTTACAAAGCTGCAGTTTCAACAAGAGGTAAGACCTCTATAAAAACGATTTAATTGTATTTAACAAACTTTATTAATTAATTTCTATTTAAAGTGATCCTTATACAATACTGAATTCCAATTATAGTATTTTATTTTTACTGCTGATCATATTTAGTGGGTGAAAACTAGCCAAAGCACAAAACGAAAGTTAAAAATTATTACAAAGCTTAAAAACAAATGAAGAGTCTATTCTGAAAATTTCTGACGAGTTGTTAAGTACAGATTTATACGAGTATGTATATGTATCCTGCCATTTCTACTAATACAACGAACCATTTGAAGAAAAACTGAGAGTGATGCTTAAGCTACTACACAAAAGTACTCGAGCAGTTTACAAAATATTTTCGCCAGCAGCATTTGTGCAAAACACACAGTTTTTTGCTGGCATACTTGCATGTACTTATATACATATGTTTGTAAATTAGGGTCGACCAAAAATACATGTAAAAAAGTAATGTCGGAATTTTTATGCTCTCACCCTTATTTTTTATTTTGAAATCAAAAAAAAATTTAGAGGTCGCTCATTGCGCTCCAAATTTTTCATGTATTTTATATGGGGAAAAAAAACTTTTAATAGAAATGGTATAGAATTCTTGAGAATCAATATTTTCCCAATAACAATATCAAATTATTTATTTAACCATTTTTTCATAGTACCTATATATTATAAGCCCGCCAAAACCCCCAGTGGATGCCAGAAAATGCAATGGGGGGGGTAAATAAATAATATTTAGTATTAAGAAGCGGTTAAATAAAAAATTGGGTATTGTTATTGGAAGTCTCTTGAAGAGAACCAGAGTTTTCCGATCGAAAAAATATTGATTTTCTGAAATTCTATGCCCTTTCTACGAAAAGTTGTTTCTTGCCCATACAAAATACATGGAAAACTTTGAGCGCTTTGAGCGACCTCGAAATATTTTTTTACTTCAAAATTAAAAAATTGGGGTATATTTTTCGATATAGAATAATCATAGGGCATTGAAATTCCGACTTTACTTTTTTTGGACTACACTAATGTAGATATTTGTATACTAGTACGCTTCTCAATTTCCCACTTCTTCGTCCTACATACAATGTATGCATTAAGCTCACCGAAGTAATGGAATTTATGTACTTTTTACCAGCAAAATTCTTAACATACTAACGACCAAACCACCTGTCAGAAACTAAAAAAAAAAGCCCCTTTATAGTCTTAAGAATACCTGGAGAAAAATATGGCAGCAAATCTTTATCATTTTTACAAAAAAAAAAATCACAAAAAACAACTTCAAAGGAAATATTAAAGTAAAGTAAAGAAATTTGTAAATGAAATTTCCACAAGCACACAGCAAAAACGGCGCTATTCGGTATTTAGTAAAACAAAAATGTTGGAGCTTTTGTATGCATGGACAGACGTCAACCTAAAGATCTAACGGCAGCTTAAAGCACGATCACAAAGGCATTCTGGGCACAATGGAACAGCTTAAATTTGATATATGGCGGTTTGTATGTGATATGGGAAACTGAAGATGGCTACGCATTAGGCAGTAGATGGGACCTTTTTTGCCCAAGGTTATCTCCTAGCTCTATGAAACCATAGTCAATTCCAATATGTTTGACGGAGTCCTCGCCTGGTTCAACGCGCTGGAAAAGGCTACGTTATCCAGCTGGCTGGGGCGAGTGAAAAGAGCTGCCCACATGTGAATCAGTGGGGCGCTGGCCTGGTATCTGGACACTCTAGGGGGCTTCGATTTCAACCCAGGTAACACGGATCACTGCGTACCTATCCTGGCGCCATCTAGCTCTTTCTCAACGCATATCCCATCTAGGGATGAGTGGGTGGAGGGCGATGGTTGGAATGAGGCACCGGTGAACTTTTAAACGGATGGGTCAAAGCTTGACGATTGGGTGGCTGGAAGCATCCAGATCACTGTGTAGTGTATTTCAGGAAGCAGTCGATTGTCTGCTGTTAGGCGCGATGGCGGTAAGAGTGGTTACCCTCTACTCAGACCAGAGCCAGGCGGTAATTAGAGCACTGGACTCACTTATGGTACACTCGAAGCTTGTTGGGGAATGCCTTAATTCACTTTCGATAGCGTCGGCCGAAGAACCAACGTCCACTCTCTAAGAGAGCCCTTTTTGATGAATACGAGCAACACTGAACATATTTTCGCCTAAATACCTAAATATCAACACTGGCGATCGTCGTATAACACTGGGAAAATATTTGTTTATTTTTATTACTTGTAATACCTACTTTCCTATTTGCGTGTATGTATAAATCATATTTACATATATATTTATGTAGATATGTATGTATCCTAATTGGTCACAACAACTCATACTATGTACATACATAAATACTTTCCAAAGTTTCACGATAAACTTTTCTACATTAACCATCGAAGTTTTCGCATCCATAGTGGGAATCATTAATAAGAGCCCAGCGGCAATTGGAAGTTTTGTGAAAGAGCGTATGGCTTCTGCTATTCCATGTACCTTGGCAACACTTAGCCACATTTAGGCAACTAACCGCAAGCACGAAATTTTCGGAAGCCAAGCAAAGTGAGCATCGGAAAACAATTCCCATATCAAATTTCTGTTAATATTTTATGATATGCTCTTCCGTGCTTAGGCGTACATGTGCATAGAATACATTCATATATATGTATTGGCACTGTTTAAGGTGTATTTAAATGAATTTGTATGGTTGTTGTTTGAAGTTGTATGTATAATAAATAGCAGCTACTTAATTAAAGCGAAAAGTTCTTATGTTTCGCATTGAATAGAATTCGTGTTTTTTTTTTTTTGGAATTGAATGTAAAAGTTTATCTACCATCATATTTCAAAGTTTACGGTCTGGCGTTGCTACTGACAAAGAAAAGGAAATTTATTTAAAACTGCAAAATATGTACACTGCCGGCAAAAAGTATTGGCACAGCAAATTTTTCACAATATATGCACCAATTTCTATTCTAATCTGTTTCAGCTAATTTTTTATAAAAATATGGCTCATTCTGCAACAAAAAACATAAAAATATAATTTCTAAACTTTGTGCAAAACTCGCGAAAATTCAATAAATTTTCTTGCAAATTTTGAACTATTTTAATCAAATTTTTTGCAATTTTCTTGAGTACGCATTAAATTCTAGTAGAAAAAGTACATGTTTGGAGTTAGTCAAAAATCGCATTGATTTTTGAGAATTTGTTTTTGTTGAGGGTATTTTGCATTTTTTCCATATAAAGTATTTTCGGAAAAAAAATTGCTAAAAATCAACGGTATTTCCTAGCTACTAAAAGCTTTTACTTTATTATAATAAAATTGATTGGGCTACAATCTGCGTACTCAAACAAATCTCTAAAGCCTGAAAAAAAAATTAAAAAATTGCATGAAAATTTGCTGAGTTTTCGCGAGTTTTTCACAGAGTTTAGGAATAATATTTTTATGATTTTTGTTGTAGAATGAACCATATTTTTATAAAATTGTTGCATATATTGTGAAAAATTTGCTGTGCCAATACTTTTTGCCGGCAGTGTGTGTATTCAATGAAAGCTTCAGTAAGTGTATGTATGTTGGATAGTTTACTCTCGCCAAGAGTTTGTTACATCCTACATTCATAGGCCAATTATGATATCCAGAAGAGTGTTTTCACAGATCTATCCCTATACAAAGTGATGAAAAATAAATAGAGACGCGTCCTTTTAACAAGTTTTGCCATTTTCCTTATTTTCATTTAATATTTATTATTTTTATATAAAAGTGTGGCTATTTGTCTAACAAAAATCATACAAACTCGTATTTCAAACTATTTGCAAAGATTATAAAAATTCTGTAAAATTGCATATAAATTTTCAATTTTTAAGTATACAGTTTAATAGCCCATTAAATTCTAGTAAAGTAAAGTGAAATCTTGAAGTTAATTTTTTCTAACGCATTTTCTTCCATACAAAATGTGTATATTCGACATATTTTTCTGTATAGAAAAAATGCGTAATAGAGTCAAAAATAAAAATTAACGCAATTTTTTAGCAACTTCAAAATTTATCTTTGTTATACTAGAGCTTAATAGGCTATGAAATTGCCTACTCAAAAAAAAACTATAAGAAAAATTATTAAAAAGTTGAAAATTTATATACAATTTTGCAGAATTTTTATAATTTTTTTCAGAAAGTGTGAAATATTAATGGTTTTGATTAGATGACAAGCCACACTAAAAAAAAAGTTATTAAAAACTTAACAAATGAAAAATGGGCAAAATTTTTTTTAAATGTTGCGTCCCTATTTATTTTTCCCCTACTATATCTTGGGCATCGGATCTTAATGGTATATGTATATCGATATTCGTCTTTTTTTCGTTCCAAAGTTTATTGACCTCAAGTATCCCGTTTTAGTACTTACCCACCAGATCTCGGTTCCTACCACCCTAATATCTATAGTAAATTGAATCTTGCCAAAAATCACTCACTTTTTGCCACGGCAGGGTTTAGATTATTTCAATAGAACTATTTAAAAAAAACAAAAACATTTCTATTTCCGAGTGTAAGTGTTACCGAAAAATACAAAAACAATACACCCTTTTCGACCAAAAAAAATCTGTTTCATAGTATCAGCTTTCAGGCCTTTTCTTCTTTAAATTATATTATTTTTGTGTACCATGAACTACATTACTTGAAGTCTCGAAATGAAACTGAATTTATAATTATCATCGAAAAACGCAACTCAGCCAAGTAATAAACATCTTTATTAAGCTAATTGCATGCATTAACCGAGACATTTTCTCAAACCCACTTTCTCGTGTTTAGCAAAAATTTCTTTCAAAAGAATTACATCAAAGCATTTTACATTGTTAAAAGGTTGGAAAAGTTTCTTTTAAACAAAATTCTTGGCAAAAAATTGTTTAAGCATACTTTCAGGCGCATAACCTACGCAGCACACAAAAAATAAAATAAAGCAAAAACAATGCGAACAAACCAAAAAAAAAAAAGCTTCCCATTCTACTCACCATTTGTGTATGTACTACATTCATACGTGTGTGCTCATACAAGGGTACGTATTTTCTTTCTTGGTTTTCATTTCATCAAAAATTTACAGATTAGTATACCAAATGCTGTGGCAAAGAATCAGATGTTGCCTTTACTATAATCGGGCAACTTCTCATACGGGACACACAATCAATAAGCACAAAAACGGCGGCAGGCGCAACAACCGCAACATCGTGTTGGTGTTAGGGTAATCAAGCGTTTTCAACCGTTGACAGCAACAGCATCAGGTTGCGATGGAAGGTCAAATTTATCGGTGACAAATTCGTGGAGCTAAAGCCTTGCATGCATACGTACATACCATAAGCCGTTAGTTTAGGGCGGAACGCAAAATGAGAGATGATTTTGCTAGGTTTCTGCTGTAATGAAACTTATAAATAGCTAATATATATATCGATAAATTTTCATCAATATTCATATGTACATAAATAAATATACTTATCTCACTTATTACATTAAACGAACAATTATTTTATATAAATAGTGTCAGGATTAAAAATAATACTGAATCAAGCTATATAAGTATGCAGAAATGACCACTACCTGCTCTTCTATGTTGTGTTAAAATTCCATCACTGCACTGTTTTTAAGGAATTTTTTTGTACCGATTTTTTGCATTTGAAGGTTATCTCAATAGGTATTATCTCCGAGAATGCTCGCATAAGGTTGCCACCTACACAAAATTTGTTAAAAATTAAATAAAACATCATAATTTGGGTATTAAGTGGAAGGTATTCGAAAAATCTCAAATCCAGAAATATTTTTGTATAGGGTTGCCACCTATTTTGAACCATCATATATTTACTTAGTTTTTTGTTTAGAAAAGAAAAGTAAAATATTACTATACATAGATACTAAAAGAAGGCTTTTAAGCAATGCTTTGTCTATATGAGCGAATCTGACGTGCTGTTACGTTTTTCGACAAAAACGTGACACTAAAGAAACAACTAGTGAAATTTGCTCATATATTTATCCCTTATAGCGTGTTTACATGAGGCGATTTTACAGGCAACAATCGCCTGGTGGGAATAGCGTTTCAACAAATCGCCCAAAAATCGCCTGTAAAACCGCCGTATGTATACACCGTATAAGGCCATTAGTGTAAGGTTGGCACTTATTTTCGATTATGCAAAATTTAACTAATGCAACGCAATATGGATATCAAATTAAATGTTTTTTTAAGGACTTTACTCCAAAAATATTTTCGTTGAGGGTTGCCATGCTTATTTTTTTATTTAATAAAAATTTGTGTCTTATTAACTTCAATGAGCATTTTTTTTTATGTATTCGCAGTACTTTTACGCTCAAAATATGTACTCTTCATGCCAGCTTATTTCTAAATAGGGATTGCCACCTAATTTTTAATGTAGGAAACGAACTTAGTTTATAAGATATAAGAACTTAAATTTATTTCCAAAGTTTTCTCGTTCAAGCTATCCAAAAGACCATTGTTTGATACCCATACCCATATGAAAACTTTAAAAAGTATATGCACTCTGAGCAAAGCTCGGTCAACCTGATCCACCCGGTAAATGTATTGATAATTAAACGATAACTATAATGTTGATTAACATATCGATAAATAATTAAACAATAAATACGTTGGATGTGCTATTTTTGAACCTATCTACAATTAAAATGGAATAATATATCTTAAAATTAAAACGATCATATTTGATATAGATAAATATATATTAGAATGCCAGTCGGAAATGCTATTGAAAAGTAGAACGAAAAATTCGGAATAATTATGATATGGATAGTTAAAATTCTTAATATAAGTATGTAGTAATTAGTAAACATTTTTGTACATGTTCTAAGAAATCCTATTAGAAATCTCTGATGATACGCTTTTCTTTTCTATACATACGTACATATGTATGTATGTATAAATCACTTTGTTTACTTCTTTTTTTAAGGTAATATTTTGTGACACCCTAATGTTTTGTACCTACAGAAATATTATTTTTTCGCAGGCTAAAAATTAAATACATATACGCATATATATGTTCTTACACACATACATCCACGCCAACTAAGAGGTAGGTGCTATCGCATTATGTGTAATCAGGCATTAAGATAGCATAAAATAAGCTCCAAGGTAACAAATTTTCCACATGTCATTCATGTGCGAATATAGTACTCAAGTACAAACGACTGATACATTTCATAATTACAATCAAGCAAATTGAAATGTGTTTTATTGTGCATATGATGATGGTATTACCAATGCATCGCTTACCTAGGTACTTATTTGAAGTGCTCATTAAGAGAAAATACCTGGAAAAATACGAAATTATTTTTTCTAAGCCTTCTTTTTGTAATTCCAACAAGCATTGTGCCGTGCTGATACGTTTTCAAACGAAAGGAACTTCGCACATACTATGTCACGGTGACGCCTGCTTCTCTAATTTGAGGCAAGCGTTTTTATTTTGTCCATCGCAGCAATGGGTTGTGTGCTATGCGCTTGGGACCCGCCGCGTAAAAACAATTACAAATGTAAAGACTGGAAAAGCCTCGGATTATTAACCCCTTCAACGGTAACGACCCTCGTAAATGGAAGAACAAAAATACCAGTTTAGGAAATATGGACACCCACATCAGTGGACGAACTGTCACAATCCTCATAAAAGCTTAACTAAATAACATCAGCCTAATTTGTGTGCACGCCGTAATGGTGGAGGCTCACGATGAGACGAACATTCCTATTAGCGCCTAGAGGTAAGGTATGAGCGCTGCTGCTACCACGCTGTTAAAATCGTGCTTGGTAACTTTAACGCCAGGGCGGACAAGTAAGGCATATTTGGTCCAAAAGTTTTAAGATTCAGCTTTCATGACAACGCCAATCGACTTCGCAGCGGCACGGAACATAGTAGCTAGTAACGCCAGACACCACCGACGAAACATCCAAAGGCCACTTGGGTGCCCCTGATCAAGGAACGAAGAACTAAATTGAATGAAAAATGACACTGAAGATGGCACAAGGCCGAAACCGGTTTGTCTCCAAACCAAATTTGACAAGGGATGACGGAAATTCGTTCCAAAATACAACTAAATTGATCATCATAACGTAGAGCCGATAAATTTCGTCCTCGGCTCTCAAATCTACTTAAACAAGCAACTCCTCACCGCCTGGACATAGATGTGCAGTGGGATTTCATCCCCCATCTCTTTTTGCCGCTCCGGAAGAGGTAGTGGGATACTACCGCCCACGCAAAGGCAAAGGTGAAGGGGAATATGTAGATGATGATAAACATAAAAGTAAAAACAAAGATAAGTGTAAAGAACAAGATGTGGATGAGGATACCAATAAAAGTAAAGATGAATATAGAGGAGGCAAGATTAAAATAAAGGTAATTATAGAGAAAAGGACATAGATAGAGACACAGAGACTCAATCTGGAAACTATTTTAGGATTTTAGCGATTTTCGGGATTCTCGGGACTTATCGATATAATAATCGACATTTTTATCGGTTTTGTTATCGATTTTGTTATCGAATATTTATTGATCTCGTTATCGATATTGGAATCGATTTTGTTATCAATTGGTTATCAATTTTGTTATCGATTATTTATCGACTTTGTTATCAATATTTTTATCAATTCTGTTGTCAATATTTGTATCGATATCATTACCGATTTTGTTATTGATACTTTTATCGATTTGTTATCGATATTTTTATCGATTTTGCTATCAATATTTTTATCCCTTTTTTATCGATTTTGGTATCGATATTTTTATCGAATTTGTATCGATTTTGGTATCGATATATTTATCGATTTTCTAATCAATTTTGCTACCAATATTATTATAGATTTTGCTATTGAAATGTTATTTTAACGAGTAAAACGTTTTTCACTTACATGAACCTATATATAAAAGAGCATATATATATATGGTCATTTTCCCTTTAAAGCAATATTTTAATTGGTTCCAATACAATATTTTAATGGCTAACCAGCCATATTTATTTTAATTAACGGGCAGAGATATGTACGGCGACGAAAATATAAATAGGAACATTTTAATTAGATTCGGTTGTTTTGTCTTTTGTTTATTTATTATTTGTAATTTTTATGAAAATATTGCTCGTTATCTAACAGAATATTAATAAGAAAGTTTAAAATTCGGAATAACCACTTAATATACATACTTTAATATAGAAAGGCCCTATCTCACATCGTCGCTGAAATACTAAAGGCCGTAACTATGAAAAACCCCCAAATTCCCGTTTTGATTGATTTTAATGCTATTCATCTAATTATAAGTCCCTGCATCGTTTTAAGCAATAAACAATTTAAGACAGTTACAACTTTATGTTATATATTATTATTATCTTTTGCATGTAGGCATATCGGAAATTGAAGAAAATACTTGCGTAAACACCTTACAATAGCATACGCGAGTTATTTTAATTTTTTATTGTTAATGCCACGAGTCACGAAGTGTGAAGAAGAATGAGCCATTAAATTGACGGAAAAATTACATACGCCGTGTAATAAATCCTTTATAAATATACTGTACAAAAATACATATGTACATATTTCACTAAATACACATGTGTATATACGTATGTATTCGCATATACATACATACATCCTCGAACATATGATGTATTAATGCCAACATAGCTGGCTCCTAGCACAATGCCAAGGGAACACTTGTTGCGGCAGCATACAGAACTTTGTTGTGTTTAATTTCTTGTTGCTTGTTGTTTCACTTCTTGACGTGATGCACAGGATTGCCATTGACGAAAAAATACTTGCAATCCCTAATATCTACCAATAACTTTTTTTAGTTATTCCAATAAAAAAATTAAATTTTTTATCAAGGGATTTCTTATTTAACCAATGATATTTGAGATCATACTAATGGCAACTTTTTTTTTTTTAATATTCACAATGTTTGTAAAAAAATATAAATGAATATAAAATCATAAAAAATCAAGGATTAAAGCCATATACCACATTTAGAAGAATTCAACAAATTTGCCCCAAAATTTTGAACTTTTTTCTTTGTATGTTAAGAACTTTTTTGGGTATACAGTTTTATTACCCATTGAAAACTTCCCGCTGACTTAAAATTTTTTTTGGCACCGGACTTTTGTGTTTTTTTTTTACTTTTTTAATTTAATAATTGCCATTTATAATTGATTTTTTTTCAATTTTTTTGCGAAAAATCATAATGTGTTATTACATGCCTATTCCTTTTTTATTTTTATTTAAAGAATAATTTTTTTGCAAAAAAAATAAAAAAATTTATTATAAATGGAAATTGTTAAATTTAAAGAGAAAAAACAAAAAAAAATGTGTAAAAATAAAAATATTTAAATCAGCGGCAATTTTTCAATGGGCAATAAAACACGATATGTTCGCCTTATATCGATGAGGTGTGCATTACAGCGTTCCAAAATTAATCCAATTAAGTAGACTATACTTTTAGAAAGAACTTTATAATTAGTCTTATCCTGAGTTTCATTTTCCCCGAACCGTTTCACTTTCACTTTTGGTTTCCATGTACTTACTATGGGCAGATTAAAAATTTGCGGGTGAATTTTTTTCGGGCGAAACTCAGGATAAGACAGAAAGAAAGAAAGATAACTACGAAAAATAAAGCCAGAACGAAAAGTCTTGAAGTTCGCACAAATTACTTAAAAAAAATCTACCAAAATGAAAACAAATTTACCTTTTTGACTAGCCAAATTTTTTCTACCCATTTTGGTAATAATTTACTAAAGTGGCAACCCTGGTGATGCACAACTGATATTACTTGGCAGCAGCACATACATGCATACATATTATACATGTATATTTTATATCTCACATGACACAGTTCGTTTTAATCCATTATAATTTGCTCATCTCCGCCAAAATGCACGAAACGACTTCTTTCCGCTATAAGCGATTATAAACTTAGCGAAAATTATGTATTGGTATGTGTCATTATACTTTCATAAGGACAATATTTTTTATTATCGCTCTTCCTTGTAGTATTTAGCTCTAAGCTTTTAACGTCAATAGGTTTTTTATACTTCTTTGAATTTAAGCTCCGTGGCTAATGCGAACAGACGCGTTGTCAGCTTCATACCTTGACAGCAGCTCAACAAATTCATTTTGAATTATGCTTAAACATACGTTAGTATACATACATATAAGTACATACATAAGTACGAATATATGAACATGTATGTATTTGCATAAAAGGCGGAAGAATATAAAGCAACTTGTGGAGAAAAACACGAAAAATCGATTGCCTGAAATTGAGATAATTATTCGCATGCTAAAATTGTGCTTGAAATATCTTAAATATTTACATATGTATATTGACTACATGCTTTTCTGAGAAACAGATATGTGTGTGTGCATACTTATTTATATGTACTAGTGTTCGCCCAGCGGTTGAAATTCAACCGATAAAATTAAGAATAGTTTATGTAAGTTGAATGAGCTAAAATAACATTAGTTGGAATGGGTTAAGTGGAGGGGAGTTTAGCTTAGTACTTGGTATAACATAACATAACCATAACATAAGAATAAATAACATAACATATGAAGCATAACACACCACAATATAACATCGCACACTCTTCAGTTGTATTTCCTTTTTATCCCTTTTTTCACCTCTATCTAAATCTTATTTATTTTGGTTCATTTTATGCCAAATGATGTTGCCTTTGATGCCACATCAAGTGATATCATGTCATGTGGTGAAATTGGGTGTGGTGAGCTGCGGTGTGGTGGAATTGGGTGTAGGAGTTACGGTGTGGTGGATTCAGGTGTGGTGAGTGAAGTTATGGTGAGAAAGTTGAGGTATGGTGAATTTTGGTGTGGTGAGTTGAGGTGAGTTAAGGTGTGGTGAGAAAGTTGAGGTGTGGTGAATTAAGGGTGGTGGATTTAGGTGTGGTGGATTTAGGTGCGGGGGTTAAGGTGTGGCGAGTTGAGGTGTGG
>NW_023458565.1:13852790-13876216 GCF_013731165.1 Rhagoletis pomonella
GTGCCATGCGCTAGTGCGTTCGACTTTTTTTACAGTACCTCAAGTACCTTACTTTTTCTCTCTTTCCTTTTTTTCTTTCCTCCCATTTCCGTTACCACTTCCTTTGCAACTTATCACTTAATTCCGGGGGTTTAGCATTGTTTGCCATTTTCAGTTCTGCTCTTTTACCAACGGAAATTCTTTAGGCTACTTGAAGAATAAAAATGAGAAAATAATTTTGTCAGTTATTTAATTAATAAGCAGGGAAGCAAATGAGTAAAAGGAAAATTTGTAAAACAAAAAAAAAATTAGAATTTTGCACTAAGCAAGCAAATAAATTGAATTATAAGCCTCTTGGATATTTATTAAACACTTGAACAAATTACGAATTCGCATGAAAATTATGAGCTTTCTTGAAAAAACCAAAGATTTGGTGACTTAGTGGCAACATTTCGAATTAGCCAATTTAAGGGCTCACTGAAGTTAGCAACGTCTGTTTACTATCTAATATTAGATACCACAGTGTCTGCTCGAAATATCTGTTAAAAAACTAGCTGGCTATAGTGATCTGCGGATGGACGTTTAGTAATTTGTTGTTGTTGTTGTTGTAGCGGCACCATTCACTACCGCCTTGGTCGGTTTGTTCATCAATCGTTGCCGTGAAGCTCAACTAATGGTAGGCGCAAGAAACGGCCAGTTTCTACGGGGTCGGACCAAAGGTAGAGGGGTGTTAGTTGAGTGGGATAGAACTGACATATGAAGAGGTGGTTGGTGTCGTGCGGTAGTCTCCACATGCCGAACTCTATTTGTGGATATCGGGATCGAGTTTAGACAAGTGGCTGTTGGCTACAATAACCTAACCGTAAAAGGGCCAGAGTGGAGTCGATGTCAGAGTCTCCAAAATATGGTGATTGGGCTTCGATCACGGCATTCATAGGTCGAGAGTCGCGGTAGGTGGCGACCAATTCTCTAACGAATGCCGTTGATCACTTGCCAGCACGTTGTCGGGTCCAATGGTTGGTCGATGTAGGTCTGGACCGCGTCCATGTACTCAAAGAGATGCCTACTGAAATGACTGGGCGGGGGATCTTCTTGACACAAGAGTCTGTTGGGGTGCTCACACCTGTGGCAATGCACCAGAAATTGCTTGCTCATCATTTGAGTATGCTCTCTTGCGAGAAACATTTGGGCCTCACTGGGAAGGTGATGCTCCTGCGATATCAGAAGAAATCCAGTCGCTGTCGGGAGTGCGACGTTTTGACAACTTTGCAGCTTCGTCTACTGCGTCCAACTGGTTCCTGGCGACCAAATCGGCGCAGCCAATTGCCTTGTATATTGCCAGAAATGTTTCTTTGTCTTTGCGCCAGCTGCAACTGGCAAGCGACTGCTGCGGATTTGTTCTTTATTGAAGAAAAGCAGCCTATCGAAGGTAACCCCTAAAAATTTCGGGACGTTCACCGTCAGAATTGGTATGCCATCGATGTGAGTGCCTAGTTGAAGCCTGACTTCCTTCGACCAGGTGGCGCAGAGGGTCGCTGGAATAATGGGATTGGCTATTGACAAGTTGAAAACATGTTTTAGCATTTGCATGCAAATTCCGTCGGGACTAATGGCTTTAGCGGCTTTCGCTTCTCGGTGGACACTTAGGCTTCACAGCTGATGACAGCTAGTGGTGCACTATTTTTTGGATAGCTTGTGCAGCCATCAAACCACTCGTCTCATCTACTAAACTATGCATTGCCGGCTAAAGTAGCTCGCAGATTTCTTTGGGTCCAACGAGACGTGACCATCGATTGAGATTTCTACTCTATGGTCACGTCTCGTCGTACGCCGTTTGGCTTAGTGCTTTCACCGCCACCCATCGGCATTTTCAAGCTATCGCCGAAGGTCTCCAATATAAACACCAGCTTCTGCCACCGATTTTATACCGATACCGACCGCCTACAGTCTCGAAGTCGAAGTCGAAGACCTTCGCGGTTACCGCTGTTTACGGTCGCTACTACTTACCAACTCCACTATAGCCAATATCGTTCTGGGTTTCAGGTAATATCTGGACCTTCTATGTGCCGCTCCTCTATGCTTCTATCAGCAGATCCAAGGTCTTTGTTACAGCCTGATCACACAGTTCCCTCCGTTTCTTATAAGTCTGCATATATAGCATTTTTTTTAGCCATGAGATGCAAATTAATTTTTTTTTATTCTTGAAAGCTGCTTAACTCAATCGCATGCAAAATTATTCTAGCTAACTTTTATGGAAAGTTATTTCAGAAATAACTATGAAAATTTTAAAGTTACCATAGCCAACTAAGCAAACCAATAAAGATGTAAATGAAATTGCATTTAAAGCGATTAAAGTTGCATGCGGAAAATAAAATTTGTAAGAAATTTACAGCTTCAAATTGTGCATAGTAAACCAGTTAGCTAAATTTCTTTGAACGTTTTCTTTTATAGAATTTCGCGCAATTTGCCGAGGAATGTAAAAAGTTCAGAAAATCACGATTTCTTATTTTAGATTTCTGTTTGTCCACGCGACTTTTTGTTTTTCTTCTACACATTGGTGGTTTTACTGAAACTTTGCTCGCTTGTCTTCGGAAAGCATGTCATCTAAGTATGCTGCTCGGTGCGAAGCCGTACTAAGACATGACAGCCCAACTTTTGAAGTAGTTGCGCTCGCAGTACTGCCGCGATGGAAGAGTATAAAGTAGCTGCTAGTTTTGTAGTTGGCAATTTTGTTAACGACATTGCAAATTGAGTTTTACGAATATCTTGTTCATGTTCATTTTATGTCAAATGGTGGCACTTTCATTTTAATATTTCTGTTTATTTTGAAGATGATAATGAGGTAAGTTTGATAGCTGTGCCTTCAGGAAATGCTGTGTTTCGTAAGATGCTTAGGGACAAATTAAAAACGTTGCCTTTTCATTGCCCTCTACTTAGGATTTGAGAAGGTAATATTTTCCGGTAGAAAAGAAAACACCATTAGTCTAACCTTTCCTAACCTATCCTTCAAGCGAAAGTACTAGGCGTTTGAGAATACTATAAGATCTTAAATAATGGAGCCAAGAACAAAAACAAACTATCACCCAAATTGCAAAGTTGGCGATTGCTGTAGCCGGATGGGTAGAGGTGCGTAATACCACTCGGTTGGACCAAGTTCCGAATTTCGGTTCGATCGATAACCAAAAAAATTTCTCTTCAGATAGTAGTCACCCCAGGATAGACAATGCCCTCAGCGTAGTTCTGCCATAAAAAAGCATTTAATTAAAAACTATTTGCCGTGCGGCGCTGCATAAAACTATAGGTCGCCTCATTTTTGCGGGTTTCGCAGTCACAGGAGAGCCGCAGGCATTGAGAGAGTTGATGAGTGGTTGGACACAGTAGTATATTCTGATCCGAAGCAATAGCATTGAGGCACACTTTTAAAATAATTCACAGAAACATTAATTCTTAAATTCATGGAAACATGGAAAATTGTAAGATTAATTTGTCAAATCTGCTCAATTATGCATACATACATATCCCCCGACGCTTCTTCTACAACGCTGGGATATACTCGCCGTGTCCAGGGTTTGTTACAATAAATTTGTAGTTTCGGAGCTCTGGTAAATCGTACTTTATTATTTAAATTTCCTTAATTTCTATAAACATGTAACAAGAAAAAAAGACCACAATCGAAAATTCCAGAAATGTCGGTTCTGGTGGCTGGGTAATGGCTCCGTACTCCGTTACTGGCCCGTTATGCCGAAGTGGCGTGGTTTTAATACTGGTGGGCAGCGCTCTGCTGACGCCGATGAGTAACGCGCTGCTAACGTCGGTAAGTGGTGAGTGGTGCTCTGGTGACACCGGTATGTGGCGCTCTTGCAATATAGGAGAGTAAAGGTCTGATTATGCATACTTCGCAAAACTTCGCACAACCATTTGTATCAGTGCAATAAAAATATAACTTACGAAAATGTGAAGCAAAATCTAAACTCAACAGATCGCTAAGTTTTTAAAAGTTCTGCTAATTTATGGGTAATGGAATGCATACATAGTACATAGGAAATTACAGTTTAAAGTTTATGCGAAGTATGCATAATCAGACCATAACGCTCTGATGCCGTTGGCAAGTGGCGCTCTGCTCGCGCCGATGTTGCGTCAGTGTTGCCAGGACTTCGGCATGAGAAAACGTCCCTCGTGGTCTGAAAAAACATCATTTCCTATCCAAAAACGTCTTACTCAAATGAATGTACCAAAAATTGTTCTTATTAAACTTTTATTGTATACAAAGGTACATACATATGTACGTAAGGTATATTAAAATGTCATTTTGACAGATCACATTTAAAATTCATTTAAACTGGTTTGAAATCGTTAATGAGTAGGTTCAGAAGGCGCAGTAGTTGAGGGCAACCGTGGCTAAAAAAAAATTAGTGATACGAATGCGTCTTCTGAAATGCTTGATACATTATCAGTCAAATTCAAAACACACAACATGTTGTCTCAAATGATCAGAAAAATATTACGATTATTTAACACGCAACTGTTCAGTTGATCAGAAGTACAAAACAACGCGTTCAGAAGGTGCAATCGCAACAGTTACTGAGCTGTTGCGCCTTCTGAACGTGCCCAATATAAAAATCATTTTATACATACACTTGTTATCAGCTGATTAAGTCATCACAATTTTAATTTTGTTATTCCATAAATGCCAAGCTCATTATATAACAAACAAAATATAAATCCACATTTCAAACTTCGTGCAAAAATTATACAAAAAAAACTGCAGAGCTTCAGCTAGATTTTCAACTTTTTATTTAGATTTTCTAGAATTGTTTTGAGTATGCAGTTTGATAGCCCATAAAATTTCAGGGCAATAATATGCAAGTTTAAAGGACCTAAATAATCGCGTTGATTTTGAATATCTTTTTTTTCTTGTAGACATTTGGTAAGGTTTTTTTTGCGTTCATTACATTTTCAATGAAGCCTTAAAAAAGTCGCATACTTTTTTCTGACTTTTTATGCTGCTACAGCTTATTTGATGCTTTTGCGAGCGTGCGTGTTGCAAGAGATCAGCTCTTCCTGATTTGACTTTTAATGTGCAATTGCAAACATTACAATAAGCCTCGTAACCTCAAGTGTTTACACAACCAGCCTTTTAACACGAGATGCTTAGTCCAAGAACCCAAAAAAATGCGCATACGCTTGGTATGCATCATATTTAAGTAATTTGGGTCCAAAGAATAAATATATTTTGAAGCAGCTGCTGCAAAACACAAAGCTTGTAAAGATTTATTAAGAAAATAATTCAAAAACGTCCAAACGTCAACAGAATACAAAAAACGTCCAAATGACGTTAAAAACGTCAACCTGGCAATGCTGTGTTGCGTGGTCGCGCAGCTACATGTTGCTGTGTGACTGCCATCCCTAAATTGGCGCGTCAAGCGCCAAACAACTGTCAAAAATCCTCATGCCCATACAATTTGTATGAAGCATCCCACAATAACGCGGCGCTAACGCCGAGCAAATGGAATTTTCATTTTTGACAGGGCGTTACGTGTTGAAGTTGGATGCGGAAGACGGAAAGAAAGAGAAAGGACAAAAAAGTGAAAGAGGAAACGAGAATAAAAACGAGAGGATCTGAGAAAACGTCAAAAATTACGACGCGTTGATTTGGGGATAGCGCGCGCTGACACTCGTCGACAATGGATAACGCAACGCTTAGCGCTCCAATTTAGGGACGGCAGTGATGTTGCGTTGTCATAGCAACGCAGAGGCTGTCGGGTGTTTCTATGACTTGTGTTGCCGCGCTTTGTTATGTGGCTGGCTTCCTTGGCTTGTGTTGCAGTGGTTTATTGCATCGCTGGTTGCTCTGATGGTGGATGTTTGTGTGGGCCAACTTTCTTCAGAGATATTTGGTCCTCACAATCCTTATACATACGCCCAAAGATTAACCTCATTTGTATAACAATGCAACAAAAATATGGTTACTTCACACATTGTGAAAAACATAAATATTTGTTCTCATACATTGCCACACTTTCTAATGCTTTTCGTCTTTTGAATACACAAGAATCACACTTACATAATTATGCAGATATGTATGTATGTATATTTACAAATTCGCACTTGAATAAGTTGATTTGACGAATTTTCTCCGTTTATTTATTTATTCTTGCACAAACTTTGTTTACTATTTCTAACCCGCAGCAGTTATGTGGTAAGCAAAGCGGTGTGAGAATAATTGATTTGATATCAACACTTCAACTTTTCACCCTTTCAACCAAGAATAAATATGCTGTACACACCGACTTCAAGTTCAGTTACTCTCGTGCATGTTAAATATCTTTAGATACTGAAATATTAACATACTCCCGCCACTGAGTTCAAAATACGTAGTGAAACTTCTACTCTTGAGCCCTTTTCAAATGGTTTAAGGTTGTTATTACAGCGGTCGTCATCAAATTCATGCAAATATGCTGCGGCTGAGTGATGGGGCTCACTATTTACATATATATAATTTGTTTATATAAATATTGGCACTTTCCTGGTTTGTTACGTATACGACCGGGATGCTCGCCGGCTGTGCTTTAATCTGCGCACAATGTAAACGTTTGAAAAATATTATGCTTGGGCGAATTTTGTCTGTTATTTGTTAAACTAAGTGCTTATATATATATAAGTGTAGGCGAAAATTGTATGCCAACAGGAAGTTTAGTTCTAAGAATATCAGCCCAAGGCCTATGTTGCTATGGCTAACCAGCTAACTTTTTAATTTTTATATTGTAATATAAGCTTTTAAATAAGTAAATAAAATAAGCTTTAGAAATATACTTATATTTAAGTAGTAGAGTGGTTTAATGGTATAGAGAAGTGGTAATTGCTAAGAAGTTTTAAACCCAGGAAAAGCTGGAATGGACCAAAGATGTAAAATGAAAGGCCCTTCAGAGCAAGGCACTAGAAACTCCAACTACAGATGATTGGTATAGCTTTCATATCTGCATAGAAGGAATAAGGGAAGCAAATTCGTACAAAACTTATAGAAATTTCTGCAGTAATGATGTACTCCAATGGTACTGCATAGCTGGCTAGACCGACTTTTGGAAGCCCGAAGAGTTCCGAAATCATAGTTACAGATGATAACTCAAAAAGGCAGCGAGATTTTGGCTTATCTGCTGTGTTGAGAGTGGCGGTACAACAAATGTTTCATCTCTGGCCCAAGCAATATTCGAAAAATTGGGACACACGCCCGAAAACAAATTCACATGAAATTTTTTCATCCGTCCTTTGTGAATAAACATAAGCGAAAAGAGAAAAAGGAACGATTTCGGGCGAAAATGAAACTCATGATAAGGGTGATTATTTTAATTTTGTTGATAAAATTTTTAAAAATTTGTATGCCAATCTTTTCAGCTTAAGTTCTTATTTAATCTAAAAAAAAAAAAATTTTATTTAAAAACGAATTCATTTATAAAAAAATGGATTTTGGAGGTAAATCTTAATAATTTTTTGAGATAAATAAGTACTTTGACGGAGGTCTAAAAGTATAATACATTTTATAATTCCGATGGAAAAACGGTACTGATTTTTTTTAAGATGAATCAATGGGCCCTATTATGGTACATGTATGACACCTACATATTGACAAGTTTTGACTACTTACTTTTTTATTATTTAATTTTTATAATTGTTTTTTTTTTGTTTGTTTTTAATTCTAGTTTATTCTTTTACAAAACCCATATAAATCGAAGTTCTAAACTTTGTGCAATATTCCAAAAACTTTAGCGAAAATATCAAAATTTGTATTTAAAATTCTTATAAAGATTTCTAATATCAGCATAAAGTGCAGTGAAAGGTTCATAATGACAAAAACAAAAGATCTTTGTTTTGAAATTTGAATGCGACTTCATTCAAAGTCCAAAGTTATGCGGTAACATACATAAAAAAAAATATTCCGACGAACTTATAACCTCCTCCTTTTTGTAAAGTCGGTTAAAAAGCGATCTCAACTCCGAGCTGGCAGTAAAATATATTATCTTCGTAGTCAGAAACAATCTCCCATTCAAAAATCGTGACAAAAAGTTGTCAAATCCTTAGTTTTTTTCTTGTCCATCAGTTTTCTTAAAAAATTTACACTGTTCAAAATGAGACTGAAATGGAGTTCCATGCCTAGAATTTAACATATTCAAGTTAATATGTCATCTCGGTGCTTGAAGGAAAGCTATATAACAACTCAAGTTGAGTGGGCTATGCAAGTATATACATATTAGTGCGTATAGTTCAAAGTTTTAGTGAAATTTATTAAATTCCTAATTTCAAGATTCTGAGTGCATAGAAATTTTTTTTTAAAATCACACTCCCAATTATTATTCTTTAACAAAAGCCGTATTGCTATTGTCTCGAGTTGTTACTGATGTCTGGAAAGTATTGTATCACAAATGACGATGACAGCCACAAATTCCGCTGAATACTTTTTAAATGTTTGGCTTTGAAAATGTCACTGCAAGTCCGCTGCGACGACTTAGCAGTTGTACGAGTATACTACATATGTATGCTTGTATGTGTGCGCTTGCAGGTTTGTGCAGTCTAACAAAACTTCGGAACACGCAACATTCAAACTTTTTTGCCACTCAGCGTCAATTCTTTTTTAACAAATTTTTATAAAAGCATCATCATCGCGAGCTGACATTTACAAAGCTACTCTCTTCAAACTTTACAAGCTGACAGTAACATTACTTTGCGGCTATACATACAAAAGTTCGAAAGTGACATTCAGAACGGGTTGTTGGGCTGCTGACAGTGTGCGAATGGCACAAAAAAAAAAACATAATAGAATGCAAATATATTTTATGTTTTTTTCTTTTGCTGGGACTAACTGTGACTTGGAGTATGTGTGTACATATGTATAATGCTAAGTTTATATCTTTATAATGATGTAATTATTGTTTAATTAAGACAGTCTTTAAGTGGAAAAATTCTGTAGTACTGATGTATTTTGTACAGATAGTGCCAGTAATAAAGGTTATGGGTACGGTCAGGAAGCGCAACAGTTGAGCGCAACAATTGAGCGCAACCATTTGCGATTATTCCGTAAGCGAAAAAGTTTAGAAAAAAAAAATTTTTTGTAGCAAATAAACTCACAGATCTTGAATATGTGGCGTTATCGAATAGTTTGCATGAGCAAAATACATGATGAGCTAAATACCTTATGAATACCGTATAAGGTGAGTGACACAATTATTATTGAGTGAAATATTTCATGAACGAAAATCCTCTTCGTGAGTCAAATAATTCAGCGGTGAAATAATTACCACTTCAAAAGTAAAGTAGTATCTTATGAGCGAAGTACCTTCCGAGCAAAATATCTTTGCAGGTGTAAAATACTTCATGAGTGAACCACCAGCTCATAAATAAAATACTCCATGAGCAAAATAGGCTTTCATGAGTGAGTAAAATATCTCTAATAACAAGTATCGCCCAGTTGTCGAATTTACAAGAAAACTTAAAATTGGAAAAACTTAAAATTGGGAAAATGGGAGGGGCCATAAGTTATCGGAATTACTTTCAGTCTAAGACCATCCTTGTGAAATCCGTAGTAAGTGTGGTTAAGGAGGTAGCCTATTTTTCAAACCAGGTGATAAACCAAACAGGTGGCAACTCTTAAAAAAATGAGCCTAGTTTTCCAACCTGCGTCATAAACTATCTGCGTGCAAAATTTCATGCAAATCCGTTCAGACGTTTCCGCGTATTAATATAATTAAAATTTTTTTTATCAGGTGGCAACTCTTAAAAAAGTAGCATATTTTCCAATCTAGGTCATAAGTTGTCTGTATGCAAACTTTAATGCAACTCAGTTCAGTCATTTCTGTGTATTAGTTTAATTAAACTTTTTTAACAGGTGGCAACTTATAAAAAAGAGCCTATTTTCCTACCTAGGTCATAAGCTATTTCTGTGCAAACTTTAATGCAAATCCGTTCAGTGGTTTACGCGTATTATGATACTTAAAATTTTTTAATAGGCGGAAACTCTTAAAAAAAAAGCAGCCTATTTTCCAATCTGGGCCATATGCTATCTGTGTACAAAATTCCATGCAAATCCGTTCAGTCGTTTCCGCGTGATGGTTTCCCAAACATACAAACATAAAAACTTTCACATTTATATTATTACTAGGAAGGATATTCAGTTCGTGCATACATATCATCGTTTAAAGTACAAAACCGCGAATCAACAAAATGCAAAACCGCGTATGTGAGTTTGCATAAATTATTTTGTAGAGAGTAAAAACACTCATATTTCAAAATGGTTCTCTTTTTAACCGACTTCCAAAAAAGGAGGAGGTTATCAGTTCGTCGGAATATGTTTTTTTTTATGTATGTTACCGCATAACTTTGGACCACGTCAACCGATTTCGATAATTATTTTTGCATTGGAAAGTCTCAGAAGTGGTCCCATACTAATCTGTTTTAGATCCGATCATTGGATCATGAAATAGATATATATATTTTTATACGAGAATTGAAGTCGTTGTGGTTTTTTGCTTAAAAATTACTTGTTTATAAAGCAATTGCATTTCTGGCTAGTATATTTCCAGAACGAATGGGTAAGAGCTTGTGTGAACAAATCGAGTCTTTGGCAGCAAATGTCAGTTACGCAGTTTTGTACTTTAAACGACGGTATGTATGTACATATATATAAAACATGAATGCACAATATGTATTATGTGCGTGGGTGCGCTTGCAAGCATTCTTAACTTGCAACATAGTACATATCACAAAGGCTTATAAGAATGTGCACATATGTACGTACATAGATATGTTACAAAAGTTTGCATGAATGTACATACATATGTAAGTGTTAATAAGTAATGCGTTTGTAGTTTCACAGTCATAAATAGTGTTGGCGCCTTTGTTAGAACTACTACTGGCTTATGATGAGTAGTTTGCAGTTGAGCAGCAGTAACTTGGTTTGTGGTTCAGGCATATTTATGTGGGTGGGTGGGCGTAACTACATACATACATCCATATGCATACATATATATCTGTGTTCGTATGGAATAGTAGCTTATGTCGAAAGACTGGCTTTAGTATAATGCGGCATTCGCAGCATACGATTGCGAATGACTCACTGGTGCCGAGCCATTGAAGAACTTTTGCCAAATCAACGTACAAGAAATACTAGTTCCGTTACTATCAAGTCAATATTCTTATTAAGTCTCATCAAAAAAATGCCTTATCGTTTAAAGAATAAAGGGCATGCCGCATTATACTAAAGTCAGCTTCCCGACATACGCTACTATTCCATACGAACACAGATATTTACATATGTATGCGTGTGCATGAGTTAGGTTACAAAAGTTTAGCAGTCTATCAAACACTACATAGCATGCCGTACGCCACATGCTGCATGCCACTTGACAACTTAAGCAGATGAATGTCATTTTGTATGGCAGTAAATTACTTTGACTCAAGTTTTCTAAAGTTTGATACACATTTGTTCATATTGTAGTACAAACTCAGCACTAATATATAGATCTGCGCACATCATATGTGTATTAGGGTGATCCAAGTTTTTTCTCTTCAGCTCTAAAGGAAAATTTTTTTTTTAGTTTTTAAATATTCTTATTTGATCATAAAATATTTATTTTTAATGATTTTATAGAAATTCTAGCAAAAAATATATGTATATATTTCCCAAATGTAAAATGTATGAAAAACTTGGAAGCCGCGGCGCACAGTGGGATTACAGCGGCCAGAATAATAAAAACCGATTTGCGAATTCTGAAAAAGCAATTATGCAGATTCTTGGCAAAATGTCCAAATAATCCAAACCAAAAAGATTTTTTTAAGTAGACAAAATGTAAAAAATGAATTTGAAAAAAAAATTGACTTGCGACAAAGTAATTTAAATTAATTTTTCTACTTATGCGGATATAAAATAAGCCAATCTGATAAGTGACCAGTTTTTTAACATTTCTATGGTCAAGCATTGATTTAAATTTTTACATACATATCTAGACAGTTTCACTTGAAGGTCTACATAATTTAGTGTGTAACAAATTTTTTCGAGTTTCGACTTTAAAAACGACCTAGAAAGCGAGGTAAATTTTACTTAGGAGAAGTAAACATTAAATATGCGTGTCATATTTGAAATAGTTCCAGCTGTGTATAGCGAATTCAGCTTCTATTCTTCTTTTTATAGACACATCTCATGTAAAATTTATTGAATTTTTATTATAGAGCTGAAGGAAAAGACTCTGATATGTACATAAAGTTAATAATATGGTACTGAAAATCTTTTCGTTATATCATTTTTAAAAGAAAGGTATTGTAACTTCTTTAGAAATAAAATAAATGCGTCTGTTAATTTTCCCCAAAAATTCATAAAATTTAGTACGTGGGCCAAAGAAGTTTTATAAGGCGGTGGGCGTGATAGTACGAATTTCTCTATTATCTAAAATTTAATCAAAAAAATATTTTTTTTTAAATTTGCGCCACTTTTTCTGGCATTGGTGGACGGTGATGTAAACCAATTTTGACGTTCTTTCAGATTTATGCTTTTGTGGTTAAAATCACCATATAATATGAATTTCATCAAAATCGGATCACATTTACTATTTCCGTTCACAAGAGCTGTGGGCGTGGCAGCGTGTCGACATTTACCATTTTCCAATTTTCTTCATTCTTAAGTGAAGAATAGCGCATGTACGAAATTTCAACGAATTTGTAGGACGGCTACTACTTTTAGGGGCGTGCCACTGTGCAGCGGCTCCTTAAATAACAACCGGTTTCAAAATAAAAATTATGGTTTTTTCATTTTCTATAATTCTGGGGAGCTCCTTTGGACCACCTTAATGTACATCTTACTATGTATATAGCATATCTAATATAAGTGGTAGCGGCATTAATAAATGACTGCAACGGTGATTTAATATGTTCACAAGTGTTTTTATCTGAGTATGTATTTACTTATATACATGCGCAAGTACATATGTAACTATGTGGGTCTAAGTCTTTTAGCGTTGAACTAGAACTCTGACAAATATGTAGCTACTTCAAAACTAGCAAAGATTTTGTAGATAATATATATAAACATTCTGAAATAAGGTGTTATTCATCCAAATTCTGAGACATGGCATTTTTAAATAAAATTCTGAAATAGCGCATTCTTGAAAAGTTTTCTGAGATAGGGCGTTTTCGAACTGGCTACCGGGATAGGTCGATCTTCCACTCGGTTGACAATATGTAGGTACATAATTTAATCAACTAATTATCTTATTTATTAAACTAATTCTTTAACTATAACCTATTAATTAATTTGAAATGAATTTAATTTTTGAACAGGTGGCAACCTTCTTCAAACACCTCGACAAAATTCGAAATGTTCAAACTAAAGACTTCTTGGCACTCTTTCGTTACGTGACGCTTTAACTTGCGCGAAATTTAGTTGAATTCGACTTTTTGAACAGGTGGCAACCCTTTTTAAACATATTTTCAACCTTCTTAAATCCCCTTCGACTGACAACCATTTTGTGATGCATACTCCAATTAGCTAAAGAGCGGCTTCATCGGATGCGATCATTGTCCTAGCCTCCGTGCCATACACCAGTACAGGCAAAATGAGTGACTTCTAGAGTGTGGTTTACGTACGTCGAGAGAAGACTTATGTAACTCTTGAATTGCCTACTCAGTCCAAATTAGTCTTGGTTGGCAAGAGTGATTTTGCGTTGGATAATAATTGATTTAACTTTTTAAATAATTTGAATAACATTTTTTTAAAATCTGGCAATTCTTTTCGAAATAGTAAAACGTTATTGTACATAATTCAAACGTTTTAATTTGATACCTAATTTGCTTACACCAATATATATTTGCTCCAAGTTATTTGCACAAAGTCTTCAAGTATCTACACATGCGCAAACAGATTAACCCCATCACTTTTACATACATATTTGCATACATATTTAAACAGTATATATATACGTGTATACTACTGTGTGTGTACACCTACATATGTATGTACGTATTATTTAGATTGCCTTTACACACAGCGAGTATTAGGCTTCCTCTTTCACATTTAAAAGCTGTTGTTGGCAAACTATTTCAATTTACTTGCTGAGTTAATGAATGAAAACTTTACAGGAATTCGCAATTTAACATCACATATTGTGCTAATTTAATATTTGTAGAAATTCATGTAAGTGTTCGTGCAAAATTTGAAAGCCAAAATAAAACTACTTACACATATGTATATGTATATACATACATTTAGTATGTATGTATGTTTGCATAACATGCCATCATGTTTAAGAGCTATTTTATATTAAATATATTAATTTTTTTCTTTTATACTGCGTATAAGCATATGAAGTTTTAAAATAAGAAATCTAGAGCCCTAAAAGAGTTCCACAAATAAGAT
This sequence comes from Rhagoletis pomonella, assembly GCF_013731165.1. Lineage (NCBI taxonomy): Eukaryota > Metazoa > Arthropoda > Insecta > Diptera > Tephritidae > Rhagoletis > Rhagoletis pomonella. The sequence continues at coordinate 13,867,165 of NW_023458565.1, forward strand.
TTTCGGATTCAAAAAAGCAGACTGCGAAACCAGAAGTGCGGCTCCTAACAGATGGGCTTTTACGTGTAGCAGACTTAGCGATATGCAATGATGCCAGTCCTTCTGACCTGGGATGGAGCATACGAGTAAGAGATTCTTTATAGATTTAATTTAAGCCTAAGTGGAAGGTTCTATCACATTTTGTTTCATTGTTAGAGCTTCTCAAATATAGCAAAAACCTCGTTTTTTGACCATTTGACCACGTTTTCCTCAAAATCCGCGCAAAAAAGTCTATCAAAAACACCTTTAACATTTGCCGCATCAATCAATCAGTGTTGCCCTGTGCCATCCTTCGCTATTAATTTTTACTTTGAGTTTTTTGAAAATATAATTAAACAAAAATTTAATTTGTAATTTACGTTTGGCGTCTTTTTTAGTGATTAAAAAAAAACTCAATTCATAAAGTAAAAATCGATTATGTTCGTTGTCATTAACCGATACACTGCCGGAAAAATGGATTGTTAAAGCGAATTCTTTACAATATATGCAACAATTTATATTTTAATTTTTTTTATATAAATATAGATAATTTTACAATAAAAAATGTAAATTTTCAACTTTTTAATCAGAGTTTTTTTTAAATTTTCGACTATGCAGCGTCCCAATAAATTTTATCATAATAAAGCAGGGGCCAAAAATAACTGTTATCTCGAATTTGTGAATTGGTAACGTTTCCCGAATTCTGAAATTTAACGAAAACGTTGTTTTATAACAGTTATTCGATGAGAAATATTTTTACCGTTGCTGATAAGAGTTATTTCCCAATGTATATTTTTTACGTTGCTCGATAGCAGTTATTGCCCAACGTTTATTTTTTATGTTGCTTGATAACAGTTATTGCTCGATGTTTATTTTTACGTTGCCAGATAAGAGTTATTTCACTCTCTCACTTTTATTTCATCATCTTTATCTTGTTCTCCATATCCATCTTCATCAATATCCTAATCTTACAAAGTTTACCAGACAACGTAAAAAATAACCGTTGCAAAATAACTCTTATCGGCAACGGAAATAATATTTCTACGGCATAACAGTTATCAGGCAACGTTAGAATAAACGTTGGGTTTATAACTTTTATCGACGAAATAAAAAATATTTCTTATCTAATAACTGTTATGGAGCAATGTTTTTGCGATAAAACCTATAACTGTTTTGTCCCTGTATTAAAGTGCAAGTTTTATGTAGCTAGGACTTACCGTTGATTTATGGCAATTTTTTCCATGAAGTTTACTCCATGCAAAAAAAAAAAAAATCGCAAATAATTTGTATGGATAAACTGCGAAACACCTTCAACAAAAAAAAAATCTGAACAATCAACGCGGTGTTTGACTAACTTCAAACATCAATTTTTATACTAGAATTTAATGGGCTACGAAACTGATTAAATAATGCAAATTTTGCACGGAAATTTATTGAATTTTCGCAAATTTTTCACAAAGTTTAGAAAATATATATATTTATAAAAGAATTAGCAGAAAACATGTTAATAAAAATCGTTGCATATATTGTGAAAAATTTTCTGTGCCAATATTTTTTTCCGGCAGTGTTTGTGTGTATGTATGTAAGAAAATTAGCCATTGAGCTTATAATCACTTAATACTTTGTATTAATGCACATTCGCATATTTACTTACTATACTTTTCATATGTATGTATGTTGTATGATGTGTATGTATGTATGTGAATTTTCAATCGTTCAGCTAATTTGATTTCAACGATGGAAAATTATTCATTTAGTTATCGATGTTAGAAGGATGCTGCAGGTATTTAATTCGTTAGTAATAAGGATAATCATAAAAAACGTTTCAGAAGCGTGGTAAATATGATAATATGGAATTTCGAACGAAAATTGAATATTGCCGGCATTGGAAACTCGAATACGTCATTTGAGTAGTACTTGAAACTAAGATGTTCAGAGATAGAATATCAACAAAAAAATAAGGGCATTCACTGCAGAATTGACCAATTTCTCTGAGTTCTACGAAAACTTGAAACCCGAGATATTTCGCAAAAGTTCTGACAATTTCGTAAGAATTTTAAGGCGATCAAGATATGGGAAACGTTTTAAAGTCTAAGAAGAGGCACCTATTTGCTGAAAATTACCCACTTAACAGCAGCCCTACGAAAGGCCTAAAATGTCATGGGCCCCGTTTTCGAAATTAAAAAGATAAAAAAAATTATTAGACTTCCCTAGGCTAATGAATGGAATCTTTATTTGTGTGATAAAAATTAATTCAAGTGCAGGTTTGTTATTTTTTTTTGCGAAAGATGAGCATCGAATTCATTGCTATTTGGTTATGGCCAGCTGCATTATACACAAATACACAAATTTCTTCAATTGTTCAGACTTATAAATATTAACAAAAAAAAAATATATTTTTACACATCCATGCAAAAAAACGTATGTATATCTATACATACAGTATACAATTATTATTTTTTTTTTGTATATATACATATACTATATGCCTCTATATACATATATATGTATGTGTAAACATATATATTAGGCTGTGTCAAATGAAACGAATGTTTTGCTTCTCTCGACCTCATATGGTCTCCATTTTTCAATTAGCGTTCGCAAATAAATTTTTTCTGCTACTTTGTTTTAATAAGCAATTAAATTTAACAATTAAAAACAAACAACCTTGTGACCCCTCCCATTCTAGTAAAACAAGTGCAAGTTTGAAGTAGCTAGCGCGTACCGTTGATTTTTGGCCCTTTTTTTGTTGCCGATGTCAGTCGTTTTCTTCCATACAAAGTGTGCCCGAAGACTTGTTTACATAAAAGAAATAAAAAATTACCGAAACCTTCAACAAAAAAATGTTCCAAAAACCAACGGCACGTCTAGCTACTTCAATTTTGCCCTTATTATACTGAAATTACAAAATTCCTTTTTTTTTGTGAACGCTAACTGAAGAATGAAGATACGGGCTGAAATTGTCTCACAACCATTTTTCGTGACCGACTACGAAAAAGCAAGTCGTTTTATTTGACACCGTCTAATATACATACACTTGTGGTCAGCTGATTGAGCTAAGTGATATTTTGACCAGTTTTGGCTATTTTTCTTTTGTTAAATTAATGTTTATATTTTTTATATAAAAGTCTGGCACATTACATAACCAGCACCACATAAATCCACATTCCGAACATCGTACAAAAATTATAAAAATTCAAAAAAATTTAATATTTACATAAAAAAAAATTATATTTTTTATTCAAGATATTTAGAAAAATTTTAGGAATGCAGTTTTATAGCCCATAAAATTTTAGTAGGTTAAAGTGCAAATTTTAAGACGCTGGAAAATTGCGTTGATTTTTAATAATTTTTTATTGCTGGCGGAGTTAGGTTTTATCTTCCATTAAAAAGCAAGGACCAAAATAACTGTTATCTCGAATTCACAAATTGAAAACGTTGTTCGAATTCTGCAATTTAACGAAAACGTTGTTTCATAACAGTTATTAGATGAAAAATGTTTTTTATTTCGCCGATAAGAGTTGTAATCCAAGGTTTATTTTTTACGTTGTTTGATAACAGTTATTATCCAACGTATATTTTTTACGTTCTCTAATACACTTTGTAAGATAAGAATATTAGCGAAAAGGGAAATGAAGAAGAAGATAAAGACGAGACGTAAAAAAGAGGAAGAGTGAAATAACGGTTATCAGACAATGTAAAAATTATCGTTGGGTAATAACTGTTAACAAGCAACGTAAAAAATAAACGTTGGGAACTAACTCTTATCGGTGAAATAAAAAAAACATATTTCTCATCTAATAACTGTTATGGAACAACGTTTTTCCGATAAACTGTTATGTACCTGCTAAAAATTAATTGTCGAGCATATTTGATATGGAAGAAAATTTACAACAATATTTTATTTAAAATTTCGAGCAATTTTCCAACAAAATCTATTAACTTGGTACAGAGTTTTGCTAAATATAAAGCGGCCAGAAAATTAGTAGGTACTAAAACTTTTAAAATCAATCTGTACATATTTGATATTTGTTTGACTTGCAGCATAAAACTTTCAGGTTACTATATGGTATGTATGCGTGGCGTATGAGTAACCTTTTATATATACGTAGTACAGCGGAATTTAAGTTTGCATTCGAAATTTTTAAATACTACTGTGGCTACTTTTTAAATCCCACTGTTAAAATATTTCCTTTGGGTTTTGATCTCAAGGAAGTAGTGATGTGCGGTTTCGAGTATTTAAAGAACCGGTTCTATCCAATCCGTTTTCTCAAAATAGTGGTAACCGAAATATCGTCCCCTCAATATAACAATAGCGTATGTGCCCATACGCCATTATTTTTTTATTGCATATTTAGAATCTCCATCATTGATTCTATGTCTGGTCAAAATTTCGTCAAATTCTACTTCCACAAAGTGGGTCAAAATGTCATTGGAAAAAATGGTGTATAATTTCTTGTTCAAAAATTTCCTTCAAACAAAAAAAAAAAACAAAAATTTTAAACTCGATTTTCTCAAAACCCAAAAAAAATTATACGCTATTGTTATATTGAGGGGACGATATGTTCTATCGAAATAGTTCAACAAACGATTTTAAAATGTTCTTACAAAAATTCAATTTCTTTTTTTATATTTTTGTTATGAAGTACAGTGTAGAAAATAAATATAATGTATACATATACATATATACATTTATATGTATCACATTCATTCATTTCAAACGTACATTAACCTAACCTACATCATAATTACTTGCAGTTACTGAGAAAAAAGTTTTAACCGCGTTCGAAAGTGGACAAAGTATTGCCTCTTTGAAGTAACCTATATTTGCTAAGTGTAAAATCAAGCTCTTCTCTGTAGTGCCGCGCATTGATGGGGTTATAATTAAATCGTATTTATATGCAAGGAGTGAGCGGACTCAATGTTAAAGCTGCTGGATCATAGCCAAAAATGTAAGCGTTTGAAGGGAATTGTGTAAAAAAAAATTTAAGAAATTCGAAACCACAACGCCAAATATCTCAATAAAAAAAAACACTTGTTGGCATGGCGAAAGCGCTGATTATTTAGCAATGCAGCTGCCAAATGTTCAAATCAGGCGTCTGGTAAATTTCGTGAATGGTAACTGTTGATGTAGGTATGTATGTATGTGTGTTACTGTCTATAAATCTACATTTTAATCGAATATGCAAATATTAAGCATTTGAGTACACTATATTCAACACATAATTTCTTGGTATTGGTGTAAATAAAAACCATTTGAAACCGTTTTATTTATATGAGTTTTATGAGTACATACATACGTATATTTTTAATGAGCCGTAAAATTAATTATAGCAGGAATTCAATTTTTTTCTGTGAGAGCCTGCAGAGCATACGCTCTCCATATAACACGCTGGCAATTTTACAAGGCTTTGCATTATTGTTGCATCAATGTGAAAATTTTAATTACTTTTGTCGTTAAAACGCTGCCTGCAATAACTATATATGCAGTTATTCGTATATACATATGTTTGATAGCAATATCCACAACAAACAAACATATTTCGTTCCTGATTGAGCACTAGTTAGTTGGATGTATGTACATTCATATGTATATATGTATGTATGTATATATCGCTTATTTACTTCAATAGTGTCATAATAAAAAAACACAAAAATTTAGTTAAGTATGCAGAAATTTCCACTACCTCTTCTTCATGTAAAAATTTCATGGCTGTATCGATTACCAGTATCTCAATAGAAGAAAATATGTACTGATATTTCTTGAGACCTTTATATGGATTTATAGTACATATAACAAGTAATTTTTAAGCAAAAAACAAAACCGAATTCAATTCTCATATACAAATTTATGAGTACCGTTAATTTCTTCATAATCCAATGATCGAATCTAAGCCAAATGTGTATCGGCTCACTACGGAGGCATTACCTTCCGATAGAAAGAAGAATTATCGAAATTGGTTAACTTGGTCCAAAGTTTTGCGGTAACATACATCTAAAAAAATTTCGGACCGATTGATAACCTTCTCCTTTTTTTGAAGTTGGTTAGAGAAAAAAAACCAGGGATAGTGTTTTCAAAATTAGTGAAAGTACATATAGATCCAAACGGATTTCAACGCCCAAACCTTTTGGCCCTTTCGGCGACATAAAGATTTTATAAAGCGGATATTTATCAAAAAAAAAAAATATAGCAAAAAAGGCGATTTGGCTGTCTTTAGCAGTTGCTGTAGCAAATTTACACACGAAGGCTAGGACGAAAGCGAAGACGAGGCTGAACACGAAGACGATTACGAAAACAAACACGAAGACGAATACGTAGATGAAGTACCGAGGGCAGATAACTTTACCATTACCATAACATTTACCTTTACCATAATCATTACTTTTACCATTACTATTACCTTTCCATTACCATTACGGCTACTGGTACCTTTACCATTAACATTACTGTTAACATTAGGTACCATTACCATTATATTAAGTACGTTGAATAATAAATACGGGGACTTAACTAAAGCAAGCCACAGGCGTGCCACTCAAGAGCTCCGAGTACGAGTCCTCGCGCAGCGAAATTGTTTTTCCCTTTTTAATGTAAATTTTTTTCTTTTTTAATCCAATTTGCTTTTACTTTTTGGAAACTTATTGTATATGCCTATTTTTTCTTTCCTATTATAATTCCCTTTTAATTTTTAGATGGTATTTTTATAAAATATTTTTTTAATTCCATTTAATTTTTAAGGAACTGATTTTATTTTTTTTCTTTTTTAATAAATTTTTTTTTTTAATTAATTCGTTTTAGCTTTTAGATTTTAATCTTAAAAAAATTTACATATTTTTTAACTTTATTAATTTTTAAAAATTTATTTTATTTATATCTTCTTTTTTAATTAAATTTGTTTTAATTTTGTTAGTTCCATTTGCTTTTCATTTTAGTTTTTTTTATTTAAAAATATAAATATATTTTTTATTTCATTTAATTCTTAAGATTTTATTTTTTATTTGCTTTTGTTGTTTTTGGCTTTATAACAATTATGTATGCATATTAAACAATCTTATTTAGCTTGAGGCAGTTTTTAATGAAAATTTTTGTGGAAAAACAACAATAATTTGTATTTTGGATAAACACATCTCCTCAGCAGACTTCTTTTCTGGTATTTGATACAGCGACCCCAGCGTCTAAAGCCAGTAGTCTACCCACTCAGCTAAGTTCGCCACGTAAACTTTTGTTACTTTTTCCACTTTTCTCATGTGTTAAGCGAACTACAATCAAACGCAGCTATTCACACTTGATCCTGTGGTTATTGTTTTTGTTGGATCTTATTTAAAATTAATTTTTTTTAAATTTAATTTGCTTTTGATTTTTAGATTTTGTTTTCAAAATTTTATTTGATTTTTAAGCTATTTTAATTTATGTATTTTCTTTTTCTAATTTATTGTATAGATCCTAATGTTTTAAAATGAAAGAAATTTTTCAAAGTAAATTTATTTTAAAAATATTTATGTTTATTTTTAAATTCAATATTTAATTTATTAGTTTTTATTGTTTTGAAAAGAAAATATATATATATATGTATTTTTTATTTGAATTAAATTAAATTTTTTTTTAGTTATTACTCCTCGTTAGCAGATCTTTCAATTAGTCTTTCGAAAGACGGTAAAGAGCTTTCAAGATAGTTACCAGAATGGACAATTGTCTTTCGAAAGACAAAAGTCAAAAGTCGAAAGACTAATTGAAAGACGGTAAAGAACTTTAAAGCTGGTTGCCAGAATTGACAATTGTCTTACGAAAGACTTGAAGATGGGAATGTAGATTAAATTGATGACTAATATGAATATGACGATGAAGGTGAAGATAAAGATGAAGAATAAAAGGAAGATAAAGACAAAGGTAAAGATAAGAACTGAGATTGACATTTATATTAGGTCTAAGATAATTTTTCGAATAATAATAAGTAAACCAAGCAGTATATTATAAAAAGGTAAATATATTAGAAAATTCAATTAAATAAAATACAATATATTGCAAATTTTTTTCTGGAATTTTCTTCATGAAGTTTCACTTCTTCCGCGCGTATAGATACAAGCACTCAGTTTATTTTGGGGATTCTTCGGCACCACACCGAACCTTTCGGCATTTCGGCATTTTGGCGACTTTTCGAGATTTATGCGGATATTTTTAGAATTTCCTGGGTTCAACATTTACAGTTTAACTTTGATTTTTACGAAAGCGTAAAAAAATAATTTTTTTTGCTTAACGTTTTTAAAGTTTATAGATAAATAGTGAAATTAAAACCATAGGTTTAATTTTGTATACGGAGTAATTTTTACTGTGCTTAATGTCGTTCTGGTTATAATTAGATATGCGCGAGTAATCACTTACTCTCGACGAAACTGGTTCTTGGCTTGCCCGAAAATTCCAGCAAATTAGGCAAACACTTGGCAATAAATGCGCAATAAATAATTAATGATGACAAATTAAAGACTACTTTGGCTTAATCATCCCATGTCAGCTAACAAGGCACTGGAAATATGTAAGTACATATACATACATACTATATTGGCAACTACTGCCCTCGAATGAATCTACTTAAATATTTTCATTGTGTGGAGGTAGATGCCCATACTATACACATGTAAATACATATAAATAAGTATGCACATACATAAATTTTCGCGTCTCAGAAAAGTATGTAGTCAATATATGTAAATATTGAAGCTATTTCAAGCACAATTTCAACATGCGAATAATTATCTCAATTTCAGGCAATCGATTTTTCGTGTTTTTCTCCACAAGTTGCTTTATATTCTTCCGCCTTTTATGCAAATACATACAGTGACGAGCAAAACTGTAACATGGTGTAACACTTTTTAATTCAGCCATCGCTATATTTCCAAGTTCTAAAGACTTTCATCCTTTTGTTGTATATTCTTGTTGGTACATCCCTGCTCCCTCTCTCATAACAATTTGAAGTCAATACAACAACAATAAAAAAACCAGCAGACAAAAATGTAAATTGAGGCAGATGTTACAGTT
>NW_023458565.1:13876226-13878549 GCF_013731165.1 Rhagoletis pomonella
ATAGATTTACTGCGGAAAGGCGGGACCGCACGAAAAGTGGCAAAAAATTGTGGAATTTGCTACTTGAAAATGTTAAGACTGAGAAAAAATATAGCCTAAAGTGTCCCCAAGGACAAAGGAAGTCTGTCAAAAAATATTACGGTACGATATCTTGTGAACTTAGCAGCAAGTAGCGATGCAGCTACTATTACTGAAGCGCTTAAGGTATTAAAATTTAACGCAAATCAATAGACAGCGAGGCGAAGAATTGTCAAATTGATCGCATAGGCATCATAAAGAAGAGAAAAGTAAATTTGATCAAAATACATGTGCGCGTGCGGCAGGATTTTGCTGTATCGCACGAAAACCGAACCGTTGCCTATTGGGATATGTTAGACCGTTCAGAATGCAATAAAAACATATTTTTAAGTTTCAATTGAAGGTTATTTGGTCCGAAAAGACTAAATTAATCGCTTTCAATTAGATGGCCGGGCATGGTAATGGGGAAAATACCCAAATTAAGCCCATGCGCAGCATGTAAGGAAAACTGTGAATAACAGTGGTTGGTCAATAATAGTTTGGGGTTGTATTTCAAAAATTTTCTTGGTCTGTTAGTACACATTATGCGTGAGGAACAGTATCTGTTCATATTTCAACAAAATTAGCAAGATGTAGTCGAAAAAATGAGAGTTTCTGCTGAAAAATCACCCAAAACACACTGCACATATTCCCAAAGACTGGATACAAAAGCAAAAATTTGCTAATTTCAAATGACCTCCACAATCCGCGGACATGAATCTCATTGAGAATTTGCGAAAACAACTAAAAGCACAGCTTACTAAGTATCCAAGTCCGTAAAATCGAATACATGAGCTGTGAAAGCAAACTAAGGATATACCTCCAGAATTTTTACAGAGATACAAATAAGGTATGCCAAATCGTTTCCAGGAACTGAAACAAGCAAAAGAGTACTGAACATTGTGTTAGTAGTTCTTTTTTTTCGTGAAAATTGTTAAAAAGTTCTTAAAAATATATGAGTGCAAAACTGTAACATCTGCTTTAATTTATTTTTTTTTCAGCTGGTTATTTTATTGTTGTTGTGTTGACTTCAAATCGTTATGAGAGAGGGAGTAGGGATGTACCAACAAGAATATACAACAAAAGTATGAAAGTCGTTAGAACTTGGAAAGATAGTGATGGCTGAAGTAAAAAGTGTTACACCATGTTACAGTTTTGCCCGTCACTGTACATGTTCATATATTCATACTTATGTATGTATACTAACGTATGCTTAAGCATCATTCAAAATGAATTTGTTGAGCTGCTGTCAAGGTATGAAGCTGACAACGCGTCTGTTCGCATTAGCCACGGAGCTTAAATTCAAAGAAGTATAAAAACCCATTGACGTTAAAAGCTTAGCGCCAAATACTACAAGGAAGAGCGATAATAAAAAATATTGTCCTTATAAAAGTATAATGACACATACCAATACATAATTCTCGTTAAGTTTATAATCGCTTATAGCGGAAAGAAGTCGTTTCGTGCATTTTGGCGGAGATGAGCAAATTATAATGGATTAAAACGAACTGTGTCATGTGAGATATAAAATATACATGGATAATATGTATGTATATATGTGCTGCTGCCAAGTATTATCAGTTGTGCATCACAAGGGTTGCCACTTTGATAATTATTACTGGAATTGGTAGAAAAAATTTGGGTTGTCGAAAAGGTAAATTTGTTTTCATTTTGGTAGATTTTTTTTAAGTAATTTGTGTGAACTTCAAGACTTTTCGGTCTGGCTTTATTTTTCGTAGTTATCTTTATGAGTTCTGAGTTTCGCCCGAAAAAAAATTCACTTGCAAATTTTTCATCTGCCCATAGTAAATATATGGAAACCAAAAGTGAAAGTGAACCGATTCGGAGAAAATGAAACTCATGATAAGACTAATTACAAAGTTATTTCTTAAAGTATAGTCTACTTCATTGGATTAATTTTGGAACGCTTTAATGCACAATTCATCGCTAAAAGGCGAACATATAGTATTTTATTGCCCATTGAAAAATTCCCGCTAATTTAAATTTTTGTTTGGCACGAACTTTTGTGTTTTTTTTTCTCTTTGAATGTAACACTTGCCATTTTTAATTATTTTTTTTTGCAAAAATTATTCTTTAAATAAAAATAAAAAATGAATAGGCATGTAATTACACACAATGATTTTTCGCAAAAAAATTGAAAAAATCAATCATAAATGGCAATTTTTAAATTAAAAAAGAAAAAGAAAACACAAAAGTCGGGTGCCAAAAAAAATTTTAAGTCAGCGGGAAGTTTTCAATGGGTAAT
>NW_023458565.1:13893549-13966345 GCF_013731165.1 Rhagoletis pomonella
AAGGCTACGAGAGCGCTGAGCAAATTCTGGGCATAAATTCAAACTTTTTTTCTAGTACAGTCTAATGTACATATCTATACATACATACATATATGCAGGCGCATAACATCTTATGTATGTCACGGCAAAACACAGGTTCGCCTTGAACTTGATTGCAATTCAATTGATTCCCTTCACTGTAAAAACCTTTATATTTTTTGTTTTGCTTTTACGACAAGCGAATGATCGAGGTGGGCACATTTAAAGGCTTATGTAGATAAAAGCTTGTCTAATGTATTTTTTATTTACATCTGCTTACATATGCTAATTAATTATTTATTTTTTGATTATCCATCGCATCACTGCATTGCAATGGGCCAGACGTACAACTTATTTATTTTATAATCAGCAAATTTAACATTTCTTCTTTTTGTACTTCGGGTGCGTAAGATTTTTTCGCTAGAATTCTTATTATTGGCAAGGTCGACAAGCATTTTGCTTGCCATAAAAAAATGTCTGTTTTTATATCTATTTCTTAACTTTCGCAACCTGTCAAGCTGGTGCCGTAGCCAGCAGATGGCCGCCGGTGATTCTTATTTGTCAAACAAGTACCATGTATGTATGTATGTGTGTTTGTGCTTTTTTTTAGCAATAAATTTGGGTGATTATTTATTTTATTCCTTATTCATTCGACCGGCATCATCAATCAGTTATTTGATAGATTAGATTATCGGCTTTGTATGGGTCATTTAGCGCAATTGCAAATTGGATTTGTATTGAATATGTCTGTGTACTTATGTAAGTATGTATGTAGGTTGTTAAGCTAGGAGATCGTATGCCATTATTAGATAGAGGGTGATAATTTCATAAAGTATGAGTAATTTGATTGTGATTTTTTTGTTTGTTTTGTTGTTTTCATGTTAAGTGGTTAATTTTTTGTTGTTTTGTGAGTGCTTTCATGGCCATAGGCTAAGCTAGGTTAGGATGGCTGCATCCACAGGTTGAGGTGCATTTACACTAGAAAATTAACTGTCCTTTGTGTTAGCATAGATAGGGAGTGAATATAGCAAACAAAAGTGTTGTAAAAGAAAACAAAAACAGCGATAAAGAAGGAAAAGAGGTCCCCTTACCACGGTTTGGGATGGCAGAACGGAGGCACTTAAGATTTTGTGGTAATCTGTATACTAAAATGCTTCTCGCTGATGAAAAAAGTGAGACCCAAGTTCGGTTGAGAGCCGTAAGTTCGGTTTACCAGAGCTGCTACATTCGAGCTTGGGGTACTGTTGCGACTTAACGCTTGCATTTCGACTGGACAATGACCGATTAGAGCTACCAGCAGTCACGACAGATTAGACTTGTACAGTTTTAGGTAATAGCTCCTTTGGCCGGCGCCTATCAACTTTTCACCAGAATTAATTTCTTCTTCTTTTTCTTCTTCTTCTTCTTCTTGATTGAAGCTGTAACCGCATAATGACTTTCCCCGAGTCCGCCTGTTGCTTCTCTTCTGTGCGAACTAGAAATGCCAAGTGAAGCCACCTGGTTTTTCCAATACAGAGGGGGCTTTCCTCTTCCTTCAGAATTGACTAGCAACTAGTATTCCAAATTTCTCAACAAGCCTTTGCTGTGGTGTCTAAAAGCCCATCTTTTCAGATGCAGATCACAGGGGGATAGTGGAGCATGGTTACTCGTGCGTTTTTGATCGGGCGTATATGGATCCTGATTACCACCTGGCTATCTGCATATAAGTAAACCTCACTTATTTGGTATTTTATATCGATGGATGAGTGGAAGAACGACCTGTCCCGACAGCCAGTTCAGTTCAAAAACACTCTACATCAGAAAACTTTTCAAGAACGCTCTATTTTAGGATTCGATTCTAAAACGCACTATCTTAGCTGCCGATATCTCAACATATATTCAATATATTCTCAATAGAGATAGGGCGTTTTTGAACCAAATCCTGAAATAGCAGCATTCTGAGATAGCGGTTTCTTCAACCAAATTCTAAAATAAGACGTTCTTGAAAAGTTTTCTGAGGTATAGCTTTTTCGAACTGGCTGCCGACCTAGCTCGATCTTCCACTCAGCCGTCGATTTGTAATCATCAAGTGCATTGCGTTCTTTACTAAGTCCACCTCTTTTGAAAAAACACAAGCGAACCGCGGGCCTAAATTGAGGTTGATACAAAGTTCTTCCCAAAGGACAGGTGGATATGTCATTTCCATGCAACTTCGATCCATCCACGAATAAGCTCAAAAAAGTTCACATGTCTGTGGTTATAGGTACTACACCCCGAACAATCTTCTTTGGATGTGATGTGGGTGGTGGATGATAGACTCGTCTTATGATCGCTTCAGAATGAAAATAAACTTGAAAATTCTGAAATTTCGAAGTGCCCATAGCTGGAAGTGAGCTTTAAGTCTATGCCTCTTTGCGAAAGCTTTGCCTGGAATAGCTAAAGGCACAACGCTTACCATTCCGTAAGGCGCACCAAGATGGGTAGTCCGTAGTGTCCTACTGATTATGGTCTTACCACTTTCTCCAGCTGCTTAACAGTGATGCCCTTGTCTATCGCGCTCAACCAGGCAAGTAAATCATAAAATCAAATAGATTTCATTATGGCATCATTAGAGCCACTAAACCACCCTCGATGAGAGATTACAAGCCTAGCCAATAGCTCCACACTAAATGGCTAGAGTCAGCTCCTTTACCTTTTCATTGAAGTTCGGCTTCCACGAAGTCTTACTGCCAAAGGTCAAGTCGAAAAAACACAAAATTAAAAAAAAAAAAATCCCGAGAAGCCAAAAATAATTACAAGACAATCGCGAAAAATTTTTGTGAATGGTCAGTAGCACCTGAATTTTTTTTTAAAGCCTCAAAATGAAAAATAGGTCATTACTTTTTGATCACGTGCATACGTACATATGTATATCAACGAATGTTGCCTTTTATACCTTGAAAAAATAAAGAAAGGAAGAATGTAAGTGGAAAATCGGTTTTTACATTAAATGGTTAAGAAATTTCTTAAAAAGAGTGGAAGGTAGTTTATCAACAAAAAAAAAATATGAATAGCTTTATTCAACTTTTAAAATTTTCGACACATGCCCACCTTAGGTAATCACTTGCGGTGTGGTTTTCAAATGCCGAAAAATTCATGATTCATGCAAATATTTCTGGTTTTATGAGATAACAGCTACGAAAAAGGTTTCTAAACGTGCTTATTTACATATATGCGCGTGAAAGTGTAAGCCGAACGTGAAATTAAGGTGACCGTAAAAGTAAAAGCAATTACCAACACGCGTGAGTCTGATGTTGTCGTTTTTTCCACATATGTGCACATTAATTTGCATGCATTCGTAGACATATGTACATACATACTTACGCATATCATGACAGACAATTCACCTTTCAGCTGAAAACGGTAGCATCTGGGCTTTGCGAATTTGCAAAGGTAAGAGAAAACCACATCCGCCGGCAATGAAAGTTACTTGAATTTGAATTTTTGGTCAATTTGGTATTTTACCTGTGGCGGAGTAAGAGTTAATGAGTTCGGGTAACTAAAATGGTCAGTCATATATGTACGTGTAGACAGATGCATTTACATATATGTGTGAGTCCACATGCATAAGTAAACACAATTTTTCGCACATTTAAAAGGCAAGCCAACATTAATTTAATTATTTAACAGGCTTTTAGCTCCGTTAAAGGGGTATCTCTGCTTTGATAACGAACATTTTGTGGGTAACCTGCCAATTGCTTTCTTCACATAAAGAAAGTGCGTTAAATCAAATAAAGTATTACGTAAAAGGGGTTAAGGAAATCATGTCCGAGGAGTTGTAAAGGTCGCGAGCTTAGAATTGTATATCAATTAAGATTTTTTTTGAAAAGTGAAAACTATGCATGTGTATTAGGGTGGTCCTTAAAAATTCAAAAGAACGATTTTTTTCAGTCTCACCCCCTAAATCGGTAATACTATGGTCACAGATATCACATATAAATTTTGGTGCCGATTGGAGACGGTTAAGGCGTGTCGCAAAGGATTCAAAGGCCAGATGCCTCTAATGGACTCAAAAAATTAAAAATAATTTCTTTTCATTTAATACCCAAAATCGATACTAACGTAGTCGAAGATATCACATATAAATTTTGGTCCCGATTGGAGTCGGTTAAGACGTCTTCATAGGGTAATCTGAATTTTGACCCCTACGCGATACGCATTAACCAACTTCAATCGGCGCCAAAATTTATATGTGATATCTTCGACTACGGTAATATCGATTTTGGCTATGAGATGCAAAAAAGAAAAAATGTATTTAAATTTTTTGAGTCTTCGTAGGGGAATCTGAACTTTACACTCTGTGCGACACGTCTTAACCGTCTCCAATCGGGATCAAAATTTATAAGTAATATCTTCGACTATAGTACCATCGACGTAGGGGTCGAAGCCTAGGAAATCTGATATCCTACATTTAAGAACCACCCTAATGTGCATATATTGTTCTAAACCACCCAGAAGCAATTTTGTGAAGGTTTTTCCTTGATAAGGTATTACAACACAGCTCTTAAGCAAGTTCAAAGCACATCTGAACATCACAACGAGTGGAGTGCTTCCAGTGTTCCTTCTCGAGAATTGACTAGGCAACGTGTTAAGCAAACAAACTGACATGAGCTACAGTTGAGTTTGAAAATAAGTTCGTTTGAACGATTGTAAAAAATTTGATTCAAATAAAAGTTTGAAAACACATTTACATGGTGTGGCTGTAGCTGAGGGCGCCGAGATGTTTGCTTTTATTTATTAGCTTTCAGAAAGGGCCGGGTTGGAGTCTGGTTAGACCCAACATATAATTTTTAATTTTTGTTATTGGTTTTTTTAATTTCGAAAAAGCATCTGTGAAGTGCGCAATGTAATGCAATTGGGCCCATTTCATATAAAATATAAGTAAGGAAATCATGCAGATGATAAGGCCCTCTACATTCCAGAGAAGGCCTTCTGTAATTGCTTTTTCCTCCTTTTTGTTTCCACTGGGCAGCATTGAAATCCTCACTAAGTTATAACAGTATGTAGGTCTGTTCGAAAAACTCTCATCGAAAGGTTTAGAACCTAATATTTCGTCATGACCATAGTTATTTATGGTTTATTTGAGCCAAAAACCCCATAATTTTGTATCCTTTTCACACTTGAATTCTTTGCTATTTTTTTATTTTTCTTGGGGACATAAGAGATTTTCGTAACATTTGCCGGGTTCTTTCCATACTTCTTTGGGTCTCTTTGGGCTTTTATATTGGTACCCTTTAGGATTTTTCGAGATTGACAGTAATTTTTTTTTTACTTTTCGAGATTGCTTCTGGGATGCTAGGGATTTTTCAGAACATAAGAACACTTCGAGCTTTGTTAGGGATTGTTAGATATTGTTCGGGACTTTTCACAGTTTCGTGTTTTTTTTTGGACCTCTCAAGATTGTCCGTGAATTTTTTGGTTCGAGCAAAGACAAACCCAATGGAAGAGCCGGAGGCAGTATTTATTCGGAATATTCTGATATGTATATATATAATTTTATTTCTTTCTGTCTTGTTACTGCAACTTTTTTGCGGCTAAGCTGGTGGCCGAGTGGTTTGTGTGACATCAAGGCACATACCGCCAATCTTAGGAGAAGCTCGGCCAATCATTTTAAACTTTGCACAGATTGTTTTGCAATTTGCCGTCAAATTATTCGACAATCGACGAAAGTATTTATTTAACTTTTTATTTTTCGTGTTCCTTTTTGTACATACATATATACATACATATGTACATACATATGTACATACTAGAGGGCTGCATGAATACATTCAAAACGGCTTACGGATTATTCATATACAAAACGAATTAATGATTTTGGCTTCAAATTTTTTTGAATTTGAGTAAATAGCTGTTCTGATATTTGTGTCGACATTACAATATTCAAACAAGGTGAAAATAAATTGAATTGAAATAAATAACAATTTTTTGTATGAATAACCAAAAATATGTTTTCTAGGCACATATGTACAAACATAAGTATTGCTGTGCTCCTATTACAATACGAAAAACTTGTTTGTAGAAAAAAACTTTTACCGAAATGAGTTTGAATGTTTTCTATTCATTCATTCACATTCTTCCATTTGAAGGTAGAAAATATAAAAAAAGGTATATTACAAAATTCCAAACGCTGAGTGTTTTGTATGTGAAGTAACATATTCAAATCTACTGTACTCTGTTTGGCTAGAAGTTTGAATGAATTCTTGCAGCCCTCTAGTACATACATATGTATTAAATATATGCACTGAAATTTGTTAATTTCAATTTCTTCGTATAATAAAGGAAAACAAATATTTGGTTCGATGTTATCATAATAGTTAGTTTTTATTTAGAAAAGGGGCCCCGCGGGCTTTATTTAATTTTTTTTTGGAAATGAAGCCCGTGGGCGTTATTGTCATATTTAAAGGGAAATAATGTCCACTAGCAAAAGGCATTAAAGCCTTAAGCGGGCTTAATTTCTTTTTCGAAAAGGCAATAACGCCCCCGGGCTTTATTTCTTTTTTTATTATTTTCTTTTATTGCACTCCACCCACTTGTATGTGCATTGTAATTTTTTAATCCTTGAAATAAACTGATTAAAAAAAAATACATTAAACTCTACTTTGTTTTGCGAGCATATTTACCAATGTTTTAATGCTTATCTAAACGCTTAAAATGTTTTTTTTTCATGATTATTTTCTTCGGCCCTGTTTATGAGTATCGATATAAATATTGCTGAGCTTTGATTTATGTAAACTTTGCTTGAAATCATCTTCGGTTCTATTTTCGATATTGTATAAGTGGCAGTGAACTATATTAAATAAGAAACTAAATATTTGGTTAATATCTTTGACACATGATTTCGGCTCAGATTATCCCACCATATTAAAACATATCCCTCATTCATTCAGTTTTATATGTACTACAGAAAACTATTAGCGTAAGCCTCCTCAATTTATTTTTTAACTGATATCACAAGAATTCCAGCGAAATTTCAATGTTTCTTTTTTTTTGACGTGACTGCATCATTTTTCAGCAGTTTCACTCAACGAAAGGGCATTTATCGGTAACTACCTTATGGCATGCTGACAGCAATGCAACCAGAGCAATTTAGCCTGCAATCATTTGAACTATTTTCTCTTTTGTCTATATCGATTTTCCACTTCCGATGAGATGATGATAATGTTGTGTACGAACTGCGTCTGCTTCAGTGAACCAAAATGATAACTGAAGATGGCAAAAGTAGCTTTCAGATTTGCTGATTTGAAACGATACTGGTATTTGTATTAGCCAGTAGCAGTGTTTGGGGGAAAAAAAAATGAAAAATGAAGAAGAAAATATTGAGAAACATTAAACAACTATTTGTTGTATTTATAAGGCACGCAAATATTACATTATACTTTTATACATACATAGATAGTATGTATGCATTTTATTAAATTTATTTAAAAAAAAAAATTTGTTAAAATTATTTACCAGTTATTTTGCTAAAAATGTTATTAAAAATATTAATTTTCTGCTCGCCGTTACCAAAAAATGTAATTTGGCTGCTTAGTTATTTTAAATGCATTATGGCCATCAAATTTTCAACAAAAAACTATGAACTGAAGAGTAGAAAAAATTATTATGTAATTATTTGAAAACAAGTGTGTTAATTGCATTATGGCTGGCAACAATCGCTGTGGGCATACACTGCGTATGAGTAACTAACATTCATAGACTTGCCGAGTTGTAATTTTTTTTATATACGTTTGTATTAGGGATGTTCGATAGATCGAAAAAATAGCTTCTATCACTCCTATCATAATATAAATAATAAATAAATGGGTTTGAAACCTATTTTTTTATTCAAAGTGGCGTTTTTATTTTCTCTCTCTGACGTCAGGATTCATTTTAAAGGACTTTGAAATTTCAAAGATTTGATTTATTCCAAAAATTATTTAAAAAGTTCAATGCAATGTAGAATAAAAATATGGGAAAAAATGAAAGAGGAAATTTTTTTAGAATTAAAAAAAAAATTAAATTTTTTGGATTTACAAGTACGAATAGGAATTTTTTAAGCTGATAAAGTTAGGAAGAAGTTCGAGGATGTTATCGAGTTTACATAAGTCCTTAATATATAATTTTTTCAAAAACAAATATTCCGAAATTTTAAGGATACAATTTTAAAAGGACATTTTCAATAATTATCAGTCCTTATGCACCAAGAAATTGAATCTGTTTAAATTCCACAGAATTTCTTCTTTAATTTTATACCCATACTTCTTCTTTAAGCACTTTTCACTGAATTTTTTAAATCATTTTTGAATTACTGACGTCAGAGCGAAAAACAAAAATCGCAATTTCACAATATTTGGCCCATGGTTTGGCGACTATATTGATTTTTGTGTGTAAAATTTACTATCGCACGGTGTTATATGTATAATTGGCTAAAAATTTATAAAAACATATTAATTATTAAATAAAAAAAGAAAAGGAGTTTCTATTATTATTTAAATCCCGGGATTTTCGGGACCTAAAAAAGGCCGGGATCCCGGTATCAACATTCTTAGTTTGTATATTACACACTGTGAGCGAATATAACACAATTGCAATAAAATCCGTACAAGCGCTAGTTTAATAATTGGAGAGCACTGGTTATTGTTTGCAATGGCGGAAACACCATACGAGCCGTACCAATTATAAAGTAATAAAATTCGCATACGCCATATAAATTTGGACATGCTGTGTAAGTATAAATTTGAAAAAAATAAAATAAATAAAAATAAAAATTGCACAAATATTGTATGAAGTCAACCATAATGTTTTGTTTTATGGTTCAATTGTTAAATTTTAGTTTATGAAGTTTGTTAAATACGTATGTACTATACATGGATATTTCAATTGTGTGTGTAGTCAGCTGACGCCAAACGCCAAGGGGCATTATTAGTGTCGAAGCGTTCGTTGGGAAAGTTTTGCAAAAATAACAGCTGGAGGCAAATCGGGCAAGCGTGAACAATTAAAAAGTATACAATTAGTTCGTACAGTGGCGGGCGGTGCTGGATGGATTTTCAAGCAAAAATTTTTGTTGATATTTTTTTTTATAAAAACATGGGTCGTGCTTTAACAAAAACCATCTAAATCACAGTTTCTAACTTTATACCAAATTTAGATTTTTATCTAAATTTCGAACTTTTTAACAAGAATTTTTATAATTTTTTTTGGTATGCAGTTAACAGGCTTATAAAGTTTTTGTAAAATAAGTGCAATTTTTGTGCGGCTAAAAATTGGCTTTGATCGCCGTCAGTAAAAAAAAATTATTAAAAATCAATACGATTTTTAGCCGCTCAAAGCTTGCACTTATTTTACTAAAATTTTACAAGCCTTTTAACTGCATACCCAAAAAATGTATACAAATTCCGATTTAAAAACTCGAAATTTAGATAATTTTTTTAGAATTTTTCTTAATTCTGTATAAAGTTAAAAATTGTAGTTTATGTGGTTTTTGTTAAAGCATGAACCATATTAAAATGAAAAAAATTAAAAAAATGCCAGCTTGAAAAATATTGTTAACATCAAGAACGAAACACCTTTCATCCATTTTGTGGCTTTAAAAAAATTTTTGGTACAGCACAACTTTGATATTAATCCTGCTTTTATTAAAACTAGAGAATGAGATATGTATTAGTGAAAGTTTTCCCCCATACGCAATTCACTAAAAGCCAGCGGAAAATTTGTTTATGTTTTGGCGAATATACATATATTCCTAGTAAACACTGCATTTTGATGACTTTTTATAAGGGCCCTATTGACTTCATACACTGTTATTATCGTGGATGAGACATCATATTTCGATCGTATTTGTATCGAGTAATTTGATTCCAAGGAAAATGTGCTTCCGTTTGGCACAAACTTTTAGAAAGCGATGAAAAACTTCAAGAAATAGTATGCTAGAAACTTCAAAAATTACTTCCACTACATTTAATCAATATAATCGAAGTGTAATTATGTATATACCCACTTTTATGCATACTTATACTTACAATTTGACACGCCATTTACGTGGTATTTCTGGTTGGTCAAACTGCCTTTGTTGTGCTAAAGCTCAACGCTTGATCGGCTTTCATGTCTTGACCTAACTTAAACTTTGACCAGTCAAGTGGATGTGTGTGCAAGCATGTAATAGACAATGCGGTGGCGTCACGTCATAAAAACGCACGCATTTGTTGACTTGTGAATTTTCGTAATTACGAAAGTCATTTTATTTGCCCATGGGTGTGTGTGTGTGTGAAACAATGCAGTAATTACTTAAGTTTTATTAAACGTGAAGAAATTAAGAAATGCTCGGAATGAGAGAATATGAATAGGAACTCGAATCTACTTAATAATTATAATTATAATAATAAGCGATAATTATTCATTAATTAAACGCGAGTTGTGTAAAGCAAATACTGCATAAGTATACATTTTATAATAATTAAAACAAAAATTAGTAGCTCTTAAAATTGATGAGAACATTTCGATGGCTGAGTGGAAGATAGACCTATCTCGGCTGCCAGTTCGAAAACGCTCTATCGCAAAAAACTTTTCAAGAACGCCCTATTTCAGAATTTTATTGAAAAACACCCTATCTCAAAATTCGGTTCAAAAACGCCCTATCTCACTTCAAAATGTATTGAAAATATGCTGATATAGGGCGTTTTTGAATCGGCAGCTGAGATAGGGCGTTTTTGAAACGAATTCTGAAATAGGGCGTTCTTGAAAAGTTTTTTGAGATAGAATGTTTTCGAACTGGCTGCCGAGATAGGTCGATCTTCCACTCAGCCATCGATTTAGAGTAAGAAGCCAGAACCTCTAGCTCTTTATTTTTTAAGGAAGAAGAAGAAAATTATAGCTCATATGAAGCAAAAAACTACCAGAAAATATTTTTGTTTTTCTTATATATTAAACATTAAAAAGTAGCAAGTAAAGTACGGAAAAAGTACCAAAGGTTTAGAAAAGTATCCAAAAAATGTCTAATAGCACCGGCGATCCCGAAAAAATTTGAAATGAACTGAAAGCTTCAAAAAAAATCTATGGAATTTTAATTTTTGTTTTTTTGACATTCCAAGGTTTAAAAGTAGTTTTTGACTCGAAAAAACGCCTAAAAGTGAGAACAATCCAAAATGCACCCCGAAAATTTTGGAAATAAACCGAAAAGTTGCAAAAAGAGTGCCACTTTGAAAAATCTCGTAAAAACCAATGCGAAAAGCCCAATCTCAAAATGTTGTGAAATAAAATATCTCAAAAAGAAAATGTTATAAACTATGCCGATAATAGCACTGTGCCACAGTAAAAAAAACCCAGCAATACGAAAAATTTCGTACAAAATATTACCCAAACACGGGAGAGAAATATTGGATTAAAATGTACCACACAAAAATATGTGCCATTAAATTTTACTATAGACTTTGTAAAGACAAGTTTAATTTCAAATTTAGTTGTATACGAGATATTTGAAATAATTTAGGATAATTTGAGATAAAATTAGCACAACTTCAATACGCTGTCAATAATAATTGTGATGTTTAGAGACAAAACGGCAGATGGTACAATATTCTATTTAGAACTTTTCCTCTTTCATAACAACCCTACCGCATTTGTGTCTTCTTTATTCGTCTTATTTTGTTGCACAGTGTTATATTTTACAAGGGAAGTCAAAATAGATCCACGGGTAGAAAAAGTCGATCTTAAAATTTTAGCGTCTGCTACACTCTTTCCATTGCAATCGCAACTCATGATTCCATAATAAAAGGTTTGCTCAGAAAATAGTTTTCTCGCTCCCTCTTCACAAAATCGGCTACCCTTATAAGGCGGGTGGGTGCGTGTGTGTGTGTAGCCTTTTGTAAGGGAGTGTCAAAACTGTAATGTCACTAGTGAGAAGAATGTCACCTTCAATAATTATAATTAAATCACTTGAAAAATTAACACATTGGCAGAAAACGTAAAAAGTAAATTCAATTTTAACTTAAAATTTATTTTTCGAAAATTTATTTTCGAACTTTAAGTCCTTTTTAACTTTCCCTGTGCCATATGTTTAGCAATCCAAATGCATATTTTTACACTAATACACATATCGATAACTGTTCCGGTAAATATATCGATCAAGATATCAATCCACATCAAATAAATAACTGTGGATATATCGATTAAGTTATCGATAAATGTGCCGACAATTTTATGTGCAAAGATATTTGTAGATATATCGACAAGTTTATCGATAACAATATGAGTAAACCCATTGATTGCCATGACTGAATTTATTGATAAGGATGGCGATATCTATAAATAAGCCGGACAAGTTATTAACAAGTCGATAACATTGTAGAAAATATTGACAAAAATGAGGGCAATTATAACCAAGCATCTCTGCAACTAAAAATATGAAAATTGAATTCGACTACAGATAGCTGCCGTTCAGTTTTCCTATTAATTATCGATAACAATGCCGATAAAAGTAACTATTGCGACATGAATACACAATTCTATATAGGGGGAAAGTGGAAACGAAATTTGATACCAGATTGACGCCGTTCAGTTTTTTAGTTGTTTATCGATAAGTATGCCGATGAAAATATCGACAACGATATCAATAGACATTAAATAAATATCAGTACACATATAGATTATGTTTTCGATATACGTGATGCCATTTATTTCGATAACTTTATCGATAACGATTTCAGTAAATATATCGATTTCGGTATAAGTTGATATATCGATAATTTTGTCTGCAAATATGTTGCAAAAATTACTAATAACTGTGTCAAAAAAGAAATCGATAAACAATTCTAAAACGATAATGATGAAAGTATAGCGAAAAATCTTAGTAATCGATATTGTACATAACTATAAACTAGAACTGGAAGAACTTAAGGAAAATGGCTTTAAACTTTCAAGTCAGCTATTATCATACAATATTTAGTAGTTTAAGGGGTTGCGTTTAAGAGCCATATAAACTACTCAGTACATTTTAACATTTCATTCAAAGCTGGCAAGATTTTTTTGGATTCCCTAGGCGATTTACTACACATGATAAAAAGCAAATTTTTTTTATTGGTTACAATAATGGCCTTCTATTAAAATACTTGCCAGCTTGTTTTGCAGAGTTCATCCGAAGAGCTGCCATAAAAATTATGTGCATAGTCGAAAGGATATTCTTTATTGCCAAATTTATAGCCGTGTGTTGCTTTAATGCTTTGCAAATTGTCAAAAAGTGCAACAAGTGCATATATTATACAATACATTTATATGTACACATCTACATACATGAATACTTGATTGCAAGAGCATAGACATGTACGTGCATAGCAAACCGTTCACAACAAAGAGTTACGTATACGCCCTGCCGACACGAATCGCATGAGTTAGTATCTTCTGCGGATCAGAATGACAAAGCTACCAGCCAAGCAATCCACTCGGATATAAAGTTAAAATGAGAAGAAAGTCATGGCATGCCGCTGTTGAGTCTCTAGGCGAAATAAATCAAGTGCGTAATTCTCACACCACCGACCAATCAAACCTCCGAGATCAAACTGTGCAACTTTCGCTCGGCACTCAGTACATATTTAAGTTGAGTAATTTGTTGAGCATTCCCTTGGACCATTGTGCGGTTGGTGGTGTACAAATGCACATACAGACATACATATGTTTGTAAGCTAAATTTCTGCATAGCTCTGTTGCGTGCCGCCATGTCAAAAGTAATTAACTCTTACTGTTTTATTTGTATTTTATTCATTTTCTTCTCATTCACCCCACCTAGCTACAGATTATCTAAGTCTCTTCAACGCGCTTATTTGCGCCGTTTTATGGATAAACTTTTTGTAACCTTATTTCTTTATTTTCACATTCTATTTGTGTATGGCTTAGGTTTAATGTGGTGCGCTTTATTTGCGCTTTTATTATTATTTTTAATTTGTTTGCTGTTTAGCTATGAAATTGACACACGCACACACACACACATACACACAAACACGTAGACGCACATAAAAGTAGTTAAATAGGTTTTAGAAGAGACTCAATTTCCGATTTGTATGCATTTACTGTTGAGCTGCTTAAATTCGGCGCAGATCAACAGCAGCATAATAAAATGTTTTACTTTAATGCACAGAGCTCATAAGCAATTCCCGAGTTCGTGATGCACCATGGGTCACACGCTTTGCATTTAATTCAGCTAGCTCACTATATTTTTATTGTTATGTTTTTTATTGCGTATTAGTTTTGCTCCATAATCAGTTGCTTGGGAATAAGATTTATATAAAATCAAAAGAAGATGAAGGACTTAATGATAACTGTGAAATTTTTTTTGTACTAAGTATTTATTTCGTATGATATATTTAAAATTGTAAGGGATTGATTTTATCTTAACATAGCCAGAACGATATTGACAAGATTAGCCTGGGCATCAACCCGCGCTCTTAGATCAAATGCTGCAAAGAAGGGTAGTTTAGACTGAGCATCTTACTTGCACTGGCCAGGAACACGAAAAGCATACCCAAAAGATCTTGAAATCTTGCTGAAAAATCTTAAAAAAAAAAAAAAAAAAAACAAGAAAATTCGAGAAAATCTCTAAAAGTTTTCTAATACTCATTAAGTTCAGAAAAATGCTCGTAAAGTCTGAAAAGATCCAAATATTATCCAGGAAAATAGCGAAAAACACGATAGATCCTGAAAGTCGCGAAAATTCTGGAAAAACCCGATATAAATATTTGTGTAAGCGAAACGCTACGAAAGAAGAACTAAAAAATCCCGTTACTTACGAAATAATTAAGAAATCGGGGAAACCCCAGGGAAATTTCCTGAACTTAACATAAAGGTCTCAAAAACAAAAATAATAATAAAACCAAAACGCAAAACAACACAAAAAGTTATGAAAAGATAAAAAAAACAAAATTCTACGGATCCCACAGAATGCCGAGGAAATCCGGAAAGCTTCTGAAATCATCCCGAAAAATATTAAAAAGTCCAAAAACGTTACACTTAAAGTATAAAATGTACAGGAAAATTCGCAGAAAACCCTGAAATGTTCAAAAACCGAATTCAAATTATCTTCAAAATGCTCCGAAATATCTAGAAAAACACGATATTATACCGAAAAATTTCGAAAATCGCAAAAGTCACAAAACATTATGAAAGTTGAAAGTTCTAAAAAAGAGTTCTTGCTGATTGAAAGCCGACGGATTCCGTAAAATTCCAAAAAAATCATAAATAAACACTACGAAAACCCACGAACAGTCACGATGACCTGAATTCGTTTCGAAATAAGCCATAAAAATTACTCGAGGTCCAAAAAAACCAGAGAGAAATCCAAATATATCCTAAAAAGTCCAAAAAACCACAAACAAATCTGAAAGGTCGAAAAAGTGTCCACGGATACCAAAACGTTGCGAAAATATTCGAAATATTCGGAAAAATTCCATACGATGCCAGAAAAAACAGGAATAATTTATAAAAACCTGAAAAATTACGAGACGTAGTCTCAAAAAAGTCAAGAAAATTTAGAAGATATTTTGATTGGTTCAAAAAGATAACTATTTACTTAGTCTCAGGAAGTTCCAAAAGATTCCAAAAATGTCTAGTAATTTTCCGAAAACATTTTGAAAATCACAAAAAGTGCTGAATGGTCCAGAAGACAATTTTAAAGATCTTGAAAAGTGCAGAAAAACTAAAAAAATTCAAAGAGTGATACGAAATAGTTTCAAAAAAACACAAAAAGTTACGAAATAGAGATCCCAAAGAAGCACAAAAATTCGGAAATTGTGCAGAAAAGTCCAAAAGATATTCGAAAAACAAAATCAAACAGCGCCACAAAAGGATACCGAAAAGTCACACAAAATTGATAATCATAATTGAAATGTTTACAGATCCCAAGAAATATTGCAAAACTTTGAACAGTTTCAATAAAATCACGAACAATATGCGAAACTCTCAAAATATGAAGATGGGCTAATAACGGGATATAATTATGATCTAAAGGCGTTTGTGAAATTAAAGTGAAACATTTTCTTAATACGCATATCGAAATACCTACTTACATATGTTTGTATGCATGTATAATACATATATACATATACTTTCTTGCCTTCTAATGTCAGATACTAAAAAGCAGAGCTTTGAAACATTTAATAGATATTTGCGGTCGAGAGATAAATACATACAGTGGCGGTCAAAAATGGATGAAAGGTGTTTTGATTTTAACATTTACAATACTTTTCAAGCTAAAATTTTTTTGATATTTTTTTTTTAAACATGGTTCATGCTTTAACAAAAACCATATAAACCACACTTTTTAATGTTATACAGAATTTAGAAAAATTCTACAAATTTTTGTCTAAATTTCGAACTTTTTAACTAAAATTTTTATACATTTTTTTGGGTATGCAGTTAACAGGCTTATAAAATTCCGGTAAAATTGGTGCAAGTTTTGAGCGGCTAAAAAATCGTATTGATTTTTAATATTTCTTTTTTGCTGACAGCTTTTTCGTTTTTTTTTTTTCATATAAAAAGCGAAATCTAGGAAAGCTGGCGTTGACTTTTTTATTTTTTTGCCAACGGTCTTGCGCATATTCTTCCATAAGAAATTCATATTTATATGGAAAAAAGTGGAAAACGCTGTCAACAAAAAAAAAAAAATGTTATAAATCAATGCGATTTTTTAGCCGGTCAAAACTTGCACTTGTTTTTCGAAAATTCTATCAGCTTATTAACTGCATATCCAAAAAATTCTAAAAATTCTGGTTAAAAAGCTCGCAATTTAGATAAAAATTTGTGGAATTTTTCTAAGTTCTGTATAAAGTATGAAAGTGTTATTTATACAGTTTTTGTTTGTTTTTACAAAAAAAAATATCAAACAAATTTTAGCTTGAAAAATATTGTAAATTTAAAAAATGAAACACAAGTCATCCATTTTTGAGCGCCACTGTATGTATCTACCAAATACGATATAGTATTACCCATTGCGTTGTGTCATTTGACCGCAAAATGCATTCAAGCATTAAATGTATGTATGGTCATATGTATGTTTGTAGTAGTTATGGGAACCACAAGACAAAGCATATGCCACCACGCGTCAATCACTTTCCATTGTTACTCTTGCGGTTGCAGGACTGCATGCAAATTAACAATAAATACGAATGAAATTTCCGCAAAATAATGAATATGAAAATAGCAAATATTAAAATAGCTGAGAGTTTGCATTCGCTTTAGAGAAATTATGCTAACAAAATAATTGAGAATATTTAGTTTCAATTTTCGTAGTTACATACTCTTAATATAAAATTTAAATTTGGTTTTAACTGAAAAAGTTAGTAAATAGATACCAAATATAATATTTTGCTACGCATGTGTTTATGCAATTTATTTTGGTTGTGAACTATGTATGTAAAATATATGAACATAAAGGTTTAAGTAAATTTGCAGTTATACCTCTCGCACATTGCACACATTTCACCGCCACTTATTCAACCTAAGAGCGTATTTTTATTTCGTTGATATGGTATTGCGCTGGAAAATTAAATGCTGCGCTAATTATGCGTCCGCACATTTGGCCGCCAGTACCCTAATCAACATCAAATCAAGAGTACGTCAGGTAGGGCAGGAACAATAGCAGCTGGCATCAACGCGATCCTAATTAATGTGCATAATTTCCTGCTGCCATTATACGTGTGTGTTGGTGAGTATGGGTATAGTTGAATAGTGTTTAGCTGATACGAGTATACTAAGTGCGCACATGAGCTCGTCAAGGAAACGCTTTGCTTTCTTGCACTGTTTTCAATGAGTGTTGGTATTTGGGTTTGTGTTAGAGGCTAAGGGAAATAATTTTACATAGAATTGTATGTAAATATATAGACTCGAAAAACGTTGGAAAATCGATGAACTAATTAATATTAAGTCCCATGGAATTTATCGCACTGAAATACATAGTTACGGCATGTAAATCAATACACAGCAGCTGATGAATATTTTGGAAGTCAGAATATACACTGGCAATCAAAAGTGAGTGCATGGTATTTTTTTGTTTAATATTTGCAATGTTTTTCAAGCTAAAACTTTTTTGTTATTTTTTTTTATAAAAATATGGTTCATACTTTAATCAAATCCATACAAGGCAAACTTTCAAACTTCATACAGAACTTAGAAAAATTCAACGAGTTTTCGTCTAAATTTTGAGTACGCAGATAGATCGGTTTTTTAATTCTAATAAAACAAGTTCAAGTTTTAAGCGGCTAAAAAATTGCGTTGATTTTTAATGATTTTTAAACTTTTTACCAGACAAAAGGGAAATTCTTGTAGAATAAAATGCGCATGACCGTTTGCAAACAAAATAAAAAAAAAAAATTAACGCTATATTTTACAAATTGCATAAAACCGCAAAATCCGCCGAACAAAAAATAACTAAAAATCAACGTGTCACTTAAAACTTGCACTTGTTTCACTAGAATTAAAAAACCGATCCATCTGCGTACACAAAATTTTTCTAAAAAGTCAAAATTTAGATGAAAATTCGTTGAATTGTTCGAAGTTCTGTATAAAGTATAAAAGCTTGGCTTAAATATATTTTTATAAAAATAAAATTTTGCTTAAAAAAAATTCCAAATATTAAACAAAAGACAGCATGCACTCACTTTTGTTTGCCAGTGTATGTGCATTTAATCGTATTTTGTTTTAATGCTCAGTAACCAGCTATTCAGAAATATATAAAGTTTTTTTTTTTTTTAAATTTTATTCTTCATTCACATGCCATTTTCGCTTTAATAAATCCAAACTTTTCTCTCTCTCGCCATTTTAGCATAGCAATTTTTCAGATTTTCTTTTAAATGGAAAAAGAATGAATTGCTTAAATCTTTGCTGCACGCGACCATGCTTCGCGCTCTCGCACATCAGCTGTGGTATTTATTTTTAATTTGTTCAGCGGAAAATATGTATGTATATTTCTAAATTAATTTTTTTACGGGCAAACTAAATTGGCAGTTGTTTTTCGGTTATGAAATATGTATGTGTGTGAGTTGAAATATAGAGTTTAGCGTTTTTTATAAACGTTTTTTTTTTACACGCACGCGCACTTGAGCGCGACCACGCGTACCATAAATTACCAACAATTTATCTATGAACGTCGTTGCCCTTGGCTTAAGGTATGTGGATATTATAGACCAGAGATGGATGATGTCACAGTTACACAGCTGTGGCAAGCCGCATGTAGGTTTCTTAATATCACTAGGAGAAAAAAAAAAACATAACAGAAACCATTGTTTAAGTGTTCGCTTCATCTTTTTAATGACTTTGCCGCAATCTGACTGATGCCCTAGACTTCAGGGCTTCTTTGTATATAGTCGTCCCTTCATGCACGCATAGTTGCTAAATGTGATTTTTCGGCCAAACGTTGGGAGCTCTTCGAAATACTCCGGAGCCCAGCCTATACAAAAGCTCATTGGCTGTGGTCCTTAGCTGATTGGGAAAGTTGGATAACATATGGATTAAAGCCGAAATCCCGACGGCATATGAGCCAAGATAGGTTTGTTAAAGGCTGAAGAAAGTAACCGCCTCGGATTTTCCTGCACACTTTCACCAACAGCGTTGATGTGCTCTGACAATCTGGTGTTCCTTTGAGGAATAGGCGTCTTCTGATTATTTACCAAACCGGTTGTCTCCAACTTGAAAACCAAATATTGCAAATTTGACTTTTGAGGACCACCGAAACCCCCTTCTGCTTAACTGGCGCTTTACTTGATCTAACGAAAACTCACTTTATAATGAAAGTGTTTCACTTGGACCATGGCGCAATAGCCGCATTTGCCGAACATTGTTTTAGACTGATCATGTATGTATTTATGTAGCGAAGAACCACAGTATAAAGTGGCGAAGAATTAAATTTTTTTAAATTTTGGAAACTTGGCATCACACTGGCAACTGAAATCTCTTTGTAAATATCTAGCAGATCTGAAACAACAATTGCTTTTGTTCACTTAAGCAAATTATTGGCAGAATCGGAAAGCGCAGCGAGTGAGACCGGGAGCGATAATCTGCCGCCTCAGGATGACGCTATTTCCAATAAGCCTGAAAGCGACTCGAACTCGAACTCGATAGTGCCCTTTGTCAGGAGACCATCGGCTCTCAAGAAGTCACTCGCCTGGTTTAGGAATCGTACTCGGAAACAAAAAAAGAGAGCCTTACGCAATCCGTTTCAGAGAACATGCTTCTGGCATCGGAACCAAAGGAAACCGATGATACCATCTTCGAAGCGTTCAAAGGGACCCCACCATAAGTGATTGTTAGAGAAGATTTACTGTACGCTCTAGGTGAAGGTCCTAAAAATAAATCTTCATCACTCAAAAACTGCCTCTGCAGCTCTGCAGCTCTACTCCTTCAACTGAGCGTCAAAGGTAAACTACTTTTCACAATCTGCACACTCAGTGCAGAGCGGTGAGCATCACTGTGGAGAGCCAATCCACAAAACTATGACTGGGCTCAAAATATTTGTGTATAAAAACAAGAGACATACCGATTGAATATGTTTAGAGAGGTACTAGCGGAGTCTCGACACAAAGGCGGTTTTCTCAGTTAGCTCGGATAATTGTTACCAACTGATGAAGCGGAGCAGACGGAAACCTTGCTTCTTTCGGTGGGTTAACCTTATTGGAAACAATTGAAGAAGCCTATGTAATGAAGGAAAGCAGGAGCTCTTTAATGCGGCAAAGCGTAAGGGTCCTTGGTCTGCCTACAAGGCAGCTCTGCAGAAATTTAAAAATGCCGCCGGGAAAGCCCAAGTAGACTCCAACGAACGTTATGCATATTCAGAAGCCAAATGACGACCGAACGTCATATCAAAAGAAAATGCTTGGGGTCCTATTAAGTCGACACTTTCCAGATGCCTAGCAACGCTCCGGGCCCCATTTACCAAACTTTACGCAGCATCTGACATTTTATGTCCGATACTTGTCAATTAACAAGGCTTGTCCCAGACTTAGTTTCATATCCAAGGATTGTGTTCATTCTAAAGTGAGGTAGACCCTTCCACGTAAAGCCGAAAGTCGCCCGATATGCCTCAATTTTTTCCCTCTTAAGGTCCTAGAAAGACTACTGGACTTGCGGATCTAAGAATAAACTGATATAAATTCTACATAAATTGTCTAGCTGTCACAAAGCCTATCGGAAAGGAATAAAAGTGTGTAGATTCAGATTTTCATAGTTTGGTTAGCTCCACCGAAAGAGCTCTGGTCTTCGAGCAATTTGTATTAGCTACATTCGTGGAGTGCATTATCCTCCTAACTGAATTCAGTCAGTTTC
Organism: Rhagoletis pomonella; assembly: GCF_013731165.1. Lineage (NCBI taxonomy): Eukaryota > Metazoa > Arthropoda > Insecta > Diptera > Tephritidae > Rhagoletis > Rhagoletis pomonella. The sequence continues at coordinate 13,914,865 of NW_023458565.1, forward strand.
TATGATATTGCGGATTGCTTTCGTTACTAGGTTAAAAGTAGGAACGCAAGGAGTCTCTAATGTGCAATCACAATGGGCCGATGTACAGTAGTTCAAACTGGCATTCAGTGTTCCCAATTCACTGGAGCCTTAATTTTTCACTAAATTTTATTGATTTTTTTTTTATTGAAAGCTGATAAAATTTGCAAGAGACCAGTTAAGTCCGATTTTTCTTTGCTTGTATTAAATTTTTTAGTGCAAAATGCAGAAAAAGTAGCAATTGTTAAAAAAAATCGATTCTCCTGTTCCAGTTAATAAATGTTACATAATCAAAAAAAAGTTGAAAACGAAAAAAAAATCACAAGAAAAATTTTAAATGCTATAAAAAATGTTTAACCAAAATTAAAAAACAAAATTTTAGTTTCTAGAAAAAATTTTGGGTACGCAGTTTTATAGATCACTACATTTGAGTATTATAAAGTGTAATTTGCAAGTCGCAAGATTTTTAAACTAAAATTTTATGATCTATAAAACTGCATACCCAACATTTTTATAAAAACAAAAAAAAATAATTTTGGTGAAAATTTTTTATAACATTTAAATTTTTTTTTTCGTTTTGAAAGAACCATACAATTGGTTTCAACTAAGTTTTTTGTGTAACATTTATTAACTGGATTAAGAGAATCGATTTTCATTCATTTCAAAATTGCTACCCTTTCTACTTTTCATACTTTATTAGCTTTCACTAAAAAAAAAAATCAATCAAACTGAGTGAAAAATTAAGGCTCCAGTGAATTGTGAACACTAAATGCCAGTTTTGAACCACTGTGCGATGGTAGCCAAGTGTTCCCTTCTTCATAGTTCGTTGAGGGCAGTCAATGAAAGCTACGCTAACCTACGTTCAAATGTAAGTACATTTTTGACTTAGCCTGAAAACGAAAAAAGGAATCAATCCTTAACAGCGTAAATCGGGTAAAAATATATTACGCCACTCTTAGTTGGCAATAACTGTGGCGTTCAAAATTCTTGTATGTGTGTATGTAAGTATTAAATAGGAAAGCGTTGAAGCGAATGGTCAATAGAATACGTAGGTACTAGTGCTGATGGGAGCAGCAATAAACGGCAGCAATGGTCATTAGGAAAGATTGATTGAACGGATTAATTTCCCACTGGATTGTGAACAATTGAATTTCTTAGATTTCTAATTTCCTGTTGCAGGATTGATGTGTGCACTTTATTTGTTCGCTGGCTTGTTGAGGAAAAGAATTAGATGTATGCTGCTAAAAATATATATAATGTTTATGAGAGCTAACTTAGGACTTAAATGTAGAGTATAAACATGACTGTGAAACTCCAAAAGGAGTTTGCTCCCACCCACCACATTTTTTTTACACAGAGGATTGGAGTCTACAATGATGGACCAAAGATGCAGCAAGAAATTGGCGTCGATCTTTATTCGAAGCACGTGAGAATCAGCCAGTCTTTTCGCCTTTAAAACAACTGCGAAATCCTTCTACTTAAAACAGAGTTCCATCTAGAAAAGCCACTATTTTTGTCAATAGCTAAGTGTCTTTGAAAACAATTGAATCCAAAGTAGTGAAATCAGAAATTATACGGAAATTATACGCGATTTTTTTTTTCAGGAAGCTGATGAGATGGCAAGTTAGGGCTTTGAGATGTCAATTAACGAAGCAGATACGTTAATACAATACATCCTTTTCGCGATCATACGCAGCATTTATGTATGTGTGAATAAACCATAGCCGTAAATTACTACATACGGACACAGGGACGTTTTAACCGCACTAACAGGGCGCGGCATACCTTCTAAAACTATATAGATCTATAGTTAGGACTAAACCAGCTAAATCAGAGGACGCTGAGATCCAGTTTTTCACCATAAAGCTCAAACCTGACAGGAATGAACAGTCTTGCACGCTGCCCATATCTGAAAATATGCTGAACATGAAAAGACAATCGCCGTTCGGAGTCGGCGTAAAACTGTAGGAGGAGGAGAAGCTCGGCCAAACACTAACATACATATGTGTAAGCGCCAATCTATTATTATTGTTATTATTAAAAGGAATAATTCATCTTTCATATATGATATATGTTAGATATACTTTACGAAATATACTCAGAATTATTAAGTAGCTTTATAAATTACTAGCAGACGCGGCGAACTTCGTTCCACCAAAAATTATTTTTTTTTTTTATTGAAAATTTTGGTCCACCATTTTCACCAAGGCATATTTCCAGTGCCGTCTTAAACAACCTAGCAAAAGCGTATGTTCGTGAAGAAGGTCTTGAAATTCTTCAATAATCTGGCGTTTCACAGCGCGGTTAACTGCACAACGAAATAAATTTGGAAGGACCTTTTCCTCTTCACTCCCTGGCTGCAATAATGATCCGGTTCGCTTGAGAATCTGTACTTGAAACTGGGAAGTATAGTTGGTGGGTGAGTATCGCTGTTCTGTATTCTGTGGTCATTTGTGATTGACCTCTGGACGACTCAATCCTGTTGTCTCCGAATGAAGCTTTATATAGTTAGAGGTTATAGGCTCTCACTAACTGTGGACACTTATAATGGACAACTAAGTATGCCTCCGAGTTCAAGTATTTCTTACTTAAAATTAATTTTCCTTCGGAGCTGGCATAAAATTCCATTTATGCGCCCGCATCAAGCCGCACTTTCGAAGATACACTAAACAAAAAATGCGAGCGCCTTACATTTACTTTTTATTTTATTTTATTTGACTCAATGTTACTTAAAAATTGTTTTGAAATTAGTTCGTTTTTAGGAAAAAGTTTCACATTTTATTAAAAAAGTTTGTTTTGAATGTAAATCATCTCAAGATTTATTTATTGTAATTTATGCCATTGTACATAAGTACCTATGTATATACGAGTACATACACTCAATTATCATAATAGCCTCTATAAAACTTTCTTCGTTATTTTTCTTTTTATGTTAGCTTGCCTTAAAATTTTTGTGGCTTAAATTTGATTTTATTTCGTACCACACAAGTCCACACTTCTCTATGTACGAATGACCATTTCTATCGCTAAATAATTCGCTTACTTAAGACTTTTTCCAGCAAATTAGAGCCAGCAGCTCATTGAAGCGGTACACTGGTCGGCATATGTACATATGTATGTGTGCGCATTAGGGTGGTCCAAAAAGCACGTGAAAAGCTAAAAAGTCGAAATTCTAAATGCTCTCATGGCCTGCATTTGTCTATACCGAAAAAATTATATCCCTGTTTTTTTTATATTGAAATTAATTAAAGCGCTCAAAGTTTTCCATGTATAATTTTTTCGGTATAGAACAATCGTAGGGCTTTAATTTAATTTTTTACTTGGACCACCTTAATATGTAACGCCTAGACTTTTGGCGCACATAAATTCACTTTTCACTTGCAATTTCTGAAAAGCTTTCTCAATACCAATGCGGGCGTCTGCTAGCAAACAGTGGAAACTTATTTTATTTTATTTATGTGTTCATATTTTGCACTGAAATGTGGGCTATTGGTTGTTGTTGTTTTGCCATTATGATGTTATTGTATTTTTTATATTATGTTAGATGTTCGTAGACACCGCTATTGACCTACAAAATTAAAACAGATTTGTGCTTTTAATTTCCTGGCATTTATCAACTTTCGCCGGTTAAAAAAAAAACACATGTTTGTGTTTGTATGAGTGCGAGTGACTGGCGTTGTTCACAGAGAAAGTGAAAGTAACAAAGGAACAATATACATATATATGTAGTCGAAAAAGGACAGTCATTTAATGTTACAGAATGTGACTTTGTAATTTATAGTGTTAATTGTGTCTGCGCCAAAAAAGGCTATTGCGATAAAAGCGAAGAAAAAACTGCTTACTAAGTGTTGGACAAGTGAGTCTGCAAAATTTTTACTTGCATATGAATGTTAGTAGAGTATCCAGAATGTTAGGTAAAAGTTTTTAAATGAAGCCACAATAGTAAATCTTAAAAAACAAATATGAATTTATACGAGTTTATAGGAAAAGTTTATGGCAAGTTAAAGTTATTCAACTATTTTTTGACCTCGAAGACATTGCTAATGAAAAATGTTTTGGAAAAGCATCAATAATTTACAAATGGTAGAAGTTATGGCTGTATAGATCACCACATCTTCTTATCCGACTTTCTCAATGAGCTCTCTGGGATTTGAACTAACGCCTTCGGCATTCAAAGCCAGTGCTAAATTTCCACTGAGCTAAATTCGCCATATAAACTATTGATGGTTCAACCAATTTTCTTTTGTTAATCCAATTACACTCATTAGGGTGGAGCGGAAAAAATTATTATTTTTTGATTCTTAAAATTCTTAAAGTGTGGAATAGTTACCGCACCGTGTTTAACCGTTTTTCGTTTGAATAATATCTTTTATATCTTGTTTTTTTTTAAGACTTTCTGGAAAGATTTTGAGTAAGCAATCTTGTATCCCATTAAATGAAGTTGTTAAAAAATTGCGTTAACTTTTGGTAATGTATTTTTGCTGATCGTGCCATGCAGTTTTTCCATATGAAGTACATATGATCGGCAATTTTTAGACACTGTCAGCAAAAAAAATAACAAAAATTAATGCGATTTTTAGCAACTTGATTTAGTAGACTACAAAACTACATAGTTGCAATTTTTGTAGTAGATCTAAAAAAAAGTAGAAAGGAACCATAATTTGAGAGATCTTCGAAACTTTAAGGCTCTGTGGTTAATCGTAAATATTATCCGTTCAGAAAACGGTTTGACATGGTTCAATTTTATGATGTAACTTTTCTATACTACTAGAATTTCGAAATCGAAAAAAATTGTTTTACGCTCCACCCTATTATTCACGCGGTTACAATTTTTTTAGCTGTAAACTTATAGAACTAAAAGAGGAAATCGTTAATATGAATGTCGATCAAGGATTGACCTCAGTGATGGCGGGGTTATAAAATCGATATTTTTCTAGAAAAATATATCTATAAATGCATAAAATATATCGATAATTTATCGCAAAATATATCGATATTGATATTATCACATTTGACTTCAGTAATGGCGGGGCTATGAACTCGATAACTTTATCGAAAAGTATGTCGATAAATCGATAAAATATATATATATATAAATCGATAACTTTATTGCAAGATATATCGATATTTATATGCTCACATTTAACGTCAGTGATGGCGAGGATATGAAATCGATAACTTTTTCGAAAAATATATCGATATCGACTAAATGCACAAAATATACAAAATAATAAAATATGATAACGTTATCGTCAATCAAAATGACAACAATGGCATGAAATCGATAGCTAATCAAATATGACATCGCTAAATCCATTGAAAAACGTACCGAGCCATAAATCGATGTCTTCGATTTTATTTACCTGGCACTATATCGATTAATGGGCGCTAATTTTTTTATATAATATAGTAATATATCGAAAAAGGTAACGAAACTACAAAAAATATGAAGCTATTAAATAAACATAGACATCTGTTAGTCATTAGTTAAATTGATTTTTAGCTTACTTTAACCGATTTCAAAATAAGGAATGTTTTATAGGAAAAGTGGTAGGTACCTCAAGGGTGGTTACATATTAATTTGCTTTAGTTCCGATAATTGAATCATGAAGAAATTAACGGTAACCAAAAATATTTATATGGGCATTGAAGTCGGTTTTGTTTTTTGCTCAAAAGTTACTTGCTTATGTTATAAAAAATTTTTTAATATTTTTCCTCCACTCAGACCTGCATAGAGTTTTTGAGTAAAAGCACTTAAATCCTCAAATTTGCAATCAGAAAATTGCGAACAAGAAAAATGATAAGATCCTACCGTCTGAGCTCTTACCACGCTGCACACATTCATACACACATAAATACAAACATATGCACATAGCTACATACATATGTATGTGCAATTTATGTATATACAACAGCATTCAAAAACACACTTTATCGGTACAATATACGACATTATGAAAATTTAAAAATAAGCTTTTATCCAAACTTTTTGAATATTTTAGTTGATGTCTGTTGTGATAGTCTTCTTACATTGATATCATTATGGTGTAACCTAAACTCCTTTTAATAACTTCTGACCCTTGTCAAAATGTATAAAAATTAAAATTTTCTTGTTTTTTTTTTGTGTCCATTCACACGTCAGCCTTTTCATTTTGGCATTTAACAAGCATTTACTGTGGCCATTATTCGTTTATTCGTACGCATATTTGTAGGTACAAATGTAGGTACATAAGTTAATGCATTAGCATTATTGAAGCTCTTTGTTGCTTACATTTGCATATGAACATATTCTAACACTTTTTTTTTGTGTATGTGTCAGCAGCATTTAAGTTCAAGTTGCTATTTATGATAATATTTGTTATATTCAGACGTTTTTTTTAATTATCATTTGAACACAAATGCATAGACGAGAACATTTAGCAACATAAAAAAGGGCGGAATGCTGCAATTAACAAAATGTAAGGTTTGACAATCGTTTTAATTTAATGTTTTAGGTGAGTTACTAACAAAAAATTTAATTAGCTGCTCAAAGGCAACGACCCTTTCAATGTACAATTGCTCAGAGCTCCCAGATTTTTGATTATATTTTGGTCTAACATATTCTAAGGTATCGGAAAACGTAAATAACTGTTGACACGTATGTCCTTCTCATACTCATGAAATTACATTTAATCCTGGGATGTAATATGAAATTGGATGGTAGTTTATGTTTCTGGATTTTCATTTCATTTAGAATATATTTGCTTCTCTTAGCTTGCCTAATATTATTTTCAAGTTAATAAGAAAATTTTACAGTATTTTTTAATATCATGCAACAGCCTAAAACAACAAAAAGTTTTTTTGGCGCGGGATCCAGACGATTAAAAAATGGCAGTCTCGTTTTTTTGAGCATTCTCATGATGAATAAGAGGAAAAAATACCGATTGAAAACAAAAATCGATTGCGCTTACTTTGTTTATCTTTTCTAGTAGGATAATATCCTTCGATCTAATAAAAACACCGGCACACAAAAGAAATTAGTGTGATGTGCATTTGACCGGACCTACCAGTGGTTATGTATTTCGACCCGCAGAATCCGAATTTGAAGTCAGTTTGGCCAATATACCTCCCAGATTTCGAGAAAACTTCAAAGGAAACAACAGGGGCCTAGGTAGAAAAAAAACAAAAAATATAACCGTAAGCAAAAGCAGATCTATGTGTGTATGTATATTGTAAGTTTCACATCTCCGGTGTGGCCCAGGGGCACTTAATTTTTTTTTTTTTACTTTTGATCAAAAAACTTCTTGAACTTATTTTGCTTTGCTTTTTTTTTAAATAAAAGCTTTCTTTACTGATAATAGTTTTATAGCTATTTTTGGTCATTACTTCATACCAATACATATAAGCATTTTCACTGTATGAAAACTATGTAAAGTAAACCCGGTTTAGCCGTTTATTTTCTTTAATTACGAAATCTGGAACCGGTTTTTTCAAATTGCAATTTTTCGAATAACTCGAAACCCGATTTTGGAATAAAGGCGAATAATCGAATACCCTGCTACATACTTACATACAAAATCTTAACCCTTAAGTACTGTTGTTGGTCTCTCAAACCACACCAAATTTTTTTAGATTAAAATAAAGATTTCATTTACGCACCAATAATTTTCATACAACGAATAGTTTTTACCGAGTCAGCAATGAGTTAATTTCGGTAGTGAGCAAACGTGTGCGGTGAGAAGTGTGGTAGTAATGGCATTTTAAATACTTGCGCGTGGTCTTTCGATTGTTTTTTAATATCTCCTACCTATCAGACCATATCTGTCCGGGAATTTGGAATTTTGAGCAGTACTAATATTTATTATACTTACTGTAATTAAAAAAAAATTTTGTAAATTTTTGACATATTTTTTTCCCCCATTTTACTCGACATGCATAGGAAAAGCCAAGAAAAATTCCTTTCTAAAAATATCCCCTAGTTTCCAGTCATTGTAAAAGTTGCCAAATGTTTTATTTGCTCTTGTAAAATTGAAGAATTTTCATTTTAAAACAGTATTTTTTGTTTTTAAAAAGATGAATAAGTTTTTGCTATTTTGTTTCCTTTTTCATCATTTAAATTAAATTTGGATACATTTAAAAAAAGTTCGAAGCTTTAATTTTAAATTTGTTTGGTCTCACAGACCAGCATCAGTAGTTATGAGTCTCTTTTTAAGTACATTATTTAAGGGTTAATATAAGTACCTAAGCAGATAGATGTGGGCTGTTAATTAAACTTTAAATTGCATTTAAATTCACCGATTAATTTAATCTTTGTAAATTAAAATATTGATTTAAGTAAGCAACCGGTAAATGTAACCTAATTTATTTGTTACTTAAAAAAATTACATTACATAAAAAATTTCAGCTGTAAAAAACTTAAAATTGCAAATAAAAAGCCCAGTTATAAAAAGCTTCTTGCGTTATGACATTAATTACCGGCATGAATAAGCAATGTGCCATTTGTAATTTGTCGTAAACTGTCTACGTAGAAAAAACTAGGTACATATCGAACACCATCTTCAAAAGTGACACAACTCAAAATAACACTTTCGTCAGAAAATGCGAGAGACTATTTCGTAGCACATGCTTATCATATGGGCAAGGAAGGAAATTTTGAGTTGTGTCACTTTTGAAGAACGTGTGCGCTATGTACTTACATATGCACTCAATGAGCGAAAGACTGTATGCTTGTATGATAAAATGTTTTTTTTTAGTCGAAATTGTACGAGGGCCTTTGATCTGTAGCAAAATAATATGAGGCCTCAAATGAATTTAATGACAAGTGGACAGATTTGTTTCAACCAACTTTTTCAGCAGAAACTGATAATTCTCAGCGCAGATTTTTAAATAAATAAAATATTTAAATTAGTAAAATATTAAAACAAAAAAATTACCAATATAAACGAAGTTTCCATGCATGTTTGTTGGTGAATCCATGCATGATATCATAAAATTCATACATGCATGTATTCAAGTATTTCTTTTAAACCGATGGCGGCAGCTCAAATATTGAATAAACGGATTTAGCTGTGGTTATGTTGCAGTGGAGAAGCTTAAATATACAAGAAAAAAAAAAAAACATTTACATGTCCAATCAGGCATCCAGTCGTGAAAATTTATTTGCCAAAAAATAGTTCACCAAATAAATTGGGTAATAATTTTTTATTAATTGCGAATGGTCTGTTTTTTTTGGCACGCTGCCACTTTTGGAAATTTTCACTACCAACAATTCAACAATAAATATAAAAACGCAAATAAAACAATTAAAAACTGTATAGAGTTGGCAGAAAAATTAAAAAATAAAAATTACAGGTAAATATGAAATAAAATAAAATTAAATTAAATAAAACAAAAAAAAACAAAATATGTATATATATATAATAAGCTGGCAAGTTTGAAACTGAAACTGTGGTACAAGAATTTATAGAAAAATTCTGGAACTTTTAAATATTTTTCCACAAGCAGTCATACAACTCTGGCATTCGAGTCTTAAACATTTCCTCTTCATAGTAGCGTGAATAACACAAACAAATTTGATTGTTAAAAATTATTTTTATTTATTTTGCATCTTTCGTAAATCTGCAATGGAATCTGGATTCAACGAAGTTTTACTATGCACATCTAAACATACGGCTACACAGAAACATACTACATACCCTGCAGGAAATCGGGACTAGTTTGTAGCTAACTATTAACTAACTAGCAGTCGACTAGTGGTAACTATTTATTAACTATTTCCTTTGGCCGTAACTAACTACTTTGGAAGGGCAATGGCCGCAAATTAGTGAGAATTGGTTTCCTCTCTAACTTGTAGCTAACTACTTTTGGACATAAACTATTAATAAAAAATATTTTTTCTATTTTTTATATATTTTTTTTCAACATTACATATTTGCTTATTTGGTTAAACGTTCTTTGTCGGTGGTCCTACATTTGAATGCCATCAGAAATAACATCAAAGTAATGATGTAAAATTTCGATCTTTATTTTATTTCTCCTAAATTCGAAAAAGAATCTTCGAAGTGCAGAAAAAAAGTGTATTAAAAATATCTTTTGTAGGAGGATATTTAAATGGGAACTTGTAATGAAAACAAATTCCCGATAACGTCTACGTAACTCCTGCACGACTTTACAATTAGTTTTAAAGTAAGTTTTTTAATAGCTAATTAAAAGTTAGTTTTTTATCGAACTCCTGCAAAAAAGCTAACTAGAAGTTGGTTATTTTAATCAATTGATAATTTTTTTCTGCAGGGTATACATACATACGTATGCTCTATACCTGTTCATGCCCAAGAGCATACACGTGTGCATATGTAAGAGCACATCAAAATAGCGCTCTTAGTTCCTACACCGTTGCTGAGCGGCATACATCGTTATCGAAGGCTCATGCAAATGCATTTTTGAGCTTCCCTTTTCATTTTGTATACCATTCGAATATTAATGGATTCTGTATATTTATGAAGTAGCACATGTAGGTAAAGTTTATGGCTCATCGTTGCGTATTTCTGGTGTTTTATTTCACAAACTCGTAGTAACAGCCTCCATAAAATGTTCATAAATAGATGTAAGTAATTTAGGAGAGTATGGGCCTACTATGTAGATAGAATTTGGTAAAGGAGGAATTTCGCCTAAAATTCTTTACATCAGGGCAGAAAATAACCTCTATTTCTTTCGGTGTTATATAAGTCCGTGGAAAAATATTGTCATAGAAGAAAGTTATCAATGTTCCTTTGGACCACGACCTCCTATGCATTTTCTGTAGAAGTAAACACTCGTTTCAGTGCTGCATACGAAGGACTGTCTTTGAAGAAGTCGTGTTGGCAATTTGGTAAATAAATGGAGATGCCAATAAGGATAAGAAAACACAAAGGCGAAGGTAAATTTAAATACTTAATACAAGAATAAAGGTGAAAGTGGAGGTGAATTTGTAGACGAAGAAAAGGATAAAGACAAAAATAAGGAAAAAGATAAAAGTTAAGATGAAAGTGGAGGTTGTGAAAGAGATGATGTACAGGTCAAAAATAAGAATAAAAGGAAAGCAAAATGTAAAAGAAAAGATAAAGAAAAGGATAACGGCTAAGGAGACAAAAATAAGAATAAGGTAAAGACAAAATATATCTTTATATATTATGGTACGCTGCTCACCTCACCTCACCTCACTACAACTCAACTCACCGCATCTCACTTCACTTCAACTGAACTCATCTCACCTCAATTCACCTTGACTCACCTTAACTCATCTCAACTGACCTCAACTCCTTCCACCTCACCTCACTTCAACTCACTTCCCCTCAACTCAACTATAACAAGAAATCTCATATCTGCTGGTATGGCAGCTATATATATATATACTATATTGTAAAGGTTCGGCAAATGATTTTAATACATTGTAAAATTACACCCGCTTACTGAATGTCAGTCGGATACCTCAAAGGCTACGGGATTATATTGCGTTCAAACACGCTTGGAGACGGACATGACGGAGTCGACTAAGCTCGATGTTCTGATTATTTTCGTATAAATTTTCATGAGTCTAGCTCTTCTTCTTCCATTTTTTTGGTACTTACAAAGATCCGACCAAAGCTATATTACCATTTTATGTTCATGAAAGGTATAAGTATGGTTAGCAATGATGTGCTTGCTCCAACAATCAATGTTACGTATACGTCATGGTATGTCAAATAACTTAAATACCACAGGCTCGCGAAATTTGGAAAGGCCGAGGGAAAGTTGATTTTCGCACGCGTGTGTACTTACTATTCTAAGCTCAACAATGAATAAGTCTAATGAAAAATTCTTAGTAATAAATAAATATTGGAAAATTTCGAATACTAATTATCCCAACAAAACCAAAAATCCTTTATAGTTCTCAACACCGAAATTATAAAACTTTTGTAGGCTAAAATTTTCTTCCTTAGAAATGCAATGTGCAATCTTTGTGAAAAAGTTTGATGTACCTATGTATATAAATGAAATCAATAAAATATATAATAACTAATAAATCAAAAAATAATCGACTCGAAACGACGACTGATGCATACAAAAAACCCCTCAACCGGCAAAGTTGTTGAACAAAAGCAAAAAATTCAAATTCTGATACCAGCAAGAGAAAGTAAATATGTACATAAATAAAAAAAATATCTATACGCTTGTGTATAACAGCAAATGCTTCAGTCTGCCGGTGCGTACATTGATTTGGCCAACAGACTCGAACCAGACTGCCTAGCAGATTGGCGCATATAACCAATCGGTAGCAAAACATTTCCATAAATACCAGGCGGTGCGGCAATAATTCGTGTTCTATTGTTTTCCTTTTATGTGCGTTGCGTGCATCCAAGTGTTCGAATGCTACCAATTCTAAATGTTGCTATTTGAAAGTTTTTGATTTTCTTGATTATATTTTTTGGTTTTTTGTCGGCTTTCTTTTATTTTGTACTGCGAGACTACATATGTTTTATTGTTTGCGAATCTCGCCGCGGCTACACATTTACATATGTTAGTACACATGTAACTCATAAAGCAATAGGAACTTCCTTTACTGGTGGATAAGCCCTCTGTCGAAATCTTCTTCCAGTATGAACTCTATCCGGAAGCATAACGCCGACTGAACGTCATCATGTAACGAAATACTGAAGGTCCTTATGAGCACTCACTTTCCGGGCTGCTCGGACGACACCTCTGGCAGTTCGCCTGTTCCTAGGACCCATTCGTCCCTGGGTCATACCGGTAGGAGCGTCCTAAATTATGAGAGGGTGCAGTTGGCTTAAATGTTCTTTCAGCTTTACAAATCTCCAGGACCTGACAGAAGCTTTCCCGCCCAAATAAAAGAAGCTAAGGACATGCTGTGCCCTCTGCTTTCTTAGGGGAATAAAGCCACATGTAGCACACTGGGCGTACACAGATGTGATAATATCCATCTTTTCTACTGGGCCACTATATGTTGGTCTGCGCTTGTCCACAGCCAAAGTGGAAGGAGGGCAGATCACGGCTCCCATAGTCGTCACGGGTGCACTGCCCATTACACCCACCAAATCTCTGAAAATAATGTGGATCTCTACAGCAAATTTCGGGCCGGCTGCAGTTTTCGTTTACCGGACAATTGTTGTGTTTTTTCAAGGAAAGCTAAACGCAATAATGGACATCGCCCACGGGGTCATTTTTGGAAACTGCTCAGCCGACGAGCTGGCAAGGAGGAGAATGGAAATATTTGAAGACAATTATCGCGGAAGTAAATACCGGATGGGCTGTGAAAATCACCTGCCATACTACCAGGAAAATTTGGCCAAGGATTGATGTAAAGCGATACATAGCTCTAACTCGACTAGACCGCTCTTCTCTCAGATTAGTAGTCGGGGTAATCACCGGACACTGCATGTTGGGCACACACGGGAAAAGGTTAGGATTCCCCACCACCGATATAAAGAGTATTCCTCTGCACGAAGGTCAACAATTATCTTAATTTCCGAAATGCCGAAAGCCCAAAAAATTTCATATCCAATCCTTGCAAAGGCAGGGCAGAAGCTGTAAAAGTGTTTCGCCGTATCTGAGACTGGCGTCAACATAAGTGATCTGGCACCCAAAGTAAAACCAGCTCGTTATATTTTTCAATATAATTTAGTCGGAATTTGCATTGCCAAACAAGTCTGGAGGTAGTTAGAGGGCTGACTAATGCCTTGAGTGCAGCTCGGTTGTCACTAAAGGCACGTTTACTCCATAGATTTGACATCCGCTTCTCACTACACCAACACCAGGCGTTAATCATATTTAGTGTTCTTTGCGAAGTTTTTTAAACAACTAACCGATAAGGTCGTGCAATCAGGCAGATCGCATTATATGCAACCAAAGCATTGAGTTTCAAAACAAGCCTATTTTTTTAACTAATTTCGAACCCTTTAACGTTTAAAGATCTTTTCAATTATTGAAAATGCCTTTTGCCGCAAATCAATAGAATATCTGAATAAAGTTCTGATATGTACAGAAGTATGTATTTTGTCATTAGCTTAATATTTACTACAATTCTCGTTTCAACAATAACTTTTGTCTAAAGCTGCATTAATTTTTTGCACATAGAGGAAAGATTCCATAAATCAATAAAAATATTAAAAATCCATTTTAATTGAAAATTTTTATTCACTTTTGGCAAATATCAGCAAATCCATGCACGCCTGTATTCTCGTTTAAATTTGTGGCCACGACAAATCTGCTGAACAAATAGTTGAATGGAAAAAAGCGGCTTTTCATAAAAAATTATAGCATTTCTTTGGGTAGAGAAGTACAAATGGCTACATACATTCACACATGATTACATATGTATGTATGTATATGTGTACATTAGACTGGGTTGGTTCCCATACAAGAAATATAAATTTCCAAGTATTTCTCTACATTGGAGGCCTACTGTGAGAGGAGTTTGGGGTCATAAAAATTTTTGTTTCTGCCAAGTCCTACAATCAGTCAAAATTTATAGTTCTTCCTAACTTTTTATTTATGACTCAATCTCAAAGTGTGCCATACCTTTAAACCTAGAGCAAATTCTGAAAGCAAACTTTACTCATTATAAAACTAAATATTTCAGTAAGCCATGAATTTTTCTATTTCGACCAGATAAAAAATGTTTCCTTTCCATTGACCTCTAATAAATATTGACCTCTGCTTAAGTAATATTTGTGGCAAAGAGCACTGAGAAGGCAACATTTTTCGGTACAGAAAAACACCATAAATGTTAATGTTGTTACCAGACATTGTTGTCACTTATACGCCATGGCTTACGACTAGCTTAAGCTGGAAGCAAGTAATGAAAGACATGCTTTATGTGTTGACTTTGGATTAATGCACACAAATTAAATATCCAAAGTCCAAATCGATCTCAAATCTGCTGATAACCCAGACATGGAACCACCGGCCCTAAGTCACTCGTGTGTCAGGGCGTATGAGTAATAACAATGTGGAATATCAACATCAGAATGTAGGCCGGGCCAAAAAATCGCAGTAACTTTTTAGCTAATTAAATTAAATTCTTAAATTTTAAATTTTTATATGGAAATTTTTGTTTGCGGTCCAGTCTAATATAAGTACCTACATTTGTAAAAAAAATTTCCTCTCACGCTACGATATATGAATTATATGTACGGTGACCATCCGTAATTTATTTTTATTTTTATACAAATCTAGTTTGTCCTTTAATTTAAAACTTGTTCTTTAAAAGTACTTTTTTCGATACCGAATTAGACATTAAGGCATTTCATATATTACAGCCTGGTACATAGATATGTATACATTTTGAAGAAAGAGTAGAGAATACAAAACAAAAATTTGGAAAAATCATACTTTCTGAATGCGAGTGCATTCACCATTAAATATTATTAACGTGTGTAGTAAGGAATAGAAAATGGAGTTTGGGCAAAGCTTATTTTGTTCCACAGGTAATATTTTGCACTAGTTATTCACAATAGCTTAGGTGAAGTTACGTTGACTGCCACTCAGTATAGGAAATGTAAAAAATCACACTTAAGCTAGAATCACCCATTGTGATATATTTGACTGGCTAAATTTCCATCCATTTACTATTTTCTCATTATCAGCGGGAAAGTCTGCTAGAGCGGAAGCCTTTGCGCTCTTTGAGTATTTCCATTGGACGGTGTCGGTTGATAAAACCAACCTCTGAGCTAATGGAGAAACGATCAAGGAGTACCGGAAACTCAGATCCGTTTCGACAAAATCGTGACCCACCTGTGGTTGTATTGTTCAATAAATACAGATTTGAGCCATACGTAGTTCGGTTGAATATAGTATGCTTGACGGTATTTAGGGCAGAATTTAACTACAACAGATTACTTCCCTTCAGTGCCAGATATTAAATCGAAGCCTGATTTCCAGCGTGGACGATAATGAATTGTTTTAATACAAGGGAAACAGCCTTCTTTATATCTCTAAATTTAGCTTGGAGGACACCAAATCAGTCTGGTATATCCAGGAAGATGCTTAAAGTAGTTATTCCGATTGGATGCTGCTGCCGACTTTGCTGCATACCTATTTAGCATAGAGTCATCTACTAATACGGGTTATTGTCGAAAGGTTATAATTACAACAGGCAGGAAAAATTTTTGCCTGTTACCATTTCAGCTTGACTGAAATTTTTCGCAAAAAGAACCGACATTGCTTCAGGAGCTTTGCTGGATGTGGAAGGAAAAGCCCTTGTAATAAGCAAGCTTTCCATTTTGCTGTTGCTTGTGTTTTTGCCGCCATCCGTTACCATACTGTAACTACGATGATGCAAAAACGGGCCTTACGTCGGCTGTGCTAAATGCGGCTACAAACCACATCTTTTTCCTGCACCTTTTTCTTAATACTAATAATTAATTAATAAAAAAAAAACAATTATTTTCGATTTTTATTTTATAAATCCAAAGTAACAATTATTTTTGATTTTTATCGAAATAATTTGCAAATAACAGTTATTAGATGACAATCCAAAAATAATTGCTATTTTGGATTTATAAAATAAAAGTAAGAAATTACGGTATTAAGGAGTAGTTAAATGAAAGTAAAAAACTAACTGTTAAAAAGTGATTTTTTTAATAAAACTTGTAACTGTTAAGGTCCCTGGTATAATATGAATATATGTATATGTACATAAAAAACTTATACCGTATTTTTTATTTCTAAAATATGGTCACCGTAACGACATGTGTACATACGAGTATATGTAGCCGTTTTGTAAAAAGGCTAATATGCTTCATGAATTCTGGCCAACCCCCAGCAGGGCGTAGTTTTTGTTTTGTTTGTAAATTGCCTCAATTTTATGCATTTTCTATTATCATTTTGTTTACTCTTTGCTTTTGTTGTATGCAGAAAATGCCAGTTATTTGTTGGGTAGTTATTTTCATGCACCGAAGGCTTAGATTGTGTTCAGTTAATTAATGAAAGGCACAATGCATATACATATGTTTGTAGGTTTGTTAAATTACATACGTATTCATGCAAAGTTCAAAGTTTTGCAGACATAAATATTTCCTTGTTTTATAGAAATACCATTAAATTATTGCTGTCTCACACGCTTTCACAGAAAATACAAAAAAAAAACGACGCCTTGCAATTGACATGCTTTTGCTTGCATATAAAATGCAGCAGCGCTGACTTTGTTTTAATTATTGCGTTCTGTATGTATGTATGTATACATATGAAATGCAATTACTTTAATTTAATACCCATGAACGTCGTCTAAATCATTTTCGCTCTATTTTTACCCGCACAAATCTGTTTGAACTTTGCTTAGAAAACCAATAGAAAAGTTAAGTCTCCTTTAAAAATCGCACTGATAAAAAGGCTGGACTCTATGTATTTCGTCTTAGTCTGTAATGTCTATTTTAGTTGTAGGTGTAGGTTTAAAAACTTAAAATATTTTAACAATCTTACTTTTTAGAATATCGGCACTGTAATATCGTCGTCTATAGGTAATATACAAGCTTTATATTAAAAATAGTTCGGTTTACGATTCTAAGGCTTGTACTATCTTTTGTTCAGCATCACCAACTTGTGACCGGAGATAAATAGTGCGCCTAGAAGTATGCAACATTAGACGCTTAAAGACGTGTGCTTTTATTCGTTATTTTATTCAAATAATTCTAAAATGACAGATTGTTGGGATTGATTGCATGTTCCTGGAAACCTCAGCTTTTCATGGCAGATGTCAAAAAAAATTAATGTAAATTATTTCCTAAATAGATAATGTCAAACCTATTTCCAACAAATGAACTGCTGGGTAGATAAAAAAGCATAGAATTCTCTGAAAGCTCTTACCTACATAATACTCATGCACACACTAATATACATACATACATACATACTTTAGCAGTGCCACCTTCATTACGTCCTTATTCGTAATGATATCCTTCAGGATTGCTTTGGTTGAATTGCGTATTTCATTTCACCCGTTCACCACCTTTTGTTTTCGCATTAAATTGGTAGCATTCATTAGGAAGTTTGTTTTGTGGAAAATTCTTGCTAACCTTGAACAGTAAATAATGACAGAATTGCCTTCACTGTGCATTGAGTGGTAAAACTGACGTAAAGTGTATCTCTTCATCCAGTTTTAAAGATGCAATATTAGTTCATTAAATGTCGACATTGATGTGTGATAGAAAGGGTAGTGGAGATAGGACAACAACGTTTAGATGACATTGAATTAAAACTATTTGAAGATGATACATATTTAGAGTTAACAGGCATCGCCATCAAGGACTCGTTTTCGATTGATCACGTTGAAAATAGTGGTTTGTATTCTTGTGTATTTTATTGACAGTTTTTCGGCTTAAGAAAAATACGGAAATATGTAGGGAAGCCTCTCTAAGAAAATGCCAACTGTGATTAGCTGCAGAGGAATTCTACAAACTACTATGCTTAATTTACATTTCCAAAATTCAGTGAATGAAATGCAGTGCTGCCTGCTATGTTGGTATCCGTGTGCCTGTATCCCATTTGAAACAGCTATCTCGCCCGCATTGGTTTATACTTATTTATATGCGCTGTACATATATGTATGGTAGAAAAGTACGCCTTCTAGGGCTACTTTTGTTTCAAAAAGCTGGTTGATGTCTCGCTGATACGTGAATTATTCTTTTACATACCGATGCACTTAAGTCGGCATGCCTACTTAGAAGGCAACTCTACCGAAGCTGCTTTGGATGAGTTTGATTGCCGGTTAAAAAGTATCATTTTCATGATATCGAGTACACTTTGACCGGTTCAGACGTTAGAAGAACCTGTCAGGTACTACGTCATCGTAGTATCCGGCTTGTGTTGGTTTGTTGGACTCTTATAATGCTTGGAGAAAGGATTATTATTACCACTTTTAGGAGTGGAATGTGGCCCACATTGAGTGTTTTAGATCACTGGAGCATAGAACAAGTTATTTCCGTAGACCCCATGAAAGCGGGGGATAGTCAGATAAAGTATTTCACAATGAAAAGAAAGCATCCATCTGCTCACCGTACACTTTTGTTCGCAGAGATTAAGCCAGCGTGAAATACGAAGGGATTTTAAAACTTTTCTATACTGGCCACATCGTGCGTCGAGGGAGGAGGGCCTCAAAAATTTTAAGATGGTACAAGCAAATTATCCTCAGGAACAGGAGGAACAGCCCCATATTGATTCCAAGGATACTTACCTGATACTTATCTGAGGTAGCTAATGTGCCAGCGGCGGTTTTGTTGGATCAGTTAGAGATTTTCTTTGAGTATAGAGGAGAGTTCACATTTGATGTTTTCATTTTGTACACGGAGGAGGAGAAAATAATCCGCTTTCATCTGCAGGTGGACAGAATATTCCAGCGTGAAATACTTGCGGGTCATACTACGTTGATTCTAAAATAAAGGTGAGGATTTTCTATGGCTTAAATAGGGTTGTAGAAACTATAAGCGATCATTGCCTATTAGGAAAACATGATTTTCAAATAGGACGCAAGTTGACAGGTAGGCTGCGGTAGAATAAAATGGTATTGTCCACGAACGGTTCTACAAAATAGATCCACCTTGTGCTGACTGACTACTGGTTGGCAGCTGGGGATGCATTACAGCCAAGACTACTACTCTTCAGGTAGAAGTGTTCGCTATATTTGTGGCTTATTCTGAGCCACCTTAAAGACGGTGCCAGGACAAACAGATATCGAAGGCAAAGAAAAAGCTGACCAACTGTCCAAAACTGGTTCGGTTGAGAGATTCATTAGTACTCAGCTGGATCAAGTGTGGCGCACAAGGCTGTAATTAGTAGTATTTTTTCAAAGAAGCATTCCGACTACTCACATCTTCTACCGACGAAGCTTTTGCTGATGCTCGATAAAATTTAATTGAGGCCCTTTGTTGGCCTTGTTCCCGGAATCAGCTACTGGGAACCTTAAAAAGGTGCGGTTGGTCGACGATGATGTATCGCCGGCCAATCTTGACGATTTGCTTGAAAAGGGGACACACGTTGCAAAGTAAAATGTATCTTCTTAAGTCTATGTTTCGCATATCAATATCCTAAAAAACAAGTAATTTTTAAACAAAAAACACAACCGACTTAAATTCCCATATAAAAATTTAGGAGTACCGTTAATTTCTTCAGTCTACAATGATCGGTTATAAACCAAATTAGGAAAAGAATTATCGAAATCGGTTGACGTGGTCCAAAGTTATGCGGTAACATTCTAAAAAAAAAAATATTCCGACGAATTGATAACCGCCTTCTTTTTTGAAGTCAGTTAAAAATAATAATTATATTGTTTTAGTAATCGTCTATATATATCGAAATTCGTATTAAAATTTTGTTTTCTTTTATCGACTTTTTGTCTCCAGATATGGATATTTTTTTCGAATTAGTATGCATATTAGGGCGGGTCAGTTTGCAAGGGCGACTTTTTCGACTGTGCACATGTAGCACAGAAGGATTCTACGTATAATTCAAAGCAAATTTTCCGAAGAAACCATGGGTCTCAAATCAATTTGGAATTTGCTAAATTGCGAATATATGTTTCCTAGCATTTTGCTGAAGTGTCGTATAAAATTGCCTACATTTTGTATAAAAAATATGCTGTAAGGGATTTTTGGTATGAGGAATCCATTTCTGTGCTTTTCTTTTACTTAAAACTACCACCAGAGGACGTAACAGGGAACATTTCCTATTTTCGCAATTTGACAAACTCAAAATTGATTTTAGACCCTTGGTTTCTTGGGATAATTCGCTTAGAATTACACATAGAATTTTCCTATGCTAAACGCGCATAGTCCAAAAAATTGGACCCGCCCTAATGTAAGTATATCGAAACAATTATACATAGGTATCGACATTTTTTCAAAAAAGTTATCGATATAAACGTTATTTATTTTTTATGCTGGAATATACACACTTACATGCTGATGAACTTTTAATTTGCCAACACACATTAGTGAAAATTGAAATTTCATAACAAAAAAATATGAATATCCTAAAATTTTAACCAGACATTTGCGCTGTCATTATCTCTTTATTTGATTTGGTAAAATATCGTATTTTTTATTATTGTTGCTAAGTCAGGTGGAAAAGGAGATAAATTGCAAAAGTTACCATTTAACTTCTCACGAGCCACAGTTATGTTATGCATTGTTTAAACAACAAAGAAAGCTGTCTGAAAGACAGCTTTGCATACCTAGCTGAAACAAATTTTTTTCGATAATGAAATTCTTCCAGTAAAACGAGCGTACCTGTTTGATTTTATTTTGCTAAGCGCTAGCCCATCCGTTCGAAGAAAATGCACAAAAGCACTTTATTGAACTCACTAAAAATCACTTACCTATCACGATCATTAAGCCAATCATGAAAAAGATAATTTAAAGCGATTTCCATACTCATTCCTGAAATACGAAACAAAAACTGATTGAAAAAGTTTAGCTCTATTGTGTCTGCTAAGCGAGAGAATTAAATTACCAAAACAGTCACTTATGTACTTTCAACTTTAAACACCCACTTATGTGCTTACAAATTCATTAGACGCACACATCGAAGGTGAGAGACAGAGACGTGCCTAATGCTTATGCTCACACGACGCTCGTTGTTTGGGAAACTTAATCCACGGCATGAATAACGCACACACACAAGCATCCACACGAGCGCCCAGGCAAGGTGTCAAAATGAACAAAAATTGCGCTATTATCGCACGTTTCGTTTTTTTTTATGCAAATACAGACAAGCAGTCGTTGGCATACAAACGTAGCCAAACGTAGACACACAGACACAGTCATAGATAAGTAGGCAACCAACCAGGCAGGCTGACTGACATGAAGGTGTATAGATAACAGCATGAGTACCTAAAGCGTATCATATTTCGTGACGTACCACAGTGGTTCGGCCGTGGAAAAAATTTATATTTTTTGAATATCTAATTTTCAGATTTGAATGATGCAGTCTTATAAAGAAATGTATTAAAATGAACAATTCATTACTACTTTGCATGAAGTTGAATTTTTTTTTACAAATAATGGCATCAGAAGTCTAAAAAATTTTATTCAACTAAAACTGCTTGGAATTTTTCCTAACTTGAGCTATGTTTATATTTTCCTTATAACTTTTATCTATATTGTTTTTGTTGTGAGTTTATAAGATAATATAGCACTTATCTACTTGACTAAATAAAGAAAAAATCAGTGCAATCGACAAAATAAAAAATGAATAAAAATTTAAGCCAGCAAAAATGGTACTTCATAAATGCTACCTTTGCTACTTTTAATGGACAAAAAGTTTCTGTGCTACAGCGTACTACAACTTCCAACTGTAGTAAAATGAAAGTTTGGAATATTTTCTATCGATTCCTGAAAAAACTTTTTGCTATATTATTATATTTGTCCCTCTCGACATAAACTAGATTTAAATGACAAAAACTTACTTGAAATTTTAATAAAAGTGACAAAATGTAGCATGCGTGTATATTAACGTTTATATCTATGTGAAATTTTTTTTGCTTACGAAGGTGTAGACATAGATAGCATAGAGATTTGCGATATATTTCATGAGAGTAACTTATTTTACAAGTTTCGCGAAGAGATATTATATTTTTTTTAATTGAAATTAGAATTTGTATTTAAGAACTTTTACCATAGGCCAAGGGAGGTACCCCTAGGGAGTGGTCGATTTCAACTATTTTTGGTATCGTCAATGCCTTTCATGCGGGTAACTTATGCGCCAAGTTTCGTGAAGATATCTTTTTCTTTTTGAGCTGAAATTAAAATTTGTATTTACATTTTTTTTATAGGTCCACGGGCAGTACCCGCAGGGGTTGACCGATTTCAACCATTTCTGGAATATTTTCTAACTAGCTCACATATAACCTGTGTGCGAAATTTGAAAATTTGCAAATGACCTAGGACCACTCCTTCTATTTGTACCCAAAAAATGTATGGAGCCGAACCCCTGTGCGTACATACATATATATGTAGTTATTGTAAATATACATGGGAGCGTCAATGTACACATGCTTGTATGCATTTATGTGTGTATTAAGGACGTTTCGAATGTCATATTTTTCACATTCGCGAAAGTGAATGCGAATTTTCGGAATGCGAATGTGCGAATGCGAATGTTAGGAATATCATTAAAAAAGCTATAATCAACTTAGGTCATCGTTTTTATTACTTAAAAATTTTGTAGGTAAATTATTAGAACATTGAACGAGTGCTTAAACTATACAGTGTTTTAATCGAGAAGTCAAAGTTCAAAAGGCGCATATTTAACGCTCGTATTTATACTTTTTTGGCAGTGTTATTATTTTTTTTTTGTTTGATTCCAAAAATTGATGCTGCGGTTTTTTTCAAAAATACTGCATTTAGACTTTTTTGCTGCCTAAAAATTTTTTAATATACATACATACAGTGTTCATGGAAACATTATGAAAATGCATATAAGTATAAGCTGTTATGTAAAAAAAAAATAGGGGCACGTCCTCTTGACCAGTTTGACTATTTTCCTTTCGTTTGTTTAATGTTTATTAATTTTTTATTAAGGTCTACTTAATCATATAATACTTAACACCATATAAATCCACATTCCAAACTATGTACAGAAATTAAATAAATTGCACAACAACAAACTTGGCATTCATAATTATTTAGAAAAATTTTAAGTATGCAGTTTTGTGCAAGTTTCAATAGCCTTAAAATTCGCGTTGATTTTTGGTTATTTTTTGCCGAAAATGTTATTAAGTACTTTCTTCCATACAAAACAAATTGTCGAAAATAGTATTTTAAACTACAGTATTGTTGTTGTGCAACTTTTTTAAATTTTTTTAATTTTTGTAAAAAGTGAGAAATTTGGATTTACATGATTTTTATTAGACATATCATTTTGTCTCGGGGTGTACGGTACACATCATATCAGGAATTCAGGAATTCCTTTATTTTATTCGAAAACTGTTTGAAAACGTACTGTACTGTAATGCTTTTATTTTTAATGGCGATACTGCGAAATGGGATTTTTTCGTAGAAATATACAGGTTTTTAACCGAAAAAAGATACGAGCGTTAGGCATATTACGGGTATATTTCAAAATAAGTAATTTTGTCAGTCTAGAGAATTTTCACCGAGCTTTAATTTCACATTTTTTCATGTCTCCAGATTCTACATTCAAACCTTCGCTTTCGCTGGAGGAATCTAAAATTATTTCTGGGTTGCTTATACAACTTTTAGCAATACTTGTTGAAGGCCCATCAATTTTGTTTGATATGCTACGTAACCGTTTAGCGCCTGAATCTGAAATCAGGTATATTGTTCGCACCCTGGTTAGTTAGACTTAGGGCCAGTTACTCAAAAAAACATTCGTATCATTTGATGCGAATGCGAATGCGAATGCCGAATGCGAATGCGTAAAATGATACGAATCATTCGCATAACGAATGCGAATGCAAATATTCGCAACATCCCTGGTGTGTATATACCGTCGCACAATAGAGCTTAGGAAAACGAGACGTATGGAAAATAAATGAGCTAAAAGCCGGTTAGGTGCTAGTGATTATAAATTTGCTTGCATCGCATGGGACATAAGCGCCTCCACACACACACCCACACACACGCACTTGTGCAAGTACAAGGCAACATTATATGCGCGAGTGGTACCTGACTCATATCCATGGGAAATTTGATTTAAAGCTTCTCGGCTGTGGAAGAGCTAAAGTTAAGCCCCCTGAGTTTAAAAGGATGCTTGCAAAGCGAACGTGAGCTAAATCATACGGTTCTATAATATCGACTAATGCGCATCGAGTATGCATTTTTAATTTTGCTCTCCACAAAGTACGCTTAAAGTTGCACTCAGCTTCGATTTTGTGGAATATGTTGATTGCATTTCGTGACTTTTAAAGTTGATGGTGATTTGATGGCGGGGACGATAAATGACAGACTGATTACGCTACAGACTGGATGAAAATGCAATCTATTTTTTTTAAAGAATTAGAAAAAAGTGAAGGTGTTTAGTACTCATGAGACTTTGATCTGAACTACATTGCCTTGATTGGATTGGGCTAGGTTGGGTTGCAGCCCCAAAAGTTTGGGACTAACTTAGACAATTAGGATACCACATTCTGAACGGCACCCAATACTTAATAGATAAAACCCTTCGAGCCTTAATTAAGAATTCGGCTAATTTCAATACCAACAAGCGCTCCTCGGGGCTATAAAGTATGTGAAACCTGAGCCTCACAAACGCAGAGCACCCGAGAAGGTGACATTTGGGGCTCAGTTAATATTTGCAGCCTTACCGAGAACCGATTGGACAGTGGCCCGGTAAAACCCCCACCAAGAGTGAGAGCTGTGGCTTTGTATGCATGAGGAGTGCCCTCGACCGCCTCTGTCCACTCTCGGCCAGAAGGAGGCTGCAATCGCACATGTCCTGATTTTCGCCAAGCGCTCGCTGAGTTGACACGAGGCTCACCTATCCAAGACACATGTGACCAATAGCAACCCCAGAAGAAAATAAATAAAATAAAAAATTTTCAATATACCACGCTTTTAAATATAAATGGACTAAAAAGTAGAGAATAATATTTCTTAGTCCCGTAGAATTTATATTGATCGCTTTTGATTTTGAAATTTAGCCCCACGCTTTTCATTTTCAATCTCATAAATCGTTTATAATGACTTTTGCTAAATTTCAAAATCAAAAATTACCAAAACCAATTCTATGGGACTGAGAAATGTTATTTTCTAATTTTTAGTCCCTTTATAAAAGCGTGGTATATTAAAATATTTTTATTTTATTTTATTTATTTATTATTTTATTAACTTGTTTTGTACCTATGTAATAAAGCAGATTTGGGATCGCCGCACAGTGCTGCCTAAGTGGGCAAAAATCGAACAATTCGTTACCTGCAATGTGAATTGTTTGGTATTTTTGTAAAGATAATTTATCCACTAAAAAGAATTAAACAGAAATTTCCTTAAAAAATTAATTATAAGCCGCTTGGGAGCCACTAAAGTCGACGAAATTTATACTAAGAATTTTAATAAAAGCATAGCCATGCGTAAGCTCTTCACATAAAAAAATTTCAAAAATATATTCTTTGAAATTAAATATTGGTTTGACATTTCTTGTTTCCATATAGATAGTACAGAATTACAGGAATTAAAATTTTGGAATAAAATTAAACACAGGGTGTCCGTGCGGTGTTCCGAAAAAACAATTTTTTTAAACCAAAATTTCAAAAAAATGCTAAATTTTAATGGAATGAATAAAAAATATATGTAAAAATTGGTTATTTTTTATAAGTTTATTAAATAGTACGGGCTTTTAGCTTTCAAAAGAAGAAATAAAAAACTGCTAACTTTGTGCACTTTCCAAAGTAATGCGTTTTTCCCTAATGCATAAAATAATTTTTTAATTTTTTGTCAGTGCCCAGCAAAAAACACGATTACCACAGGAACGAAAGTAGAAACGAGCTAGGCGATGTGAATCGCTTACCCTTTCGCTTCAAGAAGGCCTTATTTTAACATGGGCATGTCATTGGAGGTAAGCCCTTACCCGCAGCATTACCTTCAAACGAAGGGAGAACGCATTGATAAACAGAATCCAGAGAAGCGAACAAAGAATGCCTTACAGAGAAACTAATGTAGAATGCCTAGATAAGTACATACTTATTTATATTAAATTTAAATCAGAAAATGTCTTAAAATATTAAAGTTAATTAAAATTTTTATGAATCAGCTTCTATACAAACATATGTATGTATGTATTTAGGTATTTAGATTTTCTTAAAAATCGGTATGTATACATACATTCATTATTAATTAAGCTTAAAATTGTACTTCCTCACTCTTGTACTTCACTTCATCGACTGACTTCAACTTCACTGCAAATTGAACAAAGCAAAACATGATTTTTATGCGAGACAAATTTCCACAGAAAGTAACGGTAGAAAAAGAACTTTTGGATATTCATTCTATTTTTCAGCTGACTACGATGCAGCATTCTACTTTGCATTCCCGGCAATGGAGCAAAGAAGCGAAACAAATAAAATATTGTAGGACATTCTACTTTGCATTCCCTGAAATGAAGCAAAGAAGCGAAACAAATAAAATGTTGGAGGACATTCTACTTTGCATTCCCTGAAATGCAGTAAAGAAGCGAAACAAATAAAATATTGTAGGACATTATACTTTGCTTTCCCGGAAATGAAGCAAAGAAACGAATTAAAAAGGAAATATTATAGGACATTCTACTTTGCATTCCCCGAAATGAAACAAAGAAGCGAAATAAATAAAATATTGTAGGACATTCTACTTTGCAATACTAGCAATGCATAAAAGAAGCGAAAAAATTCGAAGGCATTATAACGCTATGCCTTCTAGAACACGTTACCACTAAAAGCGATTACCAATTTTTTGCTGGGTGCCTTGAGATCTGCACAATTCGTTCCATTTTCAATAATGAAGTGTCAGATTAAAAAGCTTGACCTGTGGATAACAGAAGGTTTATTTTTTTTAAGAGTTGCCACCTGTAAAAAAATTAGATTGTTAAAAAATTAGATAAAACTTTTTTATAAGTTAAATGAATTATTAAGGGATGGCTATCCCTTAATAATTCATTTAACTTATAAAAAAGTTTTATCTAATTTTTTAATCGAAATGAGTATTAACTACATACACAGAGTTGCCACCTGTTTAAAAAATCCAATTCCCTTTGCATTAAAGGAATTAGGTAATTGAAATAGATAGGTATCACCATAATGGAGTCAGACGAAGAGGTTTAAGAAGGTTTCAGCTTAAAAATATTACGAATAGGGTTGCCACCTGTTTTTAAAGTCGAATTTAGTTAAACTAAAATAATAATTACGTCAAACCATAGGATTACGCTATCGTATATGTTGTTTTATTACAAATACATACATTGTCAATCAGTGATTTGTTCTGATTACATTCCTTTTGAATTACTGGACTCTTAAATTAACTCAGGAATGTTTTTACACTCCACTTATTTCTTGCTAAATATGTCAAATTTTTTCATTTGTCTGATATTCATATTGATATACATATTTCAGTTACCTTATTCGCTTAATTAA
Organism: Rhagoletis pomonella; assembly: GCF_013731165.1. Taxonomy (NCBI): domain Eukaryota; kingdom Metazoa; phylum Arthropoda; class Insecta; order Diptera; family Tephritidae; genus Rhagoletis; species Rhagoletis pomonella. Next base: position 13,942,949 of record NW_023458565.1, read on the forward strand.
AGTGAATTTGAATTGTTAAATATGTGGCAACCCTTCTACGTGTCATTTAGAGGTAAAGTATTTTCAAAACTAGTTCAATTGATAACCATATTGTACTTATTAAGTAATTTTGATAAAATTTGTAACAGGTGGCAACCCTTTTCATAAATAAAAAAAACTTTATTGCACATCTGCAGGCCAAGCACTGTACCATACCTATGTAAAAGACACAAGAACCTAAATTTTCAACTTCAAACTGCAGTGAAGGTATGAAAGTTATCCAAAAACCAATTGCATTTTTGAATTAAGCGTCCTCAATTTTACTAAAAAGCGAATTCTCATTTCAATCCGCCCATAATTCAATTTTTGCCCACATTTTATATGGAAGAGAAGCACTGTGCGCTGGGTATGTTTAAGATTAAATTTCTTTTCATCCGCAAGCCATGGCGTATGAGTGATATTTAGTCCAGTCAAAATAGACATTTTACGCTTTTGAGTATTAAAATCATTGCTTAAAAAAGTATTTAGTTTTTTGAACAGTAAAGTTATATTTAGTGGGGATAAATGTGAGTTATCAAAATTTAGTCGTCTAAGTAAATAGGAAGGATGTTTAGTACTCTTTTCAACGATGGTTCAACGATATTTAATTTTTGGCTATTTTTACGACTTTCCAAGGATGACAATTTGTATGAATTCAAAATCCCCTCAAAATAAGCTTTAAAATAAAGAGGGGTAATTGTAAGCTTAAGTGCGCCTATTTGATTCGTTGAAATAACTACAAAACCAATACAGCTGTAGCCAGATACGCCATAATTTCTAGTTACCCGACAACAGCATTAAATCAACAGAGCGGACATTCATAATTTGAATTGCGAAAACAACGAAGCCAAAAGCAATTACAGCTAGTTATTTTACGTTTGCTGAGGCATTTTTGCTTAGACAAGCAAAATAATATAATAAGCCACGAAAGCTTTACGTTTCACTCGAAAACCATTGTGTAGTAAAAATATATATATGTACATTGGGATGGTCCTTAAATGTAGGAAGCAAATTTTTACATCAGATTTCCTAAGCCTCAACCCCTAAGTCGATGTTACTATAGTCGAAGGTATTACATATAAATTTTGGCCCCGATTGGAGTCGGTTAAGGCTTAAGGCGCACAGGGCTCAACATTAAGATTACCCTATGAAGACGTCTTAACCGACTCTAATCAGGAACAAAATTTGTATGTGATATCTTCGACTACGGTAGTATCGGTTTTGGGTGAGAGTTGGCAAAAAAAACTAATTTTAATTTTTTGAGTCTCTATAGAGGATTCTGAACTTTGGCCCCTTTGCGACAAGCCTTAACCAACTCCAAACGGGACCAAAATTTATATGTGACATCTGCGACCGTGGTATTATCGATTGAAGGGGTGAGGCTGAAAAAAATCGCTCATTTATTTTTTAAAGAACCACCCTAATGTACATACATACATACATATGTAATTGTGGCTGCTCATTTCATTTTTGTTGCTATAAATTGTTTGCAGTCGGGTTATTTGCGTAAAAATTTGATTAAAAAAAAATATAATTTTTTTCTTAAATTTTCATAATCACTAACATTTTGTGGAAAATCTCAACTTTGCATGCACTTTCGTTATTGTTTAAAAAAGCAACATTAGATACTTTATCATTGCACATACATACATACATATAATGGCGCTTTATATTCTTCTTCAATATTTTCTCCCTTTTATTATAATTTCTTTTCAACAACCATTACCATATTCGTACGCTTAAAACTTTGGGCTACTCGACTATTCATTATAGCAAAACTTTTCTAAATTAAAATAAAAAATTCAAAGCATATTTAAGAAGAAACAAAAACAAGTCTAATACCCTCAAAGGACATTGGCGGCACACATCTCGACACACAGTCCTTCGTAGACTCAAACACAGACATCCACATACTTAAACATTCGCTCGCTGCATGCTTTAAACTTTGAAGTTCTGTTTTTTTTTTGCAACTCAGAAGTTATGCAGTAAAAATTTGGCTTTTATGCAGAAAGTGTAGTAAATTTTTACTCTTCACAAAATCCATTTAATTCATTTGCTTTGACAGTCTTGATTGATGGCATTTAATTTAACTAAAAAGGGCAGCGCGACGAGATTAACTTGTAACTTACTTTTTAAAAAGAATTATTTTAAAGTACATCCTACATAAGTGAAAGTTGTTGGCTTGCATTGAAAGTGTTTAAGTGCGAGTTCAAGGGCACTGCCACCGGTGACTACGATGATTAAGTTATATTTTTAAAAGTCAAGTCAGCTGGTGCACGTAAGAAGCACTTAGTGACAGCCCTTCCCTCAAAAGCATATATTTTTAGAGAAATGAAAGCATACACATAGCGTTTGCATACTAGAATTAATTAAATTCCACTAAATTTTGATTAATACATTTTTTTCCAGACATCGTTTTACTTTTTATTTATTTATTTATTTATAGTTGAAATATTTTGTACAATAGGCGAGATCGTTCAAAGATTTTGTTTATTCTAACACGAAAATCTTAAAAAAAAATGTTCCCTTGCCAACTTACATGGTGAAAAGCTCTTTTTAACCGAATTCCCAAAAAGGAGAAGGTTATAAATTGGTCGGAATATATTTTTTTTTAAGAATGTTAGCGCATAACTTTGGACCATGTCAATCGATTTCGAAAATTCTTTTAGCATCTGGTTTAGATCCGATCATTGGATCATGAAAAAATTAGCGGTACTCCTAAATTTTTATATGAGCTTGTTTATTGCTTAAAAATTACTTGTTTGTTATCATTTCGCTCGCGCTGCTCCTGCAGTTGCAATAGCGGATTTTTTAATTAATTAATTTTTGTTTTTCTGTTTATAATTTCATTTTCTATTTATTTTTAATTTTTATGGTTTTAAAAATAAAAAAGTGTATATTATTTACTTAAATTTAAATTTTATAAACTGATTATATTTTCAATATTTTTTTCGTGTTTAAATTTATCACATAGGTTTTATTGTTTGAAAATGTTTGTTTTTAATTTCGTTTAACTAAACAAAAATTATATTTTTTCTTTTTTTAATACTACTTGTTATTATTTAATTGAGTTTTGTTTTAATTTTTAGAAAAAAATGTTTTTTTTTAAATTTATTTAACTTTTAATAACTCATTTTATTATTATTTTTTAAAAACATTTTTTTTTAACTTTCAGATCATATTATTTTAAAAAGAAAAAAATATTTTTTAATTGCATTTAATTTTTTGGAACTTATTTCATTTAATTTTCCTTTTTAAGTAATTTTATTGTTTTAAAAAGAAAACGATTTTTTTTAATTTCATTAAATTAAATTTTGTGGAACTTCTTTTCTTTTTTTAATTTATTCTTAATTCTTTTAGTTTTAAGATTTTATTATTGTAAACAAATATTTTCATTTAATTTTAAGAAAACAATTTAATTTGTTTTTCTTTTTAACTAATTTATTTTCTTTTAATTTCTAAATTTATTCGTTTTAAAAAGAAGCATATTTTTCCATTTAATCTAATATTTAGGAAATTATTTTAAATTTTTTTTGTTTTTGTTAATCAATTATTTTTTAATTTAATTTCCTTTTAATTTTTATATTTTACTGGTTTAGAAAGAAAAAATATTTTTTAGTTTCATTCGATTTTTAAAAACTAATTTAATTTTTATATTTCTTTTTAGTTTTCTCCCCTTTTGTATTTTTTATTATTTTAGATTTTGCTGTTTTTAAAAGAAAATTTTTTATTTATTTACATATTTTTTTTTTTAAATTGTCACGTGTTTTAATTAAACTTTTAAATTTATATATAAAATTTTTTTTTAAATTTCATTTAATTTTTAGAAACAAGATTTTTTTCGTAAATTTAATTTTCTTTTAATTTTTAGGTTTTATTGTTTAAAAAAGAGAAATATTTTTTATTGGATTTAATTTAAAGAAAAATAAAAGACAAACAGATTAACGTTGAGACCTCTTCAATATGGTTGGCAGACATGACAATTGTCTTGCGGTGAGCTGAAAGACAGTTGCCAGAATTGCCCTGTAAATCACATCCGCCCATTTATCTATCAAATTCGCATAATATGCCTCAAACTATTTTGCATCACGCCAACACGTACGTCTATACATACATATGTATGTACTCAGCAGTACGCATGCTAAATGAAAATGCAACAATTTTTTACCTATTAACCAAAGCGATCACATTCATTAATTCAACTTCTTGTTCTTGTGGTCGCGGCCATTCATGTCCGGTACTACCGTGAAATCAACGCATAACCACTAACATCCATAAGTTTTGTAGCAACGCCGTGGCCATTGTCATTGCCAATGTCAGCATTCCATTGCATAGCTGAAAGAACTGAAATTGCGAAATACTTGGAATGGGTTCGTGGTAAGTTGCATTTATGGCTTGCTATAAACCACTACGTCGTGGGCTTCTTAATGATTATATTGTTGCCTTGCCTTCGCAGCGCGTGCTGACCTCACTTCAAGTACTCTCTCGTTTTTCACCAACAAGTGCATCCATTGCGAAATTCGTTGCGTTGCACAAGTACTAAGTACTATGCAGTACAGTGTGCAAGGTGCGAACAGCAGGCAGGCACTTGAAGTACGCCTGAGCGCGTGGCAATACAAAGCAGTGAGCGCGAGCACCGGCAAAAAAAAAAAAGTTTTGCGCCATAAAAGTTTATACCAACAGTTGGCAGGTGGTAGCCGGCATAATTCTATTTGCATATTTGCATAGAAATGAGGATACTTGCTTACCGTCGCAGCTACTACCTGGTGGAGCTACATATGTACATATTAGTAGGTATGTATTCACATGGCGATGGCAGGCATTGGCCGCTGTGGCCGGCCTGTGTGGCTGCGAATATTTCGTTATTGGCTAGTGGGGTTGGTCAGGTAGAAAATATCATGAGTAGCAATGCTAGACGTTTTTCGTCTATAACTACGATTTTCTGTTGCAGAATATCGGCCTAAAACTGTTAAGCTTCGTATTTCGCACGGTAAACTTTTTTCCAAATTTCCACTATGCGTGGTTCGCCAACCCGCTTAGTGTGGTGTAATGTAGGCACTTGTGTGTGTAAAAACATACTTTTTGGTTTAATGTGAAAGTAAGAGTTTGCAAAGATTGCAGTACTCCTACTTGCCTGGTATTGAGGATTTAACTAAATGGAAGAAAACGCACAATATTGACACTGTTCTATGTAAATTGCTTGTTAATGAATGAACTATGATAATGCAAGAAGAATGTAGTATATGCAGCTTCATGAATAATTTTTATGCGAATATTTTTTTCTTATTTCACAAAACATTACCAAACTTTTCTTCATACTGCTAATGAATTATTTTTACATTTAATAGAATCCTACGAGTACTAATATTATAAATGTGAAAGTTCGTGAGCGAGTGTTTGAGTATGTTTGTTGCTAATTCACGTTAAAACGGTTGTACGGATTTTATGAAATTTGGATAAAATGCAAGATATTTTTTTATGAGAGTTGCCACCTGTTTTAAAAGTTTAAATCAATCAAATCAAAAAGCTAAATAAAGTATTACAACAATGTGGTTGTCAAACGAAAGCATTTCCAACAAGCTTTATTTCTAAATTGTTTTTAAGGGGACTTGCCAGGTGTTAAAATTGTAAAATTTATCAAATTATAAGTTAAATAAAATATCACTACAATGTGAGTTTGAAACTAAATCGGTTCAAGAACGATTTTTTTAAGAAAGTTGCCACCTGTTCAAAAAATTAAAATTAGTTTAATTACCAAGATAAGCGAAATATTTTAATATCGGTATCAAGCAAGAGAAAGTTAGGAAAGTTGAATTTTAAAAAGGCGCTGCCATATGTAAAAAATTCAAAATTAAGTGAATTAACAAGATAAATAATATATTTTTATACCGGTATCATACGAGCGATGGTTTAAGAAAGCTGTATATATTTAGAAAATATTTTTGATGGGGGTTGCCGCCGCCGCCAACTTAGGAGTTCAAAAATAATTTAAATGACAAGTTAATTGAAATTCTATCCGACAGGAAATTTTTTCCGTCTAGAACCCAATATAATCTGAACAAGCCCTAGTATACAAACATTAATCAAGGATAATCACTTCTGGCGTGAAACATACATTGAACTATATTTTCATAAATATTTAATGCAGAAAATTTTTCATAAGAATAATTGTGAATATTATATTAGAACAAAGTGTGTACTTTAATATGTCGCCTAGTGTATGTATGTGGATGATAGTGACTTTGCTTAACGCTATTTAATAGTTCGCTGCCTAAACCCAACCAAATCAAATCAGTATCAAATTCACAAAAGCACTGCTACCCACCTACGTAAGTCGTTAAGAAAAGATTTCAGTAGTGTAGATAATTTGAATGCAACAGTCTGCAAAACTTTAAAGAGAGTGCGAAGTGGAATTAATTAAGCTGCGGTGACATAATCGCTCTCTGGGGAGTGGTTATGCGTACCCATTTGCCTGATGCAAATCTCATGGAAGCCTTCGAAATACATTTGTATACATATATGTACATACTTACATACACACATAGTTATGTACATACACATATACATATCTCACGCACACTAAAAATTCCTTGCACTTCAGCATTCATGACAATTTAACACCATTACAAGCCATTTGGATACCCAGAAGAGCAGCAAAAAGCCAATTCCATGCTTCCCATTCGTAAACGTTTTTATTGAGCTTCGATAAGTACTTATATATGACAAATGGCGTTGGGGTACGAGTTAACTTCTCCATTTTTTTGCAATGTGTCTAATAGAGATATTAATCCCGGGATCCCGGCAATAATAGAAACGCCTTATGTTGAGCAATTTTTGCTATATTTTTTTTTTGTTTATTTAGTATTTAATATTTTTTTTATAAATGTCTAGCTAATTATGCATACACATAACACCGTGCGACAGGCAATTTTACAAAAAAAAAATTAATATATCCGCGAGGCCATGGGCCAAATATATGAAGTAAAATTGCGTTTTTAGTTTTTCTCTCTGACGTCAGAATTTTTTAAAAGAAGTTTGAAAATTGAATAATATGAGTAATTCAGAAAATGGTTTAAAAAGTTTAGTGCAATGTACTTAGGAAAACAGTATTGGTTCAAAATTAAAGAGAAAATTATTTAGAGAAAGCACAGATTAAATTTTTTGGTGCATATAGTATTGAAAATGTCCTTAAATATTTTATCCTTAAATATTCTTGAAATTTTGCAATATTTATTTTGGAAAAATTATATGTTAAAGACTAAAAAAAAAGAAAATAAAATCGATTGATTGTGCACACAACAAATTTTATGTTTTTTTTTTAATCCTACAGAATTTTCTCCTTCATTTGGTACTCTTTTATATTCTATATTGCACTGAATTTTTAAATAGTTTTTAGAATTTATTATATCTTTGAAATTATTAAGTTCTAATAAAAAAATTCTGAAACTAAAAACGCAGTTTTACTATATTTGGCCCATAGTGAGTTGTGAGTATATCGATTGCTGGTGTGTTTTGAACATTTTTTGTTACAATCTGTTTCAATCTTTTTACTCAGAATTTTTTGAAAAATTCTAGGTACGCAATTTTATAAGTATAGCCCATTAAATTACAGGAGGATAAAGTGCAAGTTTCAAGTGCGTATAAATTTAACTGCTATCTTTTGTTTTGTTAGGAATGAAATATTTTGCAACTTAAATAATAAAGTATGTTTCAAACGCATTTATTTATTATACGGTAGGACAACTTCTCAAACTATATTGTCGCAAGTTTTTCATGTTAAATTGTTGGAAAATAAGGAAAATCTAAATCTCTGGACTAATCCTGGGATCCCGGGAGTTTATGACCGATGTCCCGAAACTCCCAGGATCGCAAAAACCGAAAAAATTAACATCCCTAGTGACTATTTACATATATGCGAGAAATGGGAGAACTCGATTCATTAAATGCAGTGAGAATGCTGTTTTCTCAGCACTTGCAATTGAAGCTCAGCCAGCAGTCATTCATATGAGCGCAGGGATTTTTTTTAAAAAGGGTAGTTGCAAAATTGGATTGCAAGCCAATTGATTGCTGCATCAACAGTTTTATCACTTTTTTTAACGACGTTGTCTGGATGAGTAGTTTGATCGAGACGAAAATGCGTATAGTATATGTGAAGTTATGTGCTTACATACAAATAAATATATGAATACAATTTCAGCTCACTTACGCGAGTATTTTGGCTGCTGTTAAAATCGTAGAGTATTCAATTTTATAACTGACTTTTTTTAATATCAAAAAAAAGGACATACAATTATAATTATATAATTAAATGAAATTAATTATACATAGATAACTTTAGATTTTACAACCGAAAAATCCATAACTAAAACCAAAAAAAAAAACAAGTAAAAAACTTATACTACTTAAGTTCGGGTGAAACCGAATTTTATATACCCGGCGCAGGTATCTAATATCGTCGATACAACTTTCTTTAAACTACCTAAAAGTCTATAAGAGTCTTATTTATTGTTCAGAAATTGTTGGAAGCATAAACTTGGCGTAAATTAACGTCCTCAGTTATTGAAATATTGGAATTTTCGTATATCCGAAAATTACCGTTATACGGGAAACCGGTGCAATTTTAGTCCGATTTGATTAATTTTCAACAAACTGCTTTTTCGTACCAGGGTTATAAGATACACCAAGTTTGGTAAAAATTGATAAATCGGTTACCGAGATACACATTTGTGGTCATAAGTGGGTGGCGGCACGCCCGAAATCCAAAAATTTATAATAATAAAATTTTTTGTTCAGCGGTCATTGCAGCAATCGATTTCGATCAGTCAATTAGCTCCAGTAGTTACTGATTTATCTCAGTTTTCGTGTTTCTGTAAATTACCGTTATATGGGAGGTGGGCGTGGCTATTTCCCGATGGCAAGGCTCGTACCGAGTTTGGTACGGATTGGTGAACCGGCTACTAAGACACAGTATTTCATCATAACTGGGCGGGATCATGCCCCTTTTCCAAAAATTGTTTAATAATATTATTTTGCACCAGAATTCTACTACACATACTAATTGTCAAAAATTTAGATCCGATATTTACTGAAATATCATAGTTTTTGAATTTTTCGAAAATACCGTTATATGAGAAGGGGGCGTGATTACAGTCCGATTTCGCCCATTTTCAATAGCAACCTACCTTGGATAAAGGGCAACATATATACCAAATTTCGTTGAGATATCTCAACTTTTGCTGGAGTTATCGTGTACGCGGACAGACGGACGGACGGACGGACAGACAGACATGGCTTAATCGACTTCTCTTTTCATTCTGATCATTTATGTATAAGTTTGTCTATATCTATCTCGATTCCTTTAGGTTGTTACAAACAACCGTTATGCGAACAAAGTTATAATACCCTTGTGCACAAGTGCGCTCGGGTATAAAAAAAATCCGCTGTCCGAAGATTCAAACCTCGGATATCTCGAATAGCGCGGCAGTGCTTTGATCACTCGACCATTGCGACTGTTGGAGCAGCACGAGCAAAATAATTAACATCTCCATTTAGAACATAAGTGCTTTTTGTCAAAGGAGCTTTCCACCACGAAAGTTGGCAAGGGAGCCCTTGATTTATAACACTTTCGTGCCAGAATAAAGAAAATCATCCAAACTTTCTTGCCTACTATCTTTCAGTTGTCTTACAAAAGACTTGCAACTATTTAGCCAGAATTCCCTGTAAGTTAAATTTTTATTATCCGCATATATTATGCTGCATAGCTATATAATTGCAAAATATTTTTAAAAACCTTGAAAGATATGGTCTTTAATTAAATTTTAGAAAGCTACCTAGGAATGTTTACAATTACTCTTTTCGCCTTTGAGCGGAATGCAGAACAGATTGAAGTGGTGGGTGAAAAAAAAGTTTTCAACAAAGTAGAAAAAAGTTTTTAATTCATAAATCCATGCCGACGCAAGCATCTGTGCATCTGTCTGTCTGACCAAAAAGTACACTGTAATAGTCCTACATACATGTGTAACTATATATGTATGCATGTCGGTTGAGCTAACATGCACATGGCCACTGGGTTGCGTGGACTGCACACACTTTTGTAGGTATTGTTTATGGCTACAAGTACCCTGCAGCAAAATTTAGGGACAGTCTGGCAAAGCGCACACTTTTTTTTTACTAATAATCTTTATAATCTACATTTCAAAGTAAATTTTTTGGTAAGGAAATAGGAAAATACCAAATAAATGATAAATACCTTCACCTGAATATTCCACGACATTTAGATAATTAATTACAATTGAAAAATAAACACTTTCTGTAATGGGTTCAGCGCCAAATGCAACTAAACTGATTAGTCGGTATCGCGCCCATTCCCGTATTTTTTTGGAAATGTATCGTTCGTGAAGAAGGGGGTGAGTAAATAATGTAAAATTTGGTACTTATGACTTTTACTATTCCCTCTCTAAGTCAAACCGGTTTTTTTACCAACTGTCACCATGACTTTTTTCTACCTGCCTCCATATATTCGAAACACTGTGCGCCATTTCCTTTTTAAATATTCACAATATATTTAGAGTTAAAATTTGTTTGTTATTATTTTATAAAACAAATCATGATGCTTGAAACAAAATCATATAAACCGTGTTTTAAAACTTTATATAAAACAAAGTAAAATTTAACGATTTTTCATCAAAATTTTTTGCCTTGTAATCAGATTTAAAAAAAATAAACATTTTTAAATAAAATATAAAAAATAAAGATTTTTTTATTATAACTATTTCGAGTATTCAAATTTTAGTGTAGTAAAGTGTAATCTTGCATCTTAAACGAAAATATTTAAATTGGAGAATATCTTCAAGAGCGTGCGTAAAAAGTGTTACATTAAATCAGCGCGATTAATTATACTAAAATTTAATGGCTTATAGAACTGCATACTTATAAACTCTGATTTAAAATATTGAAGTTTTTATAATAGTTTCTAGAATTCTACTAAATTACCAACACAGTTAGAAACGTGAATTTATTTGTTTATGTTATAATACTTATGAGCCATCCTTAAATAAAAAATTTACGAAAAATATTTAGCATGAAAATCATTGTGAATATTTAAAATTCTATATGTTCTTATTAGATGCAGGGGAGTCTATGTATTACATTTCAATACACTTAATACAATTTAACGCTGAGCTATCACAAATAAGCATTCAATATATCACCGATTTTCTCATTTTTTTACACGATTTAGTTTAGATTTTTAATTATAAGTATCCCAGAAATACCCATTATACGTAACAAATATAAATTATTTTTACGAATAACAAAAAGAAAAAAAGGAATAATTGACACTTTATGTTCCTAATTTTAAAGCACAGTTCGCCTCAAAAAGTAAATTAGTGCAAATCAAATAACTCTTTAAACATAAAATGAAGTATATATTTTTTATTTACAAAATTGTGTGCGTGCTTATTTAAAGAAAAGGCTCTGTACTATACTTCTAAGAACCAGCTCAAAACTAACCAAATTATTTCTAGTTCGGAGGCACCTCTTTTTGAACTATCTAGGAACTGTTGTTATATGAACTGTCTTAGAGCCATCTAAGCCAGAGTCAGCTCAGAACAAGTTCAAAAGTTCTGCAGAGGGCGACAATTGTCACTTCGTAGGACATCGCCATGTTAAAAAATACAGTTGAAAGCATTGAGTTGAGATAGATGAAGAACCAGTACCGACCCTTTTCAGACTAGCTCAGCTCAAGTTCTGAACCAGTTTGATTTGCTGCAGGGTACATATACATATGTATGTATATTTATATCAGTGTGCTATACAGAGCATTTGAGCATAAAAACATATAAACAAATTAAGCGCACACGGTGAGCATACACAGTCTAGGGGCTATGATGGATGAATGGATAGCGCAAATAAATGCTTGACGGCCGGCCTGCCTGCCTGCGTGTCCCACATATGAGCATTCACCCCGCTCAAGTCCAAATGCAATGCACAATCAAGGATATGAACAAACAGACATGTGTACATACATTTCTAAATAAAATAAATATCCTGCGTAAAAAAGTTAATGGAGCATAGACCAGCTGATGGATTGTAATAAATACTTACACAATGCACTCTGCTTGAGGCCTTGTTATTGTAAAAGTGTAATGGGGAAATGTTGGTTAAAGGTGATTTAAGTATGTTAAGGATGTGTTTAATTGCTTCGCGAATATTTCGAATATTTATTGCGATAAATATAGATTAATTTGAACTGTGGAAGGTAAAGTCATCAAAACTTTATACTTCTCAATCTTTCTTTGAGAAATTGTTGTTGTTTTATTTAGCAAATACCTGGCGTGATCCGCTGCGCCTCAAAAGTATCTTTTGCGTCCTTACTCCCTTTCACTACATCCAACACGTTGTTGGGTCCTATTGGTTTGAAATTATGGCAACAAATCGACTTTCTTATAATTTAATACCACAAGTCTACATATAGCACCCATTTTTTAAACGTCTATTACTTCAATATTTTAAACTTTTGTAATTGTGAGCAGAAAATAGTCCAACATTTAATAGTGTGATTTTCTAGTTTTTTTTTTTTTAATGAAACGGTCTCTAGAATATTTTTAGGCGGTTTTATGAAATCTTAATTTTTTGAATACCGTGTAAACCGAATGTTTACAATCGAATTAATCGGGGTTTCAACCAGTTTTTTTATAAATTAGATAGAATATTAAAATTATAAAAATTTATTTTATTGAAAATGGAACTAGACTATTGACCACTGCAGAAATTTACATCGAAATTAAAAGGACCAAAGGAAAACCAAACGAAAAAGTTTCACTGCTTTTTGTTGTGGCAGCTTAATGACAGGCTCAGGAAAAGGGAAGATCCGACGAGTTTAGGCTGTAGGAGAGGAGTTGAAAAGCTGATTAGTGTCGTCGGCAATCTCCCGCGGGATCAGCCTTCTAAGCATAGGTTACAAGGTCTTATCAAGCGTATTGTATGAAGCATTGCAGCCCACCGTCAACGAACTGATTGGGCCTTATCAGTCTAGCTTTAGGCCCGGAAAATCCACCGTAGACCAGGTATTCACAATACGCCAAATCCTGGAAAGGCCGACAAGAAAAGGATTGACTCTCACAATCTATTTGTCGACTTCAAAGTCTTTTTCGATAGCACTAAATGGAGTTTCCTTTACACCGCGATGTCTAAATTTGGCATCCTTGCGAAAATGACGTTTAGCAATTAACATCAGCTCCATTCGAATTGGGAATAGCCTCTCCGAGCCGTTTGACACCAAACGCGGTTTGCGACAGGGAGACTCTCTTTCATGTGATTTGTTGAATCTGATGTTGGAGAAGATAATAAGAGCCGCAGAACTGAACCGCTTAGGCACAATACTTTACAAGAGCGTTCAATTGTTGGCGTATGCTGACTACATCGATATTATCGGTAAAAACAAGGGCTACGTCTGTTCTGTCTTCTAGGGATTAGATAGAGAAGCAAATCGAATGGGTATGGTGGTGAACGAGGACAAGAGGAAGTATCTCCTGTCATCACGCAAACAGTAAGAACATACGCGCCTTGGCACCCACGTCAGTGTTGACAGTTACAATTTCGAGAAAGTAGAGAATTTCGTTTATTTGGGAACCAGAATTAACACCGATAATAATGTCAGCATTGAAATCCAACGTAGAATGACTCTTGCCAACAAGTGCTACTTTGGACTGAGTAGGCAATTCAGGAGTAAAGTCCTCTCTCGACGTAAGAAACCCACTCTTTATAAGTCACTCATCACGACTGTACTGGTGTATGACACGGAGGTTTGGACAATGACAACATCCGATGAGGCGGCTCTTGGAGTTTTCGAGAGAAAGATTTTACGGACGATTTACGGGCCTTCACGCATTGGCGACGGCGAGTACCGCAGACGATGAAACGATGAGCTGTATGAGCTTTACAATGACATGGACATAATGCAGCGAATTAAAATACAGCGGCTCCACTGGCTTGGCCATGTCGTTCGAGTGGACACCGACGCTCCAGCTCTGAAAGTATTCAACTCGGAACCCGCTGGTGGTAGCAGAGGAAGACGGAGGCCTCCACTGCGATGGAAAGACTAAGTGCAGAAGGACTTGGCTTCACTTGGCATTTATAATTGGCGTCAGTTGGACTAGAAGAGGAGCAACTGGCGTGCTTTGTTGAACTCGGCCAAAATCGCTTAGGCGGTTATAAAGCCAAAGAAGAGGAAAAGATATAGGTATACAAGAGATCATACTTTGACATCCAAGAAAGAAACCACTTTCGTGTTGAAAGTAACTTTTTTTTGGAAATTATGTTAAATGTTTGCTTGCCGATAAATCAATGTTAACCGCTTGGGAAATATTGTTGGCATGGAGGACATAAAATTTAATGCGCTTTACTAGTTCAAAAAAATTTGGAACTAAGTGAGAGCGCCTTTTTCAGATCTCAAGAATCGAAATTTGGCTAAATTGGAATTTATATAAAAATGTCGAACAATTTTTTGATTTCTGTTATAGTGCATAATTTTTCCTATACTCATAGAATCAATAATAATAATAATAATAATAAATTGGCACTTACACATATGTTAATATGTTAGTGTAGTGGCCGAGCTTCTCCTCCGATTTGTGGCCTGAGCCTTGATGTTTTCGCACAAAGGGGTACGGGGATTGTATTTTTATGAGAAGCTCTTTTTCATGGCAAAAATACACTCGGAGGTTTACCAATGCCTGCCGAGGGGCGACCGCTACTAGAAAAAAAAACTTTTTTTGCTTTTCATTTTTAGATATTGGGTTGAACCAGGATTGAACTCAGGCTCTGCGGAGTGGTAGCTCGCATTGCTAACCACAGCGGCCGCCAATTAATCCTGATAAATTTTTAACCGACTTCCCAAAAAGGAGAAAGGTTATCAATTCGTCGGAATATATATTTTTTTTTAGGTATGTTACCGCCTAACTTTGGTGTTACCCCACCTCACAGAAGGTCCCATATTAATTTGCTTTAAATCTGATCATCGGATCATGAAGAAATTAAGGATATTCTCAAATTTTTATATAATTGAAGTCGGTTTTGTTTTTTGCTTAAAAATTACTTGTTATTTTAAAATTTTAATAATTTCAGAGATTTAAAATTACAAACGTTGAGCGCACGTAATAGACTAGAGCCTGGGAAAAATTATTTTCAACTTTTTAGTTCATCAAAAACCCTAGTACATCACAAGATTTTTAATAAATTTTTTTTTGTTTAAGTACCACGCTGAACGCCTTGCGAATGCAAAGAATTTAAGGAGTATGGGACATAAAGTTTTTTTTTTCTATAACAAAAATAAAAAGACTCGATATTCCACTACAAACATGTTTTTTATTAGACTGCAACTAGCTTCGCTTACCAAATATGGTGCACGCAAAGTTGTTTGTACATGAAACCAAAATATGTATACCTTGTCTATGCACCTTTGTACCTATTAAATCATACATGCGTATATCTTGCTCTTGTTGGCCAATTTTACATAAAAGTACAACAATACCTTGTTGCTGGTCACACATCAAATTTCGCATGCAAAGCTTTGAAAATATTGCAGCAATTTTTTTTTGCCAGGCGCAGTTGCAAAATTGAAAAATATACGTACATATGTACCTGACGCTTTTGTTACACATACGCAGTGTAGCACCTGCCTCAGTACTACGCTTCAGAAGCCACTTACATACATACAATTGCGTGTACCTACATATGCATGAGCTTGTTTATGCAGCAGTATTTGTTTTGCTTTGTTGAATAGGTACCTTACGGCAGTTTAGAATAATTTATGAAGCAAATATGATGCTCCCGAAACAGTTTGCAGAGATGTGAAGGAGAGTGAGCGCCGGCTAACAGCAGTGATTCGTAACGGCAAATGCATAGCCAAGTAAATATGAAATATGAATGTAGATCACTCGCTAATATAAGTTTGTGTGAAAGTTATATGGCCAATATTTTGAAATATGTATGGAGTTTAGTTGAAAAGTGATGAAAGTTATGCATTTAAAATACAGCAGCCACCATTGCACTTTTGGGGGCTTTAAGTGATTTTTACATAGAAGCACACACCTCGCATCGTATGATTTATAGTTGTTATTGTCGCTTGTGCTTTATACTATAATTTTTTTTTGGCTTTTTTCTTTATTTTGAATGAATATTATTTATTCACTTTGAGTTGTTTACCTACTGGTTTCGTAAATAAACCACAATGGTTGGGTGAAATTGATTTATTTAAATGAACTGTATTTGTTTCCCTCTGGTTTGGTGCACACTTAACAAAGGATGTGTTTTTAGGCGTTGCTCTTAACTACAAATATATAAGTTATGTATGACTTTGCAGCTTCTCGGCTACTAACTTAGATAAGCAAGTAAAAAAAGTCTAAGTTTGGGAAAAGCCGAACATTAAATACACGGCGTACGTAATAAATATTTGTTTTCACCTTTCCGAAAGCTAGATACCGTTACATGGTAAGCACCGGTGGTTTTACTCCTATTTCCCCATTTTTCCAAATTCCATAATAATTTTATTTCTTTTTAAGATATTGTTGTGGGTATCAACGTTGAGTACATTAGCGTCCTTAAATTTCCAAGCATCTAAGTTTCCGTATTTATGAAATTCGACGTTATGTGAAAAGTGGGCGTAATTTTAGACCGATTTCAAATACTATCAACGTCATGCTTTTGTGTGGCAAGCGCAATAATCGTACCGAGTTTGGTACAAATTGATGGAACTCATACCAAGATAAACATATGTAGTCATCGACTCCAAGTAAGTTTGACGAAACTGACGAATCCTGAAAGCAGATAAAATAAGGGGTACCACAGAAATCGTATCAAAATGGGGCTCGCAGCGCTTCTGGACAACCAACCAACCATACTGTCATCCTAGACAACATAAAATGTTATTAAGCATATGTTTTAATTAAAATTACTTAAAAAATCGATCAAGCGTATTTTAGCTTAATATTCTTAAGAAGGGCCCATCTTCTGTTGCTAAAAAAGTACACTAAAATTTCAGTTTTTATTTTTTTTTTAGTTAACTATAAAAATGTCTAGACAACGCAGGTACTATTTAATATGCACGAGCTTGTCATTATGTTATTAAAATTATACGCATGAGTGGACGAATAACTTGAGTTTGGTCAAAAACAAATATTACAGTTTGTTACAGAGACTCCGTCAGCTCTAATCATAAATAAATTAAATAACCATCTGCACTGCGCAAATATATTCCTGAAAATATATGTTCATACATATTTATTAGTGGACATACTACTACGCAACGTCGTCGATTCTTTTCCCTTTGGGCTGAATTTGCTGATTTGAGCTTTTAATTCGTCATTTCATCATCAAAGCAATTTTGTTTATTTTTGCTTCTTTTGGTTCTCATCAGCAGAGCTTTCTACGCAATGTGACCAAGTAAGTAAATGTTAACAGACCGCATATTTTTTCACACACAATTATATAATGCCAATAAGTCTGGCGAAACGGTGTATAATTTTGCTGATATTTATGTGTGTGTACTGGTGGCGGGAATAATAGAAACGCCTTGCTTTCACGAATTTCGGCCATATTCTTTTTGTTTATTAAATGTTTAATATTTTGTTTTAATAAAAGTAAAACAGTTTATTTCCACTAAGCCTTAAATACAGTTTATGCCTATTGGAAAAATGAAACAACAACTATTAGTGGGTAATTGCTGACATTAATAACAAGCAAACGATAAAAAGGTAAGTAAAAAGTAAGGAATAAATCTGGCCGATCACCCCATGTTAAAATTTTTGGAACTTTCCTTCCAAGCTTTTGGTGAAAATAGGCTATAATACATTATAAAATTAACTCCATATAAAAACGCATTTCAAACTTTAGACAAAAAAGATAAACAATGAAAACATTTTCACCAAAATTTTAAACTTTGTATTCAAAATTTTAAAACAAATTTCGGTACACAATTTACAAAAATAATTACATTAAATTTTGATAGGATAAATTACAAGTTTTAAGTGTCTATAAAATATCTTTTAATTTTGATAATTTTTTCCCAAGGTATTGGGGCTTTTTTCCATATAAAAATAAATTGCCTTTATTCGTTATACAGAAGCGAATGCGACAAAAAGAACACTGTACTCTCGTGGAATTTTCATAATTTTTGGTGAGAGTTTGAAATTCGCAAAAATATTAAACTTTTAAAAAAATATTAAACTTTTAAAAAAATATTAAACATTTAATAAATAAAAGAAATACTATAGCTAAAACTGGTAAAAATAAAGCGGTTCTATTATTTCTGCCTCCAGTGTATGTGTGTGTACGAAATCAATCACGCTTGACTGCTTTTATATCCAGAATATCTGTCATAATAATTATAAGCGATTGCGTATTTTGGCTTTTGATGTATTGCTTATAAATCCTTAATGACTTTTGTAATTATGCACATAATTGTCCCATAAAAATTTGGTATTTGTTTGCTTATCCAAAAGGATAAAGTATGTATGGCTAAATTCAAAGACAAGACCACCAGTATAAAATCTAAGGAATCATGTAAAACCAGTCGGAATCAGTGCGTATGTTTTTTTTTTTTTGGTTTGAGGAAAGAAAATGCAAAATTTTGCCCTTCAAACGGAAGCTGAAGCGGAAGGCCTTGAAACTCTGGCTCTCTCATAAAAAGCAAAAAGGAGTAAAGTATCGAGCAGGAAAAGCATATCGTTTCGAAGGAGCCGAAATAAGTGCACTCAGAAGGCTTTATTCTCTAAGATTGCCGACGTCAATTCACTGTGTTGTCTGGCTTTTAAAATGTCTTGACGTGTGCATTAACTATATATAAACCATATGGGCTTATTGAACTCAAAAATAATTCATGCAACAAAGGATAATATCTACCTCTACAAATCGCTACCAACTCTAAACCTGGTCGCTCGCTCTCCCTCAGCTAAGCGATAAGTACATTTCATATTAACTGATCGGTTAAGCGCCAACATTGTTTACGTAAAAAGCACAAATCCCATTAATAGAATAGATACTTCCGCTTGTAACCATTTGGGCTGACCTCAAATGGACAAAGTTGTTGCCATCTTAGCCACTGGCTATGAAGTAGGCAGCATAGCTTCCGCATTTTAAAAATAAATATCCCCACAAAAGAGCAATGTTTATATAGATAACATCTTCGTCAGGCAACTAGTATTAACAGTTAATAAAACTAAATCTAAAAGGCACTAACGTAACGTGATTGGATTTTTGATTTCCTTTGCTTGCATGCCATTGAACGAAAAATGGGAAATAAATGTGCTGCGGACGAGCACGTCTATGCCATTTAAAGTAACGCTGATTCGAGACGTTCATGAACGTACATACATACATATGTAAATGTTCTAGGTCGTACGTATGTATGTGTGCATTTGTGCACATACGTACTACACTATGTAAATACGTAGATAAGCTCTAAAAATTTTACTCATATTCCATTCCAATATCGTGAAAAACATATGAAACTGCAATGCAAAAACAATTATTCACCACACAAATGGAATTGTTAATGGAAGATGTTGGGAAATAGGACAGATGAAATATATCTGCAAGTTTTTTGAATTACATAAGATACACACCCGGAATATTTACATATATTTAGGGATGTATAAGGGGGGCATTTAACGGAATATATATATATACTCGTATATAAATCTGCCGCACTTGGGTAAATCCCCAAGTCACCTCCTGGGCTCCCCTACTATAAGTAATAAATAAGTATGTATGTCTATGTTTACATACACATGTACGTACTCGCAATTTATCTGTATAAGTAATCCAATTTACGCCTCTTTAGTAGCCAATGTAGGTATGTACGTATGAATTTCACGCCAACAACCCCGCCGAGGGCTGAGTACAGTCATGCTTTCGTGCTATTAACGAATGAATGGAATGCAATAATCTACTTTCAGCATTCTTGTTATCCACAATTTGATTGATATGCTGAAGCAGAAGCCAATAATCGAAGCAATAACGATGCTGCAAGTATAATGAAAATAAAAATAAAAGCAATAGCGGAAGTGGTTTATTACCGCAATACTGCTTCCGCAACTATAGCCGGATGAGTCATGCTGTCAATGATCTTTGATGCTTTCAAAAAGTATCTGACAATTTATTACTCCAATAAAAAAATCGGTTCATCTACTAACTTCTTCAATACCAAACTTACTACTTTCCAATGGATGGAAAGAAAGTAGATACAGGATAACATACAAGGATAAATAGAACGGTGAACATACCCTGCAGTGAAAAGTCAAATCAGTTAGAAAAAAATACTAGTTCATTAACTCGAATGTGCTTACCAGTTCGACAATTTCGCAGAACTTAAGCGTTCAGCGACGTCTGCCTTTGAATTGCTAAAGCCAAAAATAAAACACAATTAATTGCTCTTCTTACAAATGTCGGCTGTGTCGTCACGTGAAGACTACTGGTTATGGTTCTGAGATCGCAGGTTCGAGGCCGTTAGCAGGTGGTTGAGATTTCTAAAGTTAAATCAAGGGTAAATAAAAAAATATTATTCCAATTTAAATATAAATAACAAATTTGAAAATCTAATTGCATTGCAGAAAAACAAACATGTTGGAAGAAATGCTTGTGCCATAAAAAAAATATAGTTTTTTTCTAATTAAATTTAAAAATCACAATAAAAACCCTAAGTGAAAAAAAATTATAAAAAAAAAATATTAAAAAAAATTTTCCCTACGCCAGTCGCTAACATTGAAAAATGATAGAACGTGAACTAGTTGGGCTGAAACGCAAACTGGTGGAATTCTAGTTCACAACTAGTAGCTTTCCCTGTAGGGTATGTATGCATGTACATATGTATCAGTTTGTATGTGTTGGAAAATTGGTAAAAATATTAACCACATAGTTTAATACACCAAAAATTTTTACTCACCGATATTATAGAGAGCTTGCCTCTATTGCAAATAAGCCATTTTTCTGCTAACCGATTTGTATACTATTTGTAGGAGTGAATTTTGATCTCTGTACACGATAAGAGTAGATATCTCTAAATCCTCCCACGTTTTTAATACTGTATTTCTGTACATGTTTTGCGGCAAAATAGATTAGATTTATTTCTAGAACAGAGAGGTATCAATGAGAAACTTTTCAAGGCC
This sequence comes from Rhagoletis pomonella, assembly GCF_013731165.1. NCBI lineage: Eukaryota > Metazoa > Arthropoda > Insecta > Diptera > Tephritidae > Rhagoletis > Rhagoletis pomonella. The sequence continues at coordinate 13,964,131 of NW_023458565.1, forward strand.
CCTTTGAGCCTGGTAAGACGTTAACAATGTTAGCCTACAATGCGGTATGCCCATTAGCGCACACAAGGGGTGGATTTTGGGGTTCAAACCCCCCCTAAAGCTAATAACCTCAAATACAAACTGTATCTTAAAGCTAAGAATCCAGCTCTTAAGGAAATTATAAGAAATATTTATTATAATTTCTGTTTCTTGAAAAAGCGTTTTGCTTTTGCTGTCAATTTTCATGAGGAAATGAATATACGAGCATTTTTTGTTGAGAGCTGCAAACTGATTTAAGAAATTTTGGTAGAAAATTTCTTTTCCATTTCTCGTCCGTCGTTTTATATGAATTTTTCGTTTTTCTTGAGAGTTCAGCTAATTTTTTCGGTATTCGAAATATTAGAAAAATTTAGAAATCGTGAAAAATCACCATTTTTATCGAAAGCCAAAAACCAGAAATCGAAAAAAGGAACATAAAAGAGCAAAAATTCATGGAATCAATAAATTTATTTTTACTGAGTCTTTTTTAATATTTTTTATTAGGTACTATTGAAAGTTGAGCGCATCTTGAGTTTATAGAACTTTTTATTAAAAAAAGTAGTTTTTAAGGACAGAACACAACCGACTTCAATTCTTATATTCAAATTTAGGGGTACCGTTAATTTCTTCATGATCCAATCATCGGATCTCTAAACCAAATTACGGGCCGAACCTTGAGGTACCATCTTTCTACAAAAAAATGATTATTGAAATCGGTTCACGTGGTCCAACGTTACGTATTCGGCGAATTGATAACCTTCCCTTTTTTAAAGTCGGTTAAAAGTGTTTGAGTTTGTTAATCTTATGTAAATAAAGTGCAGTTTATGAATTTTCAAACGCTTATTTATTTATTACATACTGTACATAAAACTTGCATAAATATATTTTAAAGAGCGTATTATCTGAAGAAAATTTTCAGTATTTTCCAGTGATATATCTTCAAAAATATAAAACCCCCCCTAAAATATATTAATGGGTGCGCCCCTGGGTATGCCTTATCTATTCCTTTTAATAGTACAACCTACACTGATGAGAACAAAAAACTCATAGTTTTTATAAGACAACAAAAAATTTTGGTTATCCGTCTTAATATTTTCGAATGAAGGCTTTGACTTATCTGTTAAATTCCGTTTATATCATTTAGATAAAACAATTTCACCTAACAGAGGTCCCCAAGCATAATATCACCCTGACCCGATTCCTGAATTAGGTAAATATGCAACTGAAGCATGCAACTGGTACTGTAATAAGACTTTTAATAAAAAAATTTTACTTCGAATGTAAAGCGAGTGACGTTGGAATCACCCACATAATTTCTCGGAGATCTCATAATGCTCTTACAAATATCTTCAAATGTCTCAGCTTCATTTCGTTGGTAAGCCATACCATCACTCGCTCAATCACTCGCTCACTCACTCACATGTATGTATGTATTGCTCAAGTAAGTGTCATTCGCTTGAAGATTGTCTGTCTCAGGTGCTTTTATTAAATGGATGCGCTTTCGCTAATTTTGTGCAAATTAAGGCACTTGACACCTTGAAGGAGTAAAAATTTCGCCATTTTGGTATCTGAAAGTTTGTAATTGTGTATGCCTGCTTCTTCTTGTCACAGCACCGTTCTCTGTACGCACACTGAGTTTTTTAATACATAATAACTTAAAATGTAACTATAGTAACGCAGAAACGCATACACTGCGCCATCAACGCCTCGAATCGCTTTGCATTTGAATGAACGACGATGGAATTGCAATTCGCAGAAATATGAAAATGAGCGAGGTGGCATGTAAACAGCTGCAAATTTATGAGCTCTTTTATATAGTTTTCATGGCTGAAATTGCTTTGGACTTGTATTTTTTATTTTGTGTACACAAGAGAATGCAATTTTAATAGCAATTCGCCCTCTGCTGAACTTTTGTGATGCTGTTCTTTTATCAACAAGACAAGTGCCATTTTTTGGCAAATACGGTTCGACATTGATCGACATTTTGCTACCAAATTGTTGCAAAAAGTGCTAATATTCAACCAGTTGATTGGCTACGAGGAATACCTTTTTTTATATTGGCTGTGTAAGTTATAACTTGCTTACCTGATATTAAAGTGTAATATGTATATGAATTTTATATTGTACTTCATAGCCTCGAAGGCATTTTACCAGTCCGTGAACTAATGCTCTAATTCATTCCCACGGCGAAAAAAAA
>NW_023458565.1:13966445-13975347 GCF_013731165.1 Rhagoletis pomonella
TGCATGAAAATCCTAACCTCAAAAAAATCACCCGTTATATGTACATAAAAAACTTATACCGTATTTTTTATTTCTAAAATATGGTCACCGTAACGACATGTGTACATACGAGTATATATGTACCCGTTTTGTAAAAGGCTAATATGCTTCATGAATTCTGGCCAACCCCCAGCAGGGCGTAGTTTTTGTTTTGTTTGTAAATTGCCTCAATTTTATGCATTTTCTATTATCATTTTGTTTACTCTTTGCTTACTCTTTGCTTTTGTTGTATGCAGAAAATGCCAGTTATTTGTTGGGTAGTTATTTCCATGCACCAAAGGCTTAGATTGTGTTCGGTTAATTAATGAAAGGCACAATGCATATACATATGTTTGTAGGTTTGTTTAATTACATACGTATTCATGCAAAGTTCAAAGTTTTGCAGACATAAATATTTCCTTGTTTTATAGAAATACCATTAAATTATTGCTGCCTCACACGCTTTCACAGAAAATACAAAAAATATAACGATGCCTTGCAATTGACATACTTTTCTTGCATATAAAATGCAGCAGCGCTGACTTTGTTTTAATTATTGCGTTCTGTATGTATGTATACATATGAAATGCAATTACTTTCATTTAATGCCCATGAACGTCGTCTAAATCATTTTCGCTCTATTTTTACCCGCACAAATCTGTTTGAACTTTGCTTAGAAAACCAGTAGAAAAGTTTAGTCTCCTTTAAAAAGCGCACTGGTCGCAAGACTGGACTCTATGTATTTCGTCTTAGTCTGTAATGTCTATTTTAGTTGTAGGTGTAGGTTTAAAAACTTAAAATATTTTAACAATCTTACTTTTTAGAATATCGGCACTGTAATATCGTCGTCTATAGGTAATATACAAGCTTTATATTAAAAATAGTTCGGTTTACGATTCTAAGGCTTGTACTATCTTTTGTTCAGCATCACCAACTTGTGACCGAAGATAAATAGTGCGCCTAGAAGTATGCAACATTAGACACTTAAAGACGTGTGATTTTATTCGTTATTTTATTCAAATAATTCTAAAATGACAGATAAAAAAAACTTGTTGGGATTGATTGCATGTTGCTGGAAACCTCAGCTTTTTATTGGAAGATGTCAAAAAAATTAATGTAAATTATTTCCTAAATAGATAATGTCAAGCACATTTCCAACAAATGAACTGCTGGGTAGATAAAAAGCATAGAATTCTCTGAAAGCTCTTACCTACATAATACTCATACACACACTAATATACATACATACATACATACTTTAGCAGTGCCATCTTCATTACACGTCCTTATTCGTAATGATATCCTTCAGGATTGCTTTGGTTGAATTGCGTATTTCATTTCACCCGTTCACCACCTTTTGTTTTCGCATTAAATTGGTGGCATTCATTAGGAAGTTTGTTTTATGGAAACTACTTGCCAACCTTGAACAGTAAATAATGACAGAATTGCCTTCACTGTGCATTGAGCAGTAAAACTGACGTAAGGTGTATCTCTTCATCCAGTTTTAAAGATGCAATATTAGTTCATTAAATTACGACATTGATGTCTGATAGAAAGAGTAGTGGAGATAGGACAACAACGTTTAGATGACATTGAATTAAAACTATTTGAGTTTCTCGAGTGAAGAAGGCCTCCAAAATTTTAAGATGGAGCAAGCAAATTGTCCTCAGGAACAGGAGGAACAGGAGGCCCCATATTGATTCAACGGGTATTTACCTGATACTAATATGGGGGAGCTAATGTGCCAGTGGCGGTTTTGTTGGATCGGATAGAGCTTTTCTTTGAGTATTGAGGAGAGTTCACATTTGATGTTTTCATTGTGTACACTAAGAGGGAGAAACTACTCCACTTTCATCTGCAGACGGCAAGAATCTTCCATTGTGAAATACTTGCTGGCCATGCTACATTGATTCTAAAATAAAAATGAGGATTTTCTATGGCTTAAATATAGAGGCGTGGTTTCAATCTAGATGGGAAAGGAGAGAGGGAAATTTGCAACGTTAGACCACGATGTAGAGATACCAGTCTATTTTGAATAGCTTGGTATAACTAACTCCCTACGACTGGCAAACAAAACCAGCATATTTCCAGCAGGGCCGTGGTTCTGCTAAATAAATCAAGGATAGAAGTGTTTTGGGTTGTAGAAACTATAAGCGATCATTGCCTATTAGGAAAACATGATTTTTAAATAGGACGCAAGTTGACGGGTAGGCTGCGGTAGAATAAAATGGTATTGTCCGCAAGCGGTTCTACAAAATGGATCCACCATGTGCTGACTGACTACTGGTTGGCAGCTGGGGAGGCATTACAGCCAAGACTACTATCTTCAGGTAGAAGTGTTCGCTATATTTGTGGCTTATTTTAAGTAGCCTTAAAGACGGTGTCAGGACATACAGATATCAAAGTCTAAGAAAAATCTGAGCCACTGTCCAAAACTGGTTCGGTTGCTAAATTTATCAATACTCAGCTGGATGAAGTGTGGCGCGCAGCCCCGCACAAGGCTGTAATTACATTTGACATTTTCACATTTTCTTCAAAACCTATTTTCGCAATTTGACCAACTCCAAATTGATTTAAGACTCATGGTTTCTTCGGGAAATTCACTTAGAATTACACATAGAATCCTCCTATGCTAAACGTGCATAGCCAAAATAGCTTGACCCGCCCTAATGTAAGTATATCGAAACAATTACACATAGGTATCGACATTTTTTCAAAAAAGTTATCGATTCAAACGTTATTTATTTTTTTGCGCTATTATTTTTTCATGCTGGAATATACATACTTACATGCTGATGAATTTTTAATTTGCCAACACACATTAGTGAAAATTGAAATTTCATAACAAAAAAAATATGAATATCCTAAAATTTTAACCAGACATTTGCGCTGTCATTATCTCTTTATTTGATTTGGTAAAAGATCGTATTTTTTATTATTGTTGCTAAGCCAGGTGGAAAAGGAGATAAATTGCAAAAGTTACCATTTAACTTTTCACGAGCCACAATTATGTTATGCATTGTTTAAACAACAAAGAAAGCTGTCTGAAAGCCAGCTTTGCATACCTAGCTGAAACAAATTTGTTTCGATAATGAAATTCTTCTAGCAAAACGAGCATACCTGTTTGATGTTATTTTGTTAAGCGCCAGCTCATCCGTTCGAAGCAAATGCACAAAAGCACTTTATTGAACTCACTAAAAATCACTTGCCTATCACGATCATTAAGCCAATCATGAAAAAGATAATTTAAAGCGATTTCCATACTCATTCCTGAAATACGAAACAAAAACTGATTGAAAAAGTTTGCCTCTATTGTGTCTGCTAAGCGAGAGAATTAAATTACCAAAACAGTCACTTATGTACTTTCAACTTTAAACACCCACTTATGTGCTTACAAATTCATTAGACGCACACATCGAAGGTGAGAGACAGAGACGTGCCTAATGCTTATGCTCACACGACGCTCGTTGTTTGGGAAACTTAATCCACGGCATGAATAACGCACACAAAAGCATCCACACGAGCGTCCAGGCAAGGTGTCAAAATGAACAAAAATTGCGCTATTATCGCACGTTTCGTTTTTTTTATGCAAATACAGACAAGCAGTCGTTGGCATACAAACGTAGACAAACATAGACACACAGACGCAGTCATAGATAAGTAGGCAACCAAGCAGGCTGACTGACATGAAGGTGTATAGATAACGGCATGAGTACCTAAAGCGTATCACATTGCGTGACGTACATACATATATATGTAGTTATTGTATACATGGGAGCGTCAATGTACACATGCGTGTATGCGTTTATGTGTGTATTAGGGATGTTTCGAATGTCATATTTTTTACATTCGCGAATGTGAATGCGCATTTTCGGAATGCGAATGTGCGAATGCGAATGTTAGGAATATCATTAAAAAAGCTATAATCAACTTAGGTCATCGTTTTTATTACTTAAAAATTTTGTAGGTATATTATTAAAACATTGAGCGAGTGCTTAACCTATACAGTGTTTTAATCTAGAAGTCAAAGTTCAAAAGGCGCATATCTAACGCTCGTACTTATACTTTTTTGGCAGTATTATTATTTTCTTTTTGGTTTCCAAAAATGGATACTGCGTTTTTTTCCAAAATACTGCATTTAGACTTTTTTGCTGCCTAAAAACTTTTTAATATACATACAGTGTTCATGGAAACATTATGAAAATGCATACAAGTATAAGCTGTTATGTAAAAAAAAAAATGGGGACACGTCCTCTTAACCAGTTTTGACTATTTTCCCGACGTTTGCTTAATGTTTATTAAGTTTATATCAAGGTCTAGTTAATCATGTGATACTTAACACCGTATAAATCCAAATTTTAAATTTTGTAGAGAAATTAAATAAATTGCACAACAACGAACTTTGTATTCATAATTTTTGGAAAAAGTCCAGCTATGCAATTTTGTGCAAGTTTCAATAGCCTTACAATTCGCATTGATTTTTGGTTATTTTTTTGCCGAACATACTATTCTAAACTACAATATTGTTGTTGTGCAACTTTTTAACATTTTTTTTAATTTTTGTAAAAAGTGAGAAATTTGGATTTACATGATTTTTTTTAGACATATCATTTTGTCTCGGGGTGTACGGTACACATCATATCAGGAATTCCTTTATTTTATTTGAAAACTGTTTGAAAACGTACTCGACTGTAATGCTTTTATTTTTAATGGAGATACTGCGAAACGGGAATTTTTCGCAGTAACGTACAGTTTTTTGTCCGAAAAAAAACGAGCTTTAGGCATATTACGGGTATATTTCAAAATAAGTAATTTTGTCAGTCTAGAGGATTTTCACCTAGATGAGCTCGTATTTCTTTAAAATTGAGCGTTAATTTCACATTTTTAACGTCTCCAGATTCTACATCCGAGCCTTTGCTTTCGTTGGAGGAATCTAAAATTGTTTCTAGGTTGCTTATAAGACTTTTAACATTACTTGTTGAAGGCCCATCAATTTTGTTTGATATGCTACGTAACCGTTTAGCACCTGAAGCTAAAATTCGGTTATTGTCCGCATCCTAGATAGTTAGACTTAGGGCCTGTTACTCAATGTCTAGTTAACACTAATCTCTGGTTAAACATCGTTATTGGCGTTACATGGAGTCGAAGACGTCGATAATGATGTTTAACCGGAGATGGGTGTTAACCAGAGAGAGAGAGTGGACTCTGTGCCCATATACACATTTGCATTCGCAAAACATACGTATCATTTGATGCGAATGCGAATGCATATACATGTTCGCAACATCCCTGGTGTCGCACAATAGAGCTTAGGAAAACGAGACGTATGGAAAATAAATGAGCTAAAAGCCGGTTAGGTGCTAGTGATTATAAATTTGCTTGCATCGCATGGGACATAAGCGCCTCCACACACACACACACACGCACTTGTGCAAGTACAAGGCAACATTATATGCGCGAATGGTACCTGACTCATATCCATGGGAAATTTGATTTAAAGCTTCTCGGCTGGGGAAGAGCTAAAGTTAAGCCACCTGAGTTTAAAAGGATGTTTGCAACATCGACTAATGCGCATCGAGTATGCATTTTTAATTTTTTTTTCTCCATAAAGTACGCTTAAATTTTGTGGAATATTTTGATTGCATTTCGTGACTTTTAAAGTTGATGGCGATTTGATGGCGGGTACGGTAAATTACAGACTGATTACGCCACACATTGGATGAAAATGCAATATATTTTTTTTATGCAATCTATTTTATGCAATATATTTTTTTTTTACATAGAATTGTTTTTAGCACTCATGAGACTTTAATTTGAGCTACATTGCCTTGGTTAGATTGGGCTAGGTTGGGTTGCAGTTCCAAAAGTTAGGGACTAACTTAGACAATTAGGATACCACATTCTGAACGGCAACCAACACTTAATGGATAAAACCCTTCAAGCCTATTATGTAATTACGAATTCGGTTAATTTCAATGTCTAAAAGAGCTCCTCGGGGCTATAAAGTATGTGAAACCTGAGCCTCGCAAACGCAGAGCACCCGAGAAGGCGACATACAGTTTCAGTTAAATTTGCAGCCTTACCGAGAACCGATTGGACAGTGGCCCGGTAAAACCCCCACCAAGAGTGAGAGCTGTGGCTTTTTATGCATGAGGAGTGCCCTCGACTGCCCTTGTCCACTCTCGGCCAGAAGGACGCTGCAATCGCACATGTCCTGATTTTCGCCAAGCGCTCGCTGAGTTGACACGAGGCTCACCTATCCAAGACACATGTGACCAATAGCAACCCCAGAAGAAAATAAATAAAATAAAATAAAAACTTTTTAATAACCACACTTTTATAAATGGAGTAAAAAGTAGAAAATAATATTTCTCAGTCCCATTGAATTTATATTGATAACTTTTGATTTTGAAATTTTAGCAAAAGTCATTATAAACAATCTATGAAATTGCAAATGAAAAGCGTGGGGCGCTTGTAATAGACTTGAATTGATATGAAAAGTAATATATGTATGCACATGTAAGGGTATATGAATAACGACCGCTTAAAATCGATCTCAAATTTGTACTTTCCCTGTAGAAATATTTGGTCTATGCTATGTAGTTTGACTAAATATTGTCAATTAAATCGAATGCTTTGTATTGCATGCGGCCCACGCTTTCCATTTTCAATCTCACATAAATGTTTATACTGACTTTTGCTAAATTTCAAAATCAAAAGTTGCCAAAACCAATTCTATGGGACTGAGAAATATTATTTTCTAATTTTTAGTCCCTTTATAAAAGCGCGGTATATTAAAAAATTTTTGTTTTATTTTATTTATTTATTATTTTATTAACTTGTTTTGTAGTAATAAACAAGATTTGGGATCGCTCCACAGTGCCGCCTAAGTGCCGCCAGGAAGCCACTAAAGTGGACAAATTTTATACTAAGAATTTTAATAAGAGCATAGCCATGCGTAAGCTCTTCACAGAAAAAAATGTCAAAAACATATTCTTTGAAATAAAATATTGGTTTGACGTTTCTTGTTTCCATATAGATAGTACAGAATTACAGGAATTAAAATTTTGGAATAAAAATAAACACAGGGTGTCCCTGCGGTGTTCCAAAAAAAAACAATTTTTTTAAACAAAATTTCAAAAATGATAAATTTGAATGGAATGAATAAAAAATATATGTAAAAATTGGTTATTTTTTATTATTTTATTAAATAGTACGGGCTTTTAGCTTCCAAAAGAAGAAATAAAAACCTGGTAATTTTTTGAACTTTCTGAAGTAATGCGTTTTTCGCTAATGCATAAAATAACTTATTCATTTTTTGTCAGTGTCTTGAGATCTGCACGATTCGTTCCATTTTCAAAAACGAAGTGTCAGATTAAAAAGCTTGACCTGTGGACAATAGAAGGTTTATTTTTTTTAAGAGTTGCCACCTGTAAAAAAATTAGATTGTTAAAAAATTAGATACAACTTTTTTATAAGTTAAATGAATTATTAAGAGATGGCTATCAATCGAAATGAGTATTAATTACATGCACAGAGTTGCCACCTGTTTAAAAAATCAAATTCCCTTTGCATTAAAGGAATTAGGTAATTGAAATAGATAGGTATCACCATAAGGGAGTCAGACGAAAGAGGTTTAAGAAGGTTTCAGCTTAAAAATATTACGAATAGGGTTGCCACCTGTTTTTAAAGTCGAATTTAGTTAAACTAAAATAATAATTACGTCAAACCATAGGATTACGCTATCGTATATGTTGTTTTATTGCAAATACATACATTGTCAATCAGTGATTTGTTCTGATTACATTCCTTTTGAATTACTGGACTCTTAAATTAACTCAGGACTGTTTTTACTCTCCACTTATTTCTTGCTAAATATGTCAAATTTTTTCATTTGTCTGATACTCATATTGATATACATATTTCAGTTACCTTATTCCCTTAATTAAAGTGAATTTGAATTGTTAAACATGTGGCAACCATTCTATGTGTCATTTAGAGGTAAAGTATTTTCAAGACTAGTTCAATTGATACCCATATTGTACTTATTAAATAATTTTAATAAAATTTGTAACAGGTGGCAACCCTTTTTAAAAATTAAAAAAACTTTATTGCACATCTACAGGCTAAGCACTGTCATTTGACACCTCACTTTTGAAAATACAACGAACTATATGTACATACCTATGTAAACGCCACAAGAACCTAAATTTTCAACTTCGAACTGCATTTACAGTGAAAGTATGAAATTTATCCAAAAACCAATTGCATTTTTGAATTTAGCTAAAAAGAGGATTTTCATTTAAACCCGTCCATAATTAAATTTTTGCCCACATTTTATATGGAAGAGAAGCACTGTGCGCTGGGGATGTTTAAGATTAAATTTCTTTTCAGCCGCAAGCCATGGCGTATGAGTGATATTTAGTCCAGTTAAAATAGACGTTTTACGCTTTTGAGTATTGAAATCATTGCATAAAAAAGTATTTAGTTTTTTGAACAGTAAAGTTGTATTTAGTGGGGATAAATGTGAGTTATCAAAATTTAGTCGTCTAAGTAAATAGGAAGGATGTTTAGTACTCTTTTCACGATGGTTCAACGATATTTAATTTTTGGCTATTTTTACGACTTTCCAAGGATGACAATTTGTATGAATTCAAAATCCCCTCAAAATAAGCTTTCAAATTAGGAGGGGTAATTGTAAGCTTAAGTGTGCCTATTTGATTCGTTGAAATAACTACAAAACCAACACAGCTGTAGCCAGATACGCCATAATTTCTAACGGGTGATTTTTTAAGAGCTTGATACCTTTTTTTTTAAAAAAAACGCATAAAATTAAAATCTTAGGTGGTCCATTCGGAAAGTCCAATTTTGGGCAACTTTTTCG
>NW_023458565.1:13975447-13983534 GCF_013731165.1 Rhagoletis pomonella
CACAAAAAATTCATGTTTATATGGAAAAATGTTCAAAACGCCGTCAAAAAAAAAAAAATATTAAAAACCAATGCGCTCAAAACTTGCACTAATTTCACTAAACTTGTATAATCCTGTTAACCGCATACCCAAAAAACATTTAAAAAAAATTCTGGTTAAAAAACTCGAAATTTAGATAAAGATTTTTTGATTTTTTCTGAATTCCGTATAAATTTTGAAAGTGTGATTTATATGGTTTTTGTTAAAGCATGAACCATATTTTTATAAAAAAAAATATCAAAAAAATTATTGCTTGAAAAACATTGTGAATATTAAACGCAAAACACCATTCATCCTCTTTTAACCGCCACTGTATATTTACGTATCTGAAGTACACACATACATACATACATACATATACAGGCAAATACGCTAGACGAGCTGTGATATTGGAGATAAATGAAGTCATTACTTGTGTACTCACGTAACTGCTCAAGTATATTATTTGTAAATTACTTAACAAAAATTGTCGGAAGTACATAAATGAGTAAGTAATCAAGCCAAAACAACAATTTTTATGTAGTAGGACAAATGTACGAAGTTCCTAAATAAATATCTAATTGTTATGACTCTATTTTGTAGGAGAGCTCAAGATTTAAAAAAAAAAAACTTAATAACAAAAAGTAACGCTTTTGAGAATATTTTAAATCAAAAACAAAAGCAAAACTCCTTTGCCCATTCGATAAGAAAGGTAAAGAGTTTATTATATGCTACTCATATGTAACGAAGCTCGGATAAAATGATATAAATATCACAAAGAAGACTCTGGTTGAAGATCATCTCTATCAACTGTATGAGGCGCTTTATACTTCGCGGGAGCAGGGTTTTTTTTAAATATTTGCAATGTTTTTATAATAAAATTCGTTAATTTTTAATGTAAATACATTTCGCTCTGCATCAAATGGCATATAAATTAATGTTTCAACGTTTTTACATAATTAAGGAAAATTCGACAAATTTGCACAAAAATTTACAATATTTAAACAAAACTTTTTTAAATTGTTTGAGTATGCATTTTTGTATTTTACTCAATTTCAGAATTAAAAAGTGCAATTTTTAAGTGGTTAAAAGCTAGCGTTGATTTTTGAGAATTTTTTTTAATGAAAAAGTATCACGCATTCGTTATATGGAGAAAATGCGCAACATCGTCAGCAAAAAAAATTTCAAAAATCAACGGCAGCTTATAAACTGCATACTCAAAAAAATTCTAATTTTTTTTTTAGTTTAAAATTTTGGTGAAAATTTGTCTAATATTCCTTAAGCTTGTAAAAACTTGAAAACTCTAATTTATATGCCATTTTATGCAGACCGAACTATATTGCTATACAAAATTAGCGAAAAATTATTATGAAAACCATTGCATTTAAAAAAAAAAAACGCTGTACGGAGACTTATTCTGGTTGGTGTATATCGAATTAAGGTAGAGCCACTCAAAATAAATCAAGCGATTTAACACTATTAAGCTTTGAATCATCACGATCGAGATCAATTCGGTGTCAAACATACAATAATCCTAACCCGCAAACTCAAAACTCGCCTTACTTAAGACTACGAACCTTGAACCTGCAACTCCCCACCCAAAAGCCTTGAGCCTCGAAAACTCAAATCCTACAACTCTGTAGCCCACACACTCCAAGCACACGAAACTTAAGTCTACAAACTTCAACCCCAAAACCCCTTAGCCCCCAAATCCCGATCCCAAGAGTCCCAAATCAGGAAAGGCCCTGTTTACACACACAAGCCCCCAAGCTGCAAGCCTACACACACCAAGCCTACGAACCTCTAGATCACAAACCCTAAGTTTACAATTCCGAAACACACACACCCCAAATTAACAAATTTGAAGCCCAAATACCCTAAGTCAGAAACACCAAGCCTACACACTCCAAGTACACACACCCTTAGTCCATTCCACCAAGCCAGAGCCTTCAATCTTTTAGTCATAGACCTAAATCGTTGCACAAACATGCTAGGAGTTTGGAGTTTGTAGTTGTGGAGATTTCGGGTTATGAATTTTTAGGGGTGGTTTTTCTAAGATATATGAGAACAGCGACTTGAGAACAACAAGACCCTCGGAGGCGACGGTATACCGGCAGAGCTGTTCAAATCCGGTGGTGCAGAGTTGGTGAGGCGCATGTACCAGCCGTTAAGCGGAATTTGGACTGATGAATACATGCTCGAAGACTGGAATCTCTGCGGCTATGCAGAGTAACAATGAGCATAACCTTCAGCTTCGTCCAAATTCGGAAAGACCTCTCCGCACCGTTTGATATCAAATCAGATTTTAGACAAGGCGGTTCACTCTCGTGCGACTTTTTCAATCAGCGGCACCATATATACCAAAAGAAAGATGTTGCTGGCCTATGCAGATTATATCGGCATCGGCAGTCTGAAACTAAGGGACATAACTGCAGCACTTTTTAGTTAAGAAAAAGAAGCTAAAGAGGATTGTCTAGTGAACGAGGACAAGACAGTGTATCTGCTGGAAACTTATAAAGAGTGCACGCTTTTCGGAACACACGTCACTGTTGGCAGCTATAACTTTGAAGCAGTGAAGGACTTTGTCTACATAGGATGCAGAATAAATACAAGCGACAACGTCTGGCTAACGCTATACAAGCCTCTCGTCGTGCCACTTATTCTATATGATACAGAAATGTGGACAATGTCGACCTAAGATAAGAAGGCTTTGGGAGCTTTCGAGAGAAATATTCTACGCATGATTTATGGACCTGATAGCATGGACGACGGGTATCGCAGAAGATGGAATGACGAACTGTACGAGGTTCTTAACGATATGGACACAGTTAGGTGGATAAAAATACAGCGATTGCGTTTGCATGACTGTCAAAATATCCTTCGACTCAACAGCCATGGGTGGAAAATGAAATCAAGGTCACCCACGAACACAATGGTAGGGCCAAGTGCAGAAGGACCGGTCTGCACTCGGGATGAGCAACTGGCGCAAATTCGCACAGGAGAAAGGCAATTGGAGAAGTTTTTGGTCTCGGCCCAAACCAAAAAAAAATGCAATGTCTCTGTACAACTTCGGTTACTTCCATCATACTACAAACTACATACATTTTTTAAAGCACACACTAAGACTTAATTGATAAACGTAATCTAGGTATCTATCCACCTATCTTAAATACCACTTATGTACGTACATATGTAGTTACTACTATTTTCGTTACTATCAACTCTCTGCTTTGAATTCCTTCATACATAATGAGAAATCGAAAAGCATGGCACTGAGTGTGACACCGGTGTTCCCATTGTGCGACGAAAGGCGCAATTTGGCCCTTTTTAAGCGCCAATACTCTTTGACGCGACTTTTTGAAAATTTTGATTTTTTTACTCCTTTCCAAAATTACGTGCCTTCTCAGAGGTTTTTTTAGAACCATGCTATTAAAAAATATTTCCTCCTGTAAGTACAAAAAAATGCCTCACTTAAAACTTTTAAAGGAAATGCAACTTTTCTCCTCGCAGCAACTCGGTTTCTCTGTATGTTTGCAACCCTGTTTTGTGCAAAGTTTTTGCCGCTATTTCTCAACGCTAACACTGTGTGACACCACAACGAATTTATGTTTGCTTTATGTTTATTCAAAATGAGTACTTTACTTGCCACAGCTACAGAAACCATACAAACCTCAAAGCTGTTTTCGCTAAGTTGCAAAGTGAACTCTCTTTTTTTTTGCGGGAAAACTTAGCAACTAAATTTTAACGCTATCAAATGCTTTACTGGCCCCTGCTCACAAGCACTCATTTCAACTTAAATATTTTACTGTCGCTAAAAGCGCAAATATTGATTCATGCTGTGCATTTTTCTCTTTATTTACCAACAATGAATTCACTCTATTAACTGTTTAATCAAACGTAAAGAGAATGCAAAAAGTTTTGAATTAATATTTTATTCCTTGGGGGCGTACAAACTTAAAATTTTAATTACCATTTTGTTTGCTTTGTTTCCATTGAAATTGTCGCCGCCGTTTGTCACTTTTACCGCTTAAGGTTGTTGCTCATGAATTATTTAAGTATTCGCTTTTATCCAAAAGGATTGTGATGTTGGCTTAACCTACCTGGAGAATAAGTAGCGAAGTTGCAAATTGTATACGTACTACGTAAAGGGTGTTCTTAAATGATTGGAGATATTTTTTTTGGCTTTTATAGAATAAAATGGCCCTTAATTTCTGTATATAAAAAATCTTAGACAGAATCGAAAATTGGTCTAACTTAAAATATAGAAAGAAACAAATTTGAGAGTTGCCACCTGTTTTAGAAATGCAGTTTAAGTAAATTGATAAGATAAAGTAAATATTACAATATGGCTGTCAAAAGAAGGAGGTTTTAGAAAGCTTACAGTCGAAAATATTTTTGTGGAGGTTGTCACATGTTTGAAAATTTTAATTTAATACAATTGATAAGAGAAATTAATTATTGCGATAGAGGTATCGAACTGCAAAGGTTAAGGAAAGCTTACTGCGGAAAATATTTTTGAGGAGGGTTGCCACCTGTTTGAAAATTTGTATTTAAAATAAACGAGATATTACAATACGGGTATCAAACAACACAAAAATACTTTTAAGGCGCAGTGAAGCACGCCGGGTATTGCTAGTACTAAAAAATTTTGTCTCCTCAGACAATTAGTTAGCTCTAAAATTTCAAAATCTACAACAAGCAGAACACAACACCCAGACTACATGCCGTCCATTGTATTGATTTCGTATTCCTTTTCAATCTATTTTAAATCTGCATGATTTAGAAATAAATCCGAACCGATTGTTGATCTCAGGTGTTCGTCGTCTACAAAGGTCTCCTACCTAATCCTCATCGAGGCATGATGGTTAAATGGTGTGGTCATATAGGTCTATCACAATAAGGTGTATATGCCACGAGAAATGACAACTAAAGCAAATGCCTCAGTATTGGGGTTAAGCTAGCACTCAGCCTCAGGGAGCTCACCATTTCTGCTTCCAGCAACTTTCGCCTCACTCCACACTGTATCATACTAGCATTCATTTTTTTGTTAACCCTATAGGTGGCCTAAGGGCCTACCCGCGTACGAAAATATTATGCGACGATAGTTTTAGCTAGGCATCCAAATAAGACACTTACTTTCATGCGTTTTAGGGAATGAAATTAAGGTAATCGGAGATAAAGGTTGATTTTTCAAATTCGTTAAATCCACATATTGATTTATGTAACATAAGAGAGGGGGAAGGGCGTAAAGATACTACAAGGTATCCCAACGGGCGCAAATGAGGACTTAGGTGTGCTGATATGACCACGAGTTGAGACTTGAAACTAAACTAACAATCAACTAGGACGCGAAAAGATCCGCATAGGGATTGTGGGAGAAGGGAGACCCACCTTTTCGCCAATTTTATAGTCGCGTTAGATAGTTTGGGATCCCCGTAAAACTAACACGGCTATTTAGAGTGAGGTTGCGCACAATATTCAGCCCCATCCAATCGATGATGAAAAGAATAAGATCTCATGTAAATTAACCCAACTCTCTGCAAGTAATTGTGAGAAAACTTTTCGAAAAGAAATCATCTTTTTTATTAATAAAACAAAGTGTGTGAAGCAAAGATCCTCTTGCTTTTTCTATTCCTTTTGGTATTAGATAGCCTTCTAGGCCTGCAGGAGCGCCTAGAGCAGTGATTCCCAAAGTGGTCCAGGTGGACACCCAGGGGTCCACGGAAGACTCGACGGGGGTCCACGGTGACGTGAAAAAAATATGGGGGTCCATGAGTTGTAAATGGGGTTCCACGAAAAAGTATCTGGTTTCCATACAAAGAACCAAAATGATTTCTTGATAGCCTCTTTATTTAACCTTAATTTTTTTGGGTGGTGTATAGTGCTCTTGACGCACTGCTGCACTTACCGTCACTTTGTGTTTTCATACGTGGGGAAGCCTTAAAGGCCACCTGCAGACTAAAAAAAACCAGATGCTGGTATGACAATGAGTGGGGCGCGGCGAAAATTGCCGGCGGCAGAGAATTAAGCACTTGTGTCTTTTCAATGCTACAGGATAGTACGCCACCATTATCTCTGGTTTGATTCCATCGCTGAGACCAAAGTCACACATTGTCGAATCTTTACTGATGGCTGCAAAACTGACTCTGGGTCATGATCTGGGGTCTTTTTCGGGGTTAATGGAGATAAGCTTCACTTGTATGTGGAATATGCTTCGGTCTTCTAGGCTAAGGTAATTGCAATACTCAAAGCCATGGACTACGTGGTAAAACATGGGTGGAGGGGAGAGAGTTTACATGACTGCAGTGACAACCAAGCTGCACTTAAGCCATTGACGAGCCCTCTATTTAAGTACTTGCAAACTAGTTCGGCAATGCAAGTTTCGACTAAAATATGATGAACATAACGAGGTTGTATCACTCTGGGTGCCAGGTCACTCTGGAGTATCTGGTTATGAGACATCTGATCATTTGGCCAGAGTTGCCTCAGACCAGGTATTCCTCGGTTCGCAACCAGTTTTAGCACTCCCACCTTCGGCAATCGAAGCCTCCATCAGAAACTGGGTGAATACTTCGCTCAGAAATGACTGAGAGGCATCGAGGGGATGCAGGTGGGCAAAACTCATGTTGCCTTCAATCTCTCACGGCCTATCAAATTTTTTACTCTCACTGAGCAGATGACACTGCAGACAACTTACTGGACTGTTGACTGCTCACTTCACATGGCACAAACACCTGACTGTGAAAGACGTAAATAACAAGTCCATTTGCCCATCTTGCCTTGAAGAAGATGAGACCGTGGAACACTTTTTGTGCTTCTTGCTTGCTTGGTTATTTGTCATCGATTTTTTCAAACTCGTTCTTTTCTGTATTGTCAGTTTCTGAATTAAAAGCTTGGCGTAAAAAGCTTATCCGTTTTGATGTTTTAAGTTTTGCCATTTAAAAATGTGATAAATATTTTTCGCCTCACTTTAAAACTAGGAGCGATAAAAATAAAAATGATGCCATTAACACAAATAAACTATTTTACCTATACTCCACGTGCAAAGTCATGAGTGAGCCAAATATTTGATGAGTTTATGGTGAAGATAATGTAAATAACGCTAGCGGTCGCAGTGCTCTTAAAAAATATAACTCTTCCGAGAACACAAGAAAATATTTTACTTATACTTTGGCCACTCTGAGTTTAGTTTTGGAATTCACCCGCGATGCAAATTTACATTGTTAGATCTAATTTTCACATTTAATTTTTTTACGAGCTTTGGGAATATTTAGAAATGTATCAGCAGGGGGTCCACCGAAACCAGTAAATTTTTGAAAGGGGTCTACGGGAAAAAAAGTTTGGGAACCTCTGGCCTAGAGCATAAACTCTTCCTTACAGCTACTGCCTACACAGTAAGGGGATTCGCAAGACGTGTTAACCGTCGTATAATCTTAAGTTTATTTTTGTTCCGATATCTTCGACATTTATGGTCGGATCCGAAAGTATTGTATATCGATGTTTTTGTCTCAAGAAGACAACCTTTTTACCTTAAACTTCACTGACCTCAAGTACTTACCCACCAGATCTCGGTGTTTATTACCCTAATGTACCACGCTAATGTCAGTAAATTAAAGCTCACCAGAAATCATGAAACTTTTGCTAAGAAAATATTTTGATTACTACTGGAGAACTATTTAGAAAAACAATTATTGAATGTACTAGGTGTTGCCGAAAAATGTAAAACGGCGACCCCTAGGTTTAGAATAAAAAAGATTCGAAAATTCCTTGCAAACATACTTTAGACCAAGAGGTGTATGGCGACCTTTTTTTGTTTGCTTGTGTGGTAATACGGTCTATTTTAGAGGCCATATATATACATACATATGTATTTTATTTTATTTTATTTTATTTTATTTTATTTTATTTTATTTTATTTTATTTTATTTTATTTTATTTTATTTTATTTTATTTTATTTTATTTTATTTTATTTTATTTTATTTTATTTTATTTTATTTTATTTTATTTTATTTTATTTTATTTTATTTTATTTTATTTTATTTTATTTTATTTTATTTTATTTTATTTT
>NW_023458565.1:13983634-13988801 GCF_013731165.1 Rhagoletis pomonella
AAATAAAATAAAATAAAATAAAATTAAATTAAATTTAATTAAATAAAAAGAAAATACTCATGTATATACAGTGGTGGAAGAAATAATAGAAACTGTTTACTTTGAGCAGTTTTGGCTATATTACTTTGTTTATTCGATGTTTAATATTTTTGTATAAAAGTCTAGCGCAATATATAACACACACCATACAAATCCACATTTCAAAGTTTGTACAAAAATTATAAAAATTCAACAAATTTTATCAAAATCCCCCAAAAATTTCAAACTTTTCAAACTGCAAACCGCAAGACGCTAGAAAATCGCGTTGATTTTTAATAATTTATTTGGCTGGCGGTGTTGTGCATTTTCTTCCATATAACGTATGCTCGACCATGCTCAAAATTTCTTTTTATATGGAAGGAAGCAAACAAAAACAGGTCGCCATACACTTCTTGGTCTAAAGTATGTTTGCAAAGAATTTTCGAATCTTTTTTTTCTAAGCCTAGGGGTCGCCGTTTTACATTTTTCGGTAACACCTAGTACATTCAATAATTTTTTTTTCTAAATAGTTCTCCAGCAGCAATCAAAATATTTTCTTAGCAAAAGTTTCATGATTTCTGGTGAGCTTTAATTTACTGACATTAGCGTGGTACATTAGTGTAATAAACACCGAGATCTGGTGGGTAAGTACTTGAGGTCAGTGAAGTTTAAAGTAAAAAAGTTGTGTTCTTGAGAGAAAAACATCGATATACAATACTTTCAGATCCGACTGTAAATGCCGAAGATATTGGCACAAAAATAAGCTTAAGATTTTACGACGGTTAACACGTCTTGCGAATCCCCTTACTGTGTAGGTAGTAGCTGTAAGGAAGAGTTTATGGTCTAGGCGCTTCTGCAGGCCTGGAAGGCGATTAACTGTACATAAGCCTATCATTAAGAAATTCGTTTATTAAGAGCTGAGTAGAGCAATTGATTTGTTTCCGCTGGTATTCCAAACTATTTAGCTTATTTTTCTAAGCTGGAGAATGCTGTGCTGACAGTCCTATTTTTAAGGCCGATAATGTCTCTCTGCATTCACTTTCTGCAGCGGCTGCTGGTATCACGCTTTTTGGGACCGTGTCAAAAGCCTCGCTTGGCCTTTAACGGCGTGGAGTGGTTCTTCCCTTTTTGGACGTAGCTTAAGGTTGTGCCCAACCATAATCTACATAGCTGTGTTAGGTTTACGAGAACCCCAAATTATCAAAAGCGATTTTAAAATCGAGGAAAAGTTGAATCTATCTTTTTTCACAATCTCTATGCGGTTATGCTCGCGTCGTAGTAGATTTTTAGTTTAGTTTCAAGCCCCAATCATACCAGCACACCTAAATTCTCATTTGCACCCGTTGGGATACCTTGTAGTATTTTTACGCCCTCCCCCTCTCTTCTCTTACATAAATCAATATGTGGATTTAACGAATTTGAAAAATCAACCTTTATCTCCGATTACCTTAATTTCATTCCCCAAAACGCATGAAAGTAAGTGTCTTATTTTGATGCCTAGCTAAATCTATCGCCGCATAATATTTTCGTGCGCGGGTAGGCCCTTAGGCCACCTATAGGGTTAACAAAAAGTTGATGCTAGTATTATACAGTGTGGAGTGAGGTGAAAGTTGCTGGAAGCAGAAATGGTGAGCTCCCTGAGGCTGAGTGCTGGCTTAACCCCAATACTGAGTCCGGGCTTACACGTTGTAGAATCTTTACTGACGTCTCCTAAACTGAATAAGTGTCAGGAACCGGCGTCTATGTGAAAAATTAACGGGGACAATATTAACTTCTCTCTTGGTGAACATGCCTCGTATTTGCCATGCTCAAGGCCGTGAATTACGTTTGTGGAAAATAGGTGGAAAAGAAAGAGTTTACGTAGAACGGAAATGTAAGTCTGGAAAAAGTTATGTTGGACTATTTGGCTAGAGAAGGCTAAGGCCCAAGCATTGCTTGGTTGGCGACCAGTTATAGCACTTCCATCTTCGGCCATCGCAGAAACCGTCAGAAGCCGGGTATATATTTCGCTCAGCAATGACTGGGAGGCTTCAAGGGACTGTAATATTTAATTTATTGCAATATTTAATTTCTCTTATCAATTGTATTAAATTAAAATTTTCAAACATGTGGCAACCTCCACAAAAATAGTTTCAGCTGTAAGCTTTCTAAAACCTCCTTCTTTTAACAGCCATATTGTAATATTTGCTTTATCTTATCAATTTACTTAAACTGCAATTCTAAAACAGGTGGCAACTCTCAAATATTTTCTATCTATATTTTAAGTTAGACCAATTTCGATTCTGTCTGATATTGACTTTTTATATACAGAAATTAAGGGCCATTTTATTCTATAAAAGCCAAAAAAAATTTCTCCAAGCAAAGATTAATTGGTAAACATCTAAGAACACCCTTTACGTAGTAGGTATACATTTTGCAACTTCGGTACTTATTCTCCAGGTAGGTTAAGCCAACATCACAATCCTTTTGGCTAAAAGCGAATACTTAAATAATTCATGAGCAACAACCTTAAGCGGTAAAACTGACAAAGGGCGGCGACAATTTCAATGGAAACAAAGCAAACAAAATGGTAATTAAAATTTTAAGTTTGTACGCCCCCAAGGAATAAAATATTAATTCAAAACTTTTTGCATTCTCCTTACGTTTGATTAAACAGTTAATAGAGTGAATTCATTGTTGGTAAATAAAGAGAAAAATGCACAGCATGAATCAATATTTGCGCTTTTAGCGACAGTAAAATATTTAAGTTGAAATGAGTGCTTGTGAGCAGGGGCCAGTAGAGCATTTGATAGCGGTAAAATTTTGTTGCTAAGTTTTCCCGCAAAAAAAAAAGAGTTCATCCTGCAACTTTGCGAAAACAGCTTTGAGGTTTGTATGGTTTCTGTAGCTGTGGCAAGTAAAGTACTCAGTTTGAATAAACATAAAGCAAACATAAATTCGTTGTGGTGTCACAGTGTTAGCGTTGAGAAATAGCGGCAAAAACTTTGCACAAAACAGGGTTGCAAACATACAGAGAAATCGGGTTGCTGCGAGGAGAAGAGTTGCATTTCCTTTAAAAGTTTTAAGTGATGCATTTTTTTGAAGTGAAACTTCTTTAGCGGCGGTTGGTTGGTTGGGAGTAAATTGGCAAATTCAACGGATATTGCACACGGAAATGGTGCAACGGAAATGGTTGGGCTCAAACAAGTGCTTCTTGTGTGTATACATATGGTATTAATTTAACAAAAATTTGCTAATAAAAGGTTAAAGAATAACACTTAGAAAAATACCAATACAAGAATGAAAGTAAAGGTGACTACGTACATAGATAAAGAAAAGGATAATGGCAAAGGTAAAAATAAAAACAAAAACAAAGATGCGTTAAGATAAAGGCAAAAATGAAGACAAAGGTAAATTTAAATACTTTACTTATATATTTAAGGGCAAAGGTGAAGGGGAATATCTAGATGAAGAAAATGATAAAAATAAAAGTAAAGACAAAGAGGAGAATGAAAAGGATGATGAAAGGATATAGAGAGAGACGCAAAGACAACCTGGGAACTATTTTGGGATTTTAGAGTTTTTCGGGATTCTCGGGACATATCAATAAAATAATCGATATTTTTATCGATTTTGTTATCGGTTTTTTTATCGAAATTTTTATCGATACTGCTATCAACTTTGCTTTCGATATTTTTGGAAGTTATCGATATGATGATCGATATTTTTTATCGATTTTGTTATCGATATTTTTATCGATTTGTTATCGATTTTGTAATCGATTTTTTTAGCAATTTTGTTCGCGATATTTTTATCGATTTTGTTTTCAATATTTATCGACTTTTTTATCGATATTTATCGATTTTGTTATAGATTTTGTTATCGATGATATTTATTATCGATGATTGTCGATTTTGTTATCGATATTTATCGATTTTGTTATAGATATTTATCGATTGTGTTATGGATATTTTTACCGATTTTGTTAACGATATTTTTATCGATCTTGTCATGGATATTTTTATAGATATTTTTTCGATGTTGTCATCGATATCTATCGATTTTGTTATCGATATTTTTATCGGTTTTGTTGGATATTTTATTGGATGTTGCTATTGATTTTGTTTCTGTTATTTATATAATTTTATCCGAACTTCGTTAAATATAATTCGCGCCTCTACATACGTTATTGTTTGGCCGAGCTTCTCCTCCGATTTGTGGCGTGCGCCTTGATGTTGTCACACAAAGGGGAGCGACCTACAGTTTTACGCATAAATTCACTCAGGGGTTTGCCATTGCCTGCCGAGGGGCGACCGCTATTAGAAAAAAACTGTTTTGGTTTTTTTATTTGGTGATGTCTGGTTGCACCGGGCTTCAAGCCAGGCCCTTCGGAGTGGTAGCCCACACTGCTAACCACTACACTACATCGGCCGCCATATGAATTGTATAAAACTCTCTACCTTTCTTATCGAATGGGAAAGGAGTTTTGCTTTTGTTTTTGATTTAAAATATTCTTAAAAACGTAACTTTTTGTTATTAAGGTTTTCTTTTCAAAATCTTGAGCTCTCCTTCAAAATAGAGTCATAACAATTAGATATTTATTTAGGAAATTCGTACATTTGTCCTACTACATCAAAAATTGTTGTCTTGGCTTGATTACTTACTCATTTATGTACTTCCGGAAATTTTTGTTAAGTAATTTACAAATAATATACTTGAGCAGTTACGTGAGTACACAAGTAATGACTTCATTTATCTCCAATATCAAAGCTCGTCTAGCATATTTGCCTGTGTATGTATGTACTTCAGATACGTAAACATACAGTGGCGGTTAAAAGTGGATGAATGGTGTTTTGTGTTTAATATGTACAATATTTTTCAAGCTATAATTTGTTTAATATTTTTTTTTTTAAATATGGTTCATGCTTTAACAAAAACCTTATAAATCACACTTTCAAACTTTATACAGAATTTAGAAAAAATCCAAAAATCTTTATCTAAATTTCGAGTTTTTTAACCTGAATTGTTTTAATTTTTTTTGGCTATACAGTTAACAGGATTACAAAAGTTTAGTGAAATTAGTGCAAGGTTTGAGCGCATTGATTTTAAAAATTTTTTTTTTGTTGACGGCGTTTTGAACATTTTTCCATATAAACATGAATTTTTTGTG
>NW_023458565.1:13988901-13989592 GCF_013731165.1 Rhagoletis pomonella
TTGACGGCGTTTTGAACATTTTTCCATATAAACATGAATTTTTTGTGGAAGAATATGCGCAAGACCTTTTGCGAAAAAAATTGAAAAAAGTCAACGCCAGTTTTTCTATATTTCGCTTTTTATATATAAAAAAAAACAAAAACGCCGTCAGCAAAAAAAAAAATTATTAAAAATCATTGCGATTTTTTAGCCACTCAAAACTTGCACTTATTTTACTACCTAAAAAATTTTAAAAATTCTAGTTAAAAAGCTTGAAATTTAGATACAAATTTGTGAAATTTTTCTAAATTGTGTGTATGGTTTGAAAATGTGATTTATATGGTTTTTGTTAAAGCATGAACCATATTTTTATAAAAAAATATCAAAAAAATTTTAGCTTTAAAAGCATTGTAAATATTAAAAACGAAACACCATTCATCCGTTTTTGACCGCCACTGTATGTACATAGCTATGTGTTTATGCAAAAGTATGTAGGCAAGGCTAATTTATAAATTCGCCTTGTATGTAGGATTGCATCGGCCTACACAGCTGCCGTGGCACACGCCTACTTATGTATGTCCGTGCTTGTGTAGGCGTTCTTAAAATGTTTATATGGCATTAACAAAATTGAAAATTTCAAACACGTCCGCTAAGTTTAGAAATGTAAATATTTGTGTAGTAACAACTCAAACGATGAAAAATGTGCCAAATG
>NW_023458565.1:13989602-14024107 GCF_013731165.1 Rhagoletis pomonella
GCACCTCCACCAGCAGCCTCAACAACTTGCTTACCTTCTCGTCCCGCGCTGCTATGGCCATTCGCCCAACGTGTGCCATTCTTACTTGCCCCATTGCCTACCAGCATGCCACCCCAGCCGCAGAAGCCACCATCTGCCGCACCTGCTGCGACACTCGTCTCCTCATCGCCATATGATGGCATCGCTCGACAACAACGAAGCTGACTTCTCGTATGCTACACATTCGTCACCTGCGTTGTCAGACACTGCTGTTCAATGGCATGCGATTTGCTGGCCAGCTCGCCGCGCAGCCGGCCGTTTGTGCCAATGCCGCCGCCGCCGCCGCCACCGCCGTCATCGTCTTGCGCCACAGGCAGCCACTTGTCCAGGAACTTGGGTCGGAAGAGTTTGGTGAATGTTGTGCGGAATTGGCGGCTCATCGAGCAGTAGAGTATAAAATTGATGCTGGAATTGAGTAGCGCCAGTATGTCCATGATGTCACCTGGTGAAGAAGAAGAAGAATAAGAGAAAGAATGGAGAAATTAAAAGAATGTAGTGAGTTGAGTAAATAAATTATGTGTAATTAAGAGTTTATTCGTGTTGAGAATGGCGCAGAAAGGCAGCTTATTGGTATGACGCTGTTAAATTTTATGATGCCATTGGCAGCCTTAAGCATTTTGTGCGATAGAGTTCGCTTTGAGAGTGGAAAATGGGGTCTTATCGATTAAGTTGCTTGTGTTTTATTGCTTATGTTTTTAAAAGAAACTTTTAAGAGGCAATGAATGAAGGTAATTAAGCTGATTCAGGGAAATACTTGAAATACGAGTTTACTTTAAAGTTTTTAAACAATAAATTAAAATTATAAAGAATGCGTATGGACGCTTGAATGGCAGACTGAAAAGACATTTTTGGTAGATTAAAAATTGGACATATATGTATATATTTTTGATCTTTTGAATGGCAAAAAAAAATTTTTTTCATCGCAGAATACACTCGGAAGTTTGCCATTGCTTGCCGCGGGGCGACCGCAATTATAAATTTTTATTTTTAATTTTTTGATGTTGGTTGTAACTCGGCTTGCACTCATTACCTGCGAAGTGGTAGCGCGCACTGCTAACCACTACCTCACAAGGGCCCACTGCATATATATGTTTTGTAAAAAAAATTTGATATAGACTTTTTATCTTTTGAGTTTCGACATAGATTTTTGGTATATCCTAGAGGACATTATTTCTTGCTTATTCAAAGTTAGCATCGAATACTTTCTTTGCCAGTACTCGCAACGATGTCGCCTATCTGTACTGTTTTGACTGGCCATCGGATTTAAGCTCGATGAAACTATTTACAACGATTCATTAGACAGACTAAGTGACTGTTTCTTTTTTCTAGTTAAACGCAATAAACATTGAACCAACGGGTCCTCTTAGGCCTAAGTGTATCTCCCTCAGTAATATGGATGAGTGCAGCCGCTGGAACCACCGTAACCTCATCTACCCAAGCGCTAGTTCCTTTTGACCAAAAAGCAGCTGAACAATGCCATAGAGTGCTACAATTCGGTTTGGGAAAACTTCTTGGCCCGCTGTGCAAAAAACTTAACCAAATAATGTATATAAAATCTTTCTGAAGATAACTTTATACTATTTATTAGTACACATCTCCAGACTAAAAAAAAAGTTGTCATAAGGACGATGCTATTTACCTACCAACGTGAAACTTTCGAGTATCTATTTTTCCTCAAAAATAATTTTTCTAAATGATAGTGTATGTAGAAATCAAAAAGAACAAAAAAGACTATACAGATCTCAATTTTATATTGGTAAGGGTAAAAATTATGTCGTTCCTCATCAAATTAGTAACCACATCTAAGATTTTTTCATACACTTTTTAAATTATTAGATAGTCAATACCAGGCATGCTTCACTGCTCCTTAAAAGTATTTTTATGTTGTTTGATACCCTTTTTGTAATATTTCATTTATTTCATCAATTTTGTTAAATACAATTTTTCAAACAGGTGGTAACCTTCGTCAAAAATATTTTCGGCAGTAAACTTTCCTAAACCTCTTCAGTGTGACACCTGTATCGCAATATTTTATTTATCTTATCAATTAAATTAAATTCAAATTGTTAAACATGTGGCAACCTTCGCAAAAATATTTTTGGCTGTGAGATTTCTTAAACCTCTTTCTTTTTGCAGCCATATTGCGGCAACTCTCTAATTTTTTTCTTTCTATATTTTAAGTTAGACCCCTAGCAATAGATTGGTGGAAACTGCATTCAATTTCATGGGTTAGTTTTCGAGTGATGCGGGTAAAAACAGACAGACATCATGGTATACACTTCACAATTTTCCACGAGCTTGCGTGGCACTTTTCTCTTTTCAGAATTAAAAACACAAATTTCATAAAAAATATACATCTGGATGTCCATTTTGAAATACCAACCTTATTTTTAAGCAATTTACCAACTTTTAGAATAAATACTTGTATTGTCGGAGATATGTCGACTTTAATCTTTTACTTACTAGAAAAAAAATATTTTTAAGATCTTTAGCCTAAAACCCATTTATTCAATGTAGTTTAATAGTAGCCAAGCTTGACATTCCTAAATAATTTTGAATATAAATTGTCAGATTTCGGACACATTAAATTCACACGCTGCAAGCAATTTTTCTAACCACATACACATAGCAATTTGTGTAAATATAACATACAAAAATATTTATGTATTTGTGTGAACATTTATGTATTTGTAAAATTTCTAATTGAATTCTACGAATAATTCACTGGTAGTCATTTAACTTTGTTAAGTTTGCACTGCTTTAATATTACGAGTATAACTTTGTTAGTCAAGCAATTAATATGTATGTACGTAAAATATGGCAGATGATGAAAATAAATTATTGAATTCGAAGAAAAAATATAAACATGGAAAATTCAAATTCTATCTAAATAATTACTATTTAGTAAGTACACACATGAAATGTATGATAATTTTTGTTTTCTCATGTCGAATATAATTTTATATTCTCCTGGTAATTTGGTTATATTTGATTTTAATTAAAAGCATTGCGAATTTATAAATTAAAAAAAAAGAAAATGCACATTAGTAATGAAAATATAATATTGGGTATTCTCGTACACTGTAAAATTGGATCAATTTTTTTTTTATTTTTTGTTTATTGGATGTCACTACCCAATTCCTATTTGGAATTGCCGGATGATTCCGAAAATCTAGTTATTTTTTTTCTATGGATAAGTTACCGAGATATTTCCAATTTATCGTTATTCAGCTTTAAAAAAGTGGTTCCCCTAAATGACGTATATGTTACGAACATTTAAAAATTTTAATATAGAATACGGAAAATGAAGGCCAACAAAATTCCTCGTAATCCGTATATGCACTACTTTGCGATAGGTCTGATAGTTTCTGAGAAATTAACAAATAATTCTCGATTTCCGGAAAAATAAAAAAAAAAATACGATTTCTTTGTTAATTTTTTCCTCTACAAAAAAATCAAGCAAATGAGGAGAATCGATTGATAAATAAGAAAGGAATGAAAGTCAAATGAAAATGCGTAAAGATTTTTTTATTATGAAATATGAGCAGAAGAGCGTGTTACCCAGGTGTACATGGCGTATGAGTAACACTCTTTCCTGCTAATTATTAATAACAATTTTTTTTTTGCATGTTCATTCCTTCTTTATTTACCAGTCGCTTTTGTTCATCAGTTTTTTTTTTGTAACAGAAAAGGCCTTAGCACAAATGAAAATAATTGACACATAATCGTTTTTTGCCAAATGGATGCGAGTTGGTATCAGCGTTATTTTCCCTGTCAAAATTCATTCAGCATCCGAAGTTTTATGTCCGCTCCTTATCTTAGTCTATAAACCTTGTCTCAGATTCTTTTCATACCGAAGGGGTGACAGATATCTTATCGAATAACCAGGCAGTAAATAAAACACAAAATTGTCATAAATCTACTTCGAAGATAGTTATACAATGTAGATGGGAAACTAAATTGCAGATGAATTGACGAGGAAAGGCACCTCATTGTCTGCGATCTGCACCTCTTCTTGCGAACTCTGGATGGAAATTAGTTTTATCGAGATAACAAATTTAATATGGTCTGCAGAGCAACACACATCTGGCCGAATTTGGATAAGCGCAGATCTCCCGGCCCTCATTTCACCTCCCGGCACCAGCATGTAATTGGAATTCTCACCGTGCAGAGTCTGATGGTAAATCGAAAGCTTAGAACATTACTGAGGAGGGACGAAATAAGTATCTAATATGGCTTCAACCAGGCGCCATGGTGGCCTAAGTGCTTTCTTTTCTTGTGCCGGATGAGGGCAGCCAAGATAGACTAACTTGCTTAACCTTATAGTTATCGTTATCATCACTACTTAACTTCTAATATATAATTTATTCTACCGGAAACCAAATTCGTTCTAAAGTAAATCGCTAAAGTCAAAAAATTTTGTATAAACCCTTTAACTATGCATAATCTCACTTGATAGAGAAAAAGTAAAATGTAAGCAATTCTCATATTTTGAACTTAATTTACTTATATGCCTTAGCTGACACCTGCGTCTATCATCCACGTATAACCATATGAATAGTTGCGTTTGCACAGATTAAATCGTTCAATATTAAGTTAAATTAGCAGCTAGCCGCGTAGATGGCTCTGGATAATAATTTCAATTCCGTAAATTACAATTACATATGTGAACGAAGTGGAATGTTCACGCATACATATGTATATGTATACAAAAATATGTGAATAGCAGACATGAATGGCTCATTTTGACCAAATTATTTTGTATTTGAAGAGCTTGCAGCCAGAAAAATGTGTATACTGATATTAATATTTACTCATGTACGCATCCATATTCTTCGATATATACGCTGCTGTATCAATAATTAGAAATGTCTTTTACATGGAAAAATATGCACGGCACAAATGCACCGCTGCTGGTGTTCATTTTCCATAATATTAAACATGCATACGTAGGCTGGTGGTAGTAGTAGTAGGTACAGTCCAGTAGCGTCAGAATATGAAATCAAATGACTCTATAATGACCACACATGGCGTATGAGAGCAACATGCAGCCAGTGGCTGTTTAATTAAGTTGACTGCTGGAGGTGGATGTGTGTGTGGTGATAGTGGTTTGTTTATGGTGGTGATGCCACAGCTGGTCATCACTGTCAGACGACAGCTAGACGATTGCACGCGCAAAATATGTAATTGCTATGCATACTGATAATGCTTTGAATATATTTAGACGTTCAACATAGTCGGTATCTATGCATGTGCGTTTTACAAGTGTGTACGCTAGGGTGGTCCAAAACAAGTAAAGTCAGAATTTTAATGCTCTCACCCCCTAGAATTGTTCTATACCGAAAAAAATATAACCCTATTTTTTGCTCTTGAAATCAAAAAAAAAAAAATTTAGAGGTCGCTCAAGGCGCTCAAAACTTTCCATGTATTTTATATCTTCGGGAAACTTCCAATAACAATACCCAATTGTTTATTTAACCAATTTTTAATACTAAAGATTTCTTATTTGTTCCCCCCATTGCATTTTCTGACATTTTATGTCGGTTTTGGCGGACCTTTAAAATATAGTTACTACGAAAAAATTATTAAATAAATAATTGAGTATTAATATTGGCAATCTCTTGAAGAGAAACAGTGTTTTCTAATCGAGTTATATTGCTTTTCAAGAATTCTATACCATTTCAACGAAAAGTGGTTTTGAGCGATCTCTAAATATTTTTTGATTTAAAAAAAAAAAAATATACCCCTAATTTTTTTCGGTATAGAATAATCCTAGGGAGTGGGCGCATACAAATTCCGACTTTACTTTTTCACATGCATTTTTAGACCGCCCTAGTGTACACATACATATCCTAGGTACACTCTGTTGCATGTAGAGTGTGCTTTGATAGAATAATCGAATTTTCACTGCAGCTAAAATAGTTCGGAAAATGATTTTAATTTAGAATTTAATGGATTTATTCGTAATTAAATGCCTAAATACACATGTCAAGGTAAATAGATTCTCAATCAGCTTAATATAAAACTATGTAGGCATTCACACCAGTCTGGTTATTTGGTTATATAGTTATATTCTTAGTCAGTTAACAACAATAAAATAGACCAGAGAAAAATAATTATTAACTGGATAACCTGATAACCAGGCAAGTGTGAAAACACTATATGTATTTATGAAGATATTCTGCCTTTGACACAGACCATATCGACTCTAATCATTCTGAGTTAGAAACCCGAAAATTTTATTTTTCTTATTTAAAAGTATTCAAATAAAAATGGAAAAACCAAAAAATTCCATAGTACTAAAATTGTTTATCAATGACTCAAAAAAAAAAATAAAACTAAGCGTTTATTTTATGCTTAAAGCATAAGAAATTGTTACCAGCACTCAAGAAATAAAAAAAAAAAAATCTTCTATACAAATTTCTTAAACAGCTGGCTGCAGCTTTCAAGAAAAGTTTTTTATTATTTCTGTTGCTTGAAAAAGTACTTTGCTGTTGCGGTAAATTTTCTTGAAGAAATAAACAAACGAGCATTTTTGCTGTGTACTGATTCAAAAAGAAATTTTGGTAGAAAAATTTTTTTTCATTTCTTGTGTATCATTTGATAGGAATTTCTTCGTTTTTATTTCTAGTTTTCGAGAACATTATTTCTATGCAATCAATTTTTCTAACCATTCCACCATTTCTAACCTCTGGCATTAATCTCTGCCATAACAAATATCTAACTGTTTTTCGCTTGAAACGCATACATGGGTTTAATTTTCCAAATTTGTTATTTAGCTAATAAGCGCATGCAGCTTTCGTTCTTTATTCTAATTTACACTAACAATCTACTCAGCAAAAGTATACCCAATTGGAATTTTTAATTGCACAAACGTGATTAAAGCGCATTAGCGTATCTCGCTGAGTGAAAAATATTTCGTTTACCTTAATTGCTTTTTATATCCATACATATATAGATATTAACATATGGCGCGCATTTGTAGTTGTCGAAATAGCGCAAATCTTAACGCCTTTGAGAATTTATATCAATGCGTAAGTGTTTCGTGTTTAATTGAAGCGGTTAGAATCATAAGGGTCTAAGTGACATTTTTTTGAAAATATAAGTTACACCCATATTTGTATAGTTCTATATAGTGTTTATTTGGTGACAAAGAGTAAACATTCTTTGAATTAGTTAATTAACCTGCATTCATTTAGGCAAGAATCATTTCAAATGCATTTACCCAGAATTTACAATTAGTAATCAACTTTAACCTTAATTATCTCAAAAAAAATCAGGATTCAAAACATTTTCATCAATATAGCTAATCGAGCAGTTTGTAATCACTCTTTTAGGGTACTTTTTTTTAAGAAAGTGACCCCTTTTTAAAAAGTCAAAATCAATTAATTAATAGTCTAAATAAAATAATGCAACAGTGTGGCTGCCAAACGAAAGGCGTTCTAAAACGATTTATTCCAAAATGACTTTCAATACGCGGTTGTCACCTGCTCAAAAAGTTAAAATTACTTTAATTAGCACGTTAAACTAAATATTTTCACATGGGTGTAAAAAGATAGAGGTTCGAGAAAGCTTTATTTTGAAAATGTTCTTAAGAGGGTTGCCACCTGTTTTGGAGTAGATATAAATTCAATTTAGTTAACAAGCTAAAATAAATATTTTGTATGGGAATAAAAGCTAGGAGACTTTTTTTAAACCACTTCATCTCGAAAACAGTTTTGAGGAGAGTTGCCACCTGTTTGAAAATTCATAATCACTTTAATTAACATGTTAAATTAACTACTTCAATATGGATGTTAAACGAGAGAGGTTTAACTCAGCTTTATTCCCAAACAAATTAAATAAAATATTTTGTATGCGCATCAAACGAAAGAGTTTTAGGAAAGCTCTATTTCGGAAATTATTTTGACGAAGGATTGCATCTTGTGAGAAATTCTAAATCAATTTAATTAGCAAGAAATATTTCAATGTGGGTGTCAATGGAGAGGGTTTAAGTAGTTCTTATATCGTGACTTCGTGAATAGCTCGTAGCATTTTATCGATTGAGTAGTAGTTACCATTCAATATCACATTAAAGGCCAACCTCTGTTATTTGCACGAGTGTTCTCAACTGTGGATGCCCAACTAAACTTAACCAAACCTAAAATTAATTTCTTAAATTCCATTTACTTGTGCGTTCGAGTTTGCAGCCATATTAGATCGACAATATTTATTTTATCTTTCTGAGAAATCCCAAAAGTACTTATAAAATTTACTTTACTCAGGTATAAAAATATATTTACAATAAGTCCGCATATTACAAATTTATGTAGGCACCTACAAAATGTTTATAAATATTACTGTGCCTTGTCACTTGCACATTTCTCATTAGTGTCTCGTAAATATTTGAAATTTCTATTTAAATTTCCTCCAGTAAGGCCCCTACAAATACGCTTGCAATCATTTGTACATATTTACGACGATCTTAAAACACCTATAAGTGTGCACACATGCAAAAAGAACACTTAATATTTCGAATTATACAATATTTACGACATACTACGCTTTTCAAACAAACGAAAATTTCAATCCAATTTTGCTGCTTATTGAAATGGCAGTTTTGACAATTTGCTTTTCCCAACGCCTCATTACTGTCAGCTCATATGAATTTGCAACGGATGTGTGAAATTGCAAAATCGTCTTCGTTAATGTGTAAATATCTATGTGCATTAGGGTGGTGCGAGAAATATGTACATATCAACATCATGGGGCGCCACTTTTATTTTGTTCTACGTCCAAAATAATGACATCCACAACAGTTGTAAAATAAATAAAATTAAATTTTGGATCGAAAAATTTTTTTTTTTTTAAATCGCCAAAAATTCCAAAAAATCGGCAAAATTTTGACTTTGAGTAGTTATAAATGAAAGAGTTTATGAACTAAAGTATACAAATATGTCAAATTTATTAGATTTAAAGAACAAATTTTTTCTGATTTTTCGCGATTTAACCCTTTCAGTACAAGCGTCCAATATATTAATCAAACTTTTTTTGTGGAAAATTATGGTGAAAAAAAACAATATTTATTGTTTAATATAATTTGTTATTAGGCTAAAAAAATAGCAAAGCCAGTTGGAAAACATAAAAGTAATTGAGAACACTGCCCACTGTACATACCTTGGGTACCACTATCGTAATTTGCGATGGTTAACGGTAAATCCACCGTTTTAAACAATTTTTTATTGCTTTTTTGAAATCGATAACCTAAAGTTAGCAGGTATACAAATTTTTAGATTTGCAGCTTTAACGGCTGATTTCCTTACTGAAAGGGTTACATTTTTTTCAATTTGAAATTTTCGGGGATGTCTTTATTATTATTTTTTTTGTAAGTAGAAGATAATAAAGGGATGCCTCATACACTCATTAGATGTTGATATTTTAACGACCACCCTAATGCATATATATATGTATGTGTGTACAAATATGTCGATTTGGAATTTCTAGCGCTCGTAAATATTGCAATAATTACTTTTTTTGTTAGTTTAATAGCGTACGTGTGCCTTAGCTGAAGGTCATGCTGTGTTTGCGTCGAATTCAAATGGAAACCGAAAATTTAATTTGAATATTAATTAGTCAAATTTTCTATTTGTTTCTGCGGTGAAATTCTAATAGTTTCAATTATATCAAAATATTTATGTGTTCAATAATAGAACACGGGCTGAGTATCTACCTTCATACATATTTATGTTCATAAAATTTGGCAACATATGACAATTTTATATTAAACCATTTAAACGAAGCTATTTGGTTCAAATATAGCGGCTGGGTGTATACATTCTCACCAGAATGTGTTTCCGGACAGTGTTTTTTTTTTTATATTTGCAATGTTTTTCGTAATAAATTTTTTTCGTAAATTTTTAATAGAAATATAGTGCATTCAGCGTCAAATGGCTTATAAATTAATGATTCAAAGTTTAGGAAAATTCGAAAAAATTTTCACCAAAATTTTCAAATTTTAAACAACATTTTTTAGATTTTTTTAGTATGCAGTTTTGTAGCTCATTCAATTTTAGCATAATAAAGTACAAGTTTTTAGTGGCTATAAGCTAAGTGCCTGCACTACGGTATAGAAAAGTGTCGTTAAAACTAAAAATTCCTACATACATACATACATACGTATTTCAATAAAAATTTTGCTGCTCTATGCTAAATTACTGTTTGGCTTCTTTTGTTTTGCGTGTAATTTTTTCATGTACCACATTTATTGTGTTACTAAACAATACATTTTTTTTCCAAAGATTTAAAAATGCATAAGTATTTAGGCGCTTTATTCACGCATGTGTGGAAAAGCTTCCGATTATATTTTGCATAAAAATTGTCATTTGTTTATGTAAATAAGCATCCATTTCAAGGTACATACACTTATGCATACATATGTATTTAGGTACGTATGTGTTAGTGGAAACATTTGAATTGAAATGAAAGCCAGCATGTCGCCATAATTTAAATAAATGACGGCAAATAAAACGTTTTCACAAATGCTTATAAATAATGACAAATATGCTACTTATTCCGCAAACAAAAAAAAAAAACACATTTTTATGCATTTTTTTTTCATTTTACTTTGCGGTGATATTCAAATGTAAATACTCTAACCTACAGTGACGCAAACAAATGACATATGAATCACAACTTTACACAGAATTTAGGAAAATTAAACAAATTTTCATCAAAATTCAACTTCTTAATCTCAATCTTTAGAACATTTTTGTGTATGCAGTTTTAAAGCCCATACAATTCTAATCCAATGAAGTACAAGTTTCAACCGGCTGAAAAATCGCGTTGATTTTTGAGAATTTTTTTTGCAGTCTACTTTTTCAGGTTTTTTTTTTATATAGCAAGTGCAATTTACAAAACCTGGCGTTTATTTTTGAAAATTTGTTGCAAACGGTCTCCCGCGTTTTATTTCATAAGAAATTCATGTTTATATGGAAAAAATCCGTCACAAAAAAAACATAATTATAAAAAATCAACGGTATTTTTTAGCCGTTTGAAACTTGCACTTTTTAGACTATAATTGTATGGGCTATAAAACTGCATACCCGAAAATGTTCTAAAGATTCAGAGTAAAAAGTGGAAATTTTGTTGAAAATTTTTGAATTTTCCTAAATTTTTTCGCTGCTGTGACTGATATGTTTTTGGGTAAAGCTTGGACGATAGTTTTAGAGAAAAATAACACAAAAAAAAAAAATTTAGCTCGAAAAACATCGCGAATTTAAAAAAAAAATCAACGGGTGGTCATTTGTATGAGTCACTGTATATGCCAAAGCACTTAGCACACACGTGTACGCAAATAAATGTGTAATAATGAATTTTTCGTATATCCCACGCTTCCTTAACTTGTTGAATGTCCTTCAAGCCACAGCGAGCAAAGAATGCAATTACGTTATTCCTTGGCTTTCTATTTAATTAGAAATTTTTTTTATCCTAACTTGGGTAAGTTGAAATTAAAAATTTATTTGGAATGACGAACGAAAATTAATACCGACTTCTTAGTGCGCAGATAAAAACGTAGCAGCTAATACCTGCTGATTGGACGCAAGTAAGTACTTTTTATGTCCACTCTTTACCATTAAATGCCAGGTTCTTCTACATCAAATAATGTCTACCTATCTTTAAATATTGCTTTAATTTACTATGACACCCATGTACGAACTGGCTTTAAATAAATCTTCACTGCGGTCGAGAAAAATCAACCTTATTGCTGTTTTTATTGCCATTATTGCCATTATTCCATTATCCCCAATCTAGCCAACAACCATTTAAAGGTTGCAATTAATTTTGTTGTTGCGCGCCGCAGGGGTAGCATGTCACACAAAAGTCAAACATTATCAAAGTTGTTCAAGTGGTTAAAGTGCAGAAAATTGGTAATTGTTTAATTTTACTTTTATTGTTTGTGTCTCTTTTTTTGCTATTTTGGTTTTTATGAATCTCACAGCAAGTGAGAGAATGTCATAGCAACGCTGTTGTAATTAATTTGATTTGCGTTGTAATTGTAGTGAGTGGAAGAAAAAAGGTATGCCAGACTGAGAGGGTCATAAGAATGGAAGACCAAAAACAAAAAAAAAAAATAACATATATAATAAAATAAAGTAAAGAATGTAGATTGAGAGACGATGACAACAATCTTTTAAAATGATAAACAAAAAAAAAATTAAGTCAGCGGGAGGGCAACCAAAGGATATGCATACAAATAGAGAGGGAGAAGAAAATTAAATAAAAAATAAAAATAACAAAAAAAACACGCATAAATGCAAACGGCTGAAAAGTTTTAATTAGCACAACACGGGGCGTATGAGCAACTTTGCGGGCGACATTAATGCCGATTTCGCCTCTAGCGAAAAATGCAACCTTCTCTTTGCCCTCTACGCACAAACATTAAGAATAGGGCGATGAGAAGGCAACATTTTTTGTAGAAACGAAATCGCCATAATGTGTGCTCCCGGCGAGCGTATGGCGTATGCAATTTGCCGGCTATAAAGTGCAAACGCAAGTTCACCCCGTCAAATGTGATGACTACAAAGGCGCGAGGACAGAGGAATGCCACAACAAACGACAGTATGTAGAGCAAAAAGTACGAGATGAGTCATGCGACTAGTAACTCTTTTTTTTTGTTGGATTTATGTTGAATAGTTATTTTTTTTTTGGTTGGGCATTTTGTGCCAAGAGAATAATTGTACCCGGAAAGGTGAAAAAAGAGGCTATTCGGTTTGAGCATCCTTGTGGAGGGGGTTCAATTACAAGCCGGTTTCGCCTTAACCTTCATCTGCTCGGTAGTCTAAATATGTAGCATTTTTACCGAAAATTTGTAATAAATAAAATATTTCCACTACAGCCATGTACGAGGTTTTCTGTAGCTTTCTCTTCTTCCTTCTTATGAGACCTTCCAGATCCTTTTTTTGAACCATTACCATACCATTACCATATCGATGTTCACTTCCCTGGCAACCCGAATCCAGAGAATATCCCTTTGGAGGCTGAAAATCTCCGAAATAAACCGCTCGGATATTACGTGTGACGATCGCCTTCTGTGTGCAGGTGATTCTTTCAAGACCTTCAAGGCCACGGGTCTAGACGGTTTTATGCCAGCTCAACTGCAGAAGTGTGCGGCGGTGTCGTGCCGCTGGCTGATGCCTATATTCCTAAGGTGGGTAAGGTCTCTCATGTATCACCCGGGGAATAAGTCTTTCCTTGTTTCTTTTAAGGCTTATTGATCTGCAAATAAGAACAGCATTCTCAGTGCCCTTCCTTTAATCAGCATGCCTACCGCAGAGGTAGATCCATTGAAACGGCCAGTGTAACGATTTGAGAGTGCTGATGGACCACATCGGGTTAAAAAGTTGACATAATGGCCTATAAGGGAAAATTGGGGCAAATTATATAATCATTATATTCAACCCCCGCAAAAAATTCATTGAAAAATGAACTTTCGAAAAAAAAAATGATTACTTTGCTGGCTAGCTGCAACAAGCAAATTTTAGTTTTTTGTTTTATGAACTTTTCTTGCAGATTTTCAGCCGAGAAATTCAATTTTGTTGCCAAGAGTTGACTAAAAAATCTTTTTTTTTAATTGCAAAGTTGCATCTAAATTTTTACCATTTTAACTAGATCTTTCAGAAGTTTCTTGAGTAGCAGTTTTGCAGCCCATTAAGGTTAATAAGAATAAGGTGCAAGCTTTAGGTTGCTGAAAATTCGCGTTAATTTTTGATAATCTTCTTTCTGACTATATTACGCATTTTTTTTTACACACGGTCGTTGATAGTTTTGAACAGTCTCTTACGCAGAAGGAATACGCGATTGGTAGCTTCTTTGATATCGAGGGCGCTTTTAATGACGTCTTGCCTGAGGCTATCGTAAACTGCCTGAAGAGGCTAGCGGTCGGAGCCCACCTTGTAAGGTTTATTTGTTGCGACAGAATGGGTAGCGCTTCAATCCGGCGATGTCATTCGCCGTTGCTTTGGGTTACTTTCGTCAAGGACCTGTTGGTGACTCTGAAGTGACTGCTAACACGGGGAAAGTTTCTAGAAACACTTTTTGAACTCATGCAGGGTTACCTGAAATTGGCTGAAAACTGGGCTTGTAGCTGCAGGCTGGGTGTTATACTGACTTATACTGATAGGGTAAAATATTTGGGCTTGATCCTTGCCAGCAAGCTTTCCTAGAGGAAATCGGCAAGAAGGCAACGGTACCCTTATATTGCTTAAGGTCGGCCATTGGCAAGCACTGGGGTGTCTCACCGAAAGTAGTTCATTGGCTTTATGAAATTATAGCTAAGCCAATTTTATTTTATGGAGTATCCGTCTGCTGGAATGCTCTGGGCAATGCCTTCATCTTGAAGCCGCTAGAAGGAGTGCAAAGAGCAGCCCTAATTTGAGTCCATGGGGCATTTCGAAGCCCTCCTACTCTGGCGCTTAATGACATGCTAAACGTCGTGCTTATAAATATTAGCAGGCAGAGCTGCCGCTACCCTTGCCGTAGTAAGGTTAACGGGGTTGGATTCAGGTTCGCCTTCGAGTTCCTACCAACTCGAACAGGCCACTAAATGCCGATTTTGGGCCCGAAGGGATCTTTCACCATCCATATCTCAGCGATGGAGGACTGGGAGGAGTGCAGTATTTGTAATCGGGGTCATGTTTAGTATTTAAGGATGGATCGAAGCTCAATGAGAAGGCGGGTAGAGGTGTGTTCTATGAAGAACTCTCCATGAACCTGAAGTTCAGGCTACCGGATAACTGTAGCATTTTCTAGGCAGAGGTTACTGCAATACAGAAGGCGTCGTATGGATTGCTCATTAGTGGAATGTCTTTCAAGGAGGTGAATACCTATTCCGACAGCCAAATAGCCATCAACGCTCTGGGCACTCTGATGTTTCGGTCGAAAACGGTGAGGTATTGCTTGACATCCCTATCGACCACATTATTTGGGCTCCAGAAAATCGCTGGAAACTGCAAAGCTGATGAGCTGGTAAAACTAAGAACATTTGAGTAAGCGCTCCTAGGCAGAGCTGGTCTGGGTACTGCCCTGACCTCGACAGGTCTACTCTTGGACAGACGGGCGATTGGTCAGCTCAGTGGGCGGATACCGTGGAATGCAAAGTGGCAAAATCCTTCTGGCCACGTGTAAACCAGGGGCGGTCCAGAGAACTCTTGGGACTAAGAAAAGTACACCGCTCGCGAGGGGTGGTGCCCTTATTTCACCAGCTGCATGAAGGACGTTGAGGTGGAATCATCTCAAAACCTGCCGCTCTGGTGTCCTGATTTTGCGAGGTTTAAAAATCTTGGGTTGCACTTTTTCCACACTCCCGATGAGCATTCGGGAATGGATATCAGTAGCTTCGTGGTGAGCACGGAGCGTTTTTCTTATAAAAAGTCGTGGGTTTCAATGCTTTCCTTCCCCCCCTATATTGCATTTTCCTGAGTTTGGCAAAAAGTTTAGAGATGTAATTTTTATGTTTTTTTGTTGCATTTAGTTTTAACTATATTTTTATAAAAAATTTGCGAAAGGAATTAGAATAAAAAAACTTTGCATACATTGCGAAAAATTCTCTGTGCCAATACTTTTATCCAGAAGTGTATGCTCAGACAACTACTACTATGTATGTATATATTTACACACATCTCTACTTACTCAATTTCAGGTAGCATTGCAAGTAGAATGCATCGCCCAGCATCGTATTTAGCAGACCCATAATGCCTTGCGGGAATTCAGTAATGAGAAACAACAACAATACCGCCAATAACATACGCGTCGTCCGATCTGTTTGTTTCTCCTTTTCCAACGTTTTGCTATTTTTGCGTGGTCGCTGTTCCATCACTTTCCCATTGACGATGGGTTTCATGCCATTGGCTGCGTTGCTAGTTAGCATTTTGCGTCGTCGTTTGGCCTCCAGCAGCGCTACTATCAAACGCACCGATAGTATCGTCAACGCTATGCAAGGTATTAATTTGATGAGTACACTGTAGATGAGGAAGGTTGAGTTGAGTAAGGATTTGTTGTGCAACGCCAAATCGCTGTGATACAGCTTGTATACGGTGATGTTATGATGGGCCAGCTGCCATGGCGATGGCGTTGACGATGTTCCTAATGCCGGTGTGTTCGTTGTAATTGCTCTCGCAGTTGCAGTTGCAGTTGCAGTTGCAGCTGCTGTGGAAGTAGTTGTCGATACCATGCCGGACAAATCACTCATATTCCATGCCATGGCTACTGCCGCTGCGGAGGTGGTACCAACTGCCAACGTACTGCTATTACCTGCCGTCGCCCCCACTGCCAATGCTGATGCGGTAACCTGTGCATGCGACCGTGTCAGATTCGCCATCTCATTATAGTAATCGATTATGTACTGAGTTAATGGCTCTGAGTCTAGCGGTTTGCCATGCTCATCTATGGCTTCTAGGAATTCCACTATTGCGGTGACCAAGTACAAAGATGGTGATACCACCAGTATACAGACGATGTATGCTGTGAAGATGGTGTAGAGCGTGGTGCGCATGCCACACCAGATACTATTCTTTTGCGGATAACCAACGGCTATGTAACGCCACACGGCCAAAGTGACAGTCAGCCAAATGCTAATTGTATGCAGCACTTGTGCGAATATCGAGTGGAATTTAATGAAGCAAGCCCAGACATAGCTGAGGCGCTGTTCGCGAGGCAACTGATTGGCAAGTATGTAGTCGTGTGTGGTGTAGGGTATATACTCGAGCATGACGGCGAGATCGGCCACCGCTAGGCCGGTGAGTATGGCATTGGTGGGTGAACGCATCTCCTTGCGCGTCAACACGATGATGTTAAGAGTGTTGGCTACGGTTCCCAGAATGCAGACAATTAGCGAGATGTAGCCATGCCAGATTTTGTAACTGAAAAGATAAAGAGAGTATGAAGAATTAATTAGTTGAGAAAATATGGATTCTGTAGAATTAGTCTTATGTAGCTTATAATTTTAGTCGAAGAGATTCATTAGGTTACCTAAGAAAACTCAGTGCAATGTAGAGAAACAGTATGTCTATCAAATTAAAGAGAAAATTCTCTGGAATTAAGGCCAATTAAATTTTTTTGTACATAAGGACGATTAGGCATTGAAAATGTCCTTTTCACATTTTATCATTGAGTATCCTTGAAATTTTACAATAATTATTTTTGAGAAAATTACATGTTGTTTGTCCCTCTAACTTTATTTGCTTAAAAAATAACACTAATTAAAAGGACACACAAGCTATTCGTCCCTTTGAACCAAAAAAATTGAATTTTTGGAA
Source organism: Rhagoletis pomonella (assembly GCF_013731165.1). Classification (NCBI taxonomy): domain Eukaryota; kingdom Metazoa; phylum Arthropoda; class Insecta; order Diptera; family Tephritidae; genus Rhagoletis; species Rhagoletis pomonella. The sequence continues at coordinate 14,006,933 of NW_023458565.1, forward strand.
ATCTACAGAATTGTATCTTTAATTTGGTGCCCATACTGGATTTCTATGCTGCAATACATTTTTTAAATTATTTTTTGAATTAACCATATCTTTGAAACAAAGTTCTTTAAAAAAAATTCTGTCGTCAGTGAGAAAAACTAAAAACGCAATTTTACTATATTTGGCCCACAGTTTCGTGAGTATATTGATTGCTTCATGTGTTTCGATTATTATTATTATTTTTTTGTCGCACAGTGTTATTATTATGGCTCTTATGCACCGCGATCTCTTAAGTGGTCTATTGTGTGTGTACCTTCGACCTACATGGGAATGCTTCTAACGTAGTCTAGCGCTTCCATGGGCATCACGTTGACAGAGAATGTGTTCTGGCGTTTATTTGTCCAGCTCACATAAGCGGCGGACGTTTTTTTTCGGAGAGATTCATTTTACTGAGACGATAGCGAAGGGAGCAGCGTTCAGTATACTAGCCACTGAGAGTTTGAGGTCCTCTCTGCCTAAATTGAGTAGTTTTTATGAAGCTTCTTTTGAGGGACAGACAAATCGTTTGACTTTTCTCCGCTCTTTTGTATACCCAGTTATTTATGGTCCCCTTTACGTGTGTTTTGGTGAGCCCACAAAAGGGTTCCCGACCATAAAATACTGGGTTAGCTCCCAGTTTCGCTAGACAGTTAGCCTCCTCCTTGCCATCATCTCCCTCAAGCCCTAGTACTTATCCTAAAAAAAAGTGTACTCTTTGCTCCAAGAGAATTTAGGACATTGCGGCAATCATATACTAGCTAAGAATTTATCTTGTGGGATTTCAGGGCCAGTAAGGCTTCAGATATATTTCAATGATATGCCCCTTCTAAGAAATTCTCAGCCACAAATTTCTATTGCATGAATCTCCGCTCGAAAGATGATAGGTAGCTACCCATTGGCATCTATTTTTTGAAGTTCGGTCCACAAAACCCAGCCTGAATTTCACTATTTTCAAGTTTAGATCCATATGTGTACCAAACCATCCCATTACATTTGGTGAATGTGTTCCCTGCATTCCAGAGAGTTCGATCTGCAGTTTGTACTTTTAATTTCCCAGAGATTTCTAGGTTTGGAACTATTGCTTCATGGGCTCGTTAGCGAATTTCATTATGACATTCATGTGACCCGCCACATTTGAGATTTTCAGTTCGGAGGTTTTTAGAACTCTCAATGCCGCTGTGGCGCCTCTTTTTCTATTAAAATAGGAAATAATTAAATAAGCGAAACGAAAGGGAGGTAATCCACCGAAGGCGCTAAGTGCCTCAGCTGGGTAGGTCTTCATAACTAGTATTATGCCAAAACACCCTATTCTGTGCAGTTTACTTAGTTTAGTGCTTGCGGTTCTTTGTGTAGCCTGAAATAGTACACCATGATAAAGAAGAATAAGTTACTATTGGCTTTATGACCGAGTTTAATGACCAATAGGTTATTTTGGGAGTAGGACCCTATGTTTTATCAAAAAGACGTGCACAGGCAAAGAAAGCTTTCATCGCCTTTCTGATAACAGCCTCAAAATGTGCATTCCAGTTGAATGTTTTATCAAGAGTTACCGCCAGATATTTAGCTTCACTCGAAATTTCTATTTCTGTGCCACTCAAATTGTGTATTACCCAAGTCACTGTTCACAGTTACAAGTTTGAAAAAGTATGCGGTTTCGTTTATTTAGACACCAGCATTAACACCAATAATAATATCAGTTGGGAGTGATTCTCCCTCCTGTCAACATGTTTGACTTCGGACTGAGTAGACAATTGAAAAGTAAAGTCGTCTCCTGTAGCACGCAAACCACACTATATAAGTCACTTATAGTACCACTGCTGGTATATGACGCAGAAGAATTGGGGGGGCCTTGGAGTGTTTGAGTAAGAGCTTTACAACGACATGGACATAGTGAATTGGGTTAAAATAAATGGACGCAGATGCTCCAGCTCTGAATTTTTCAACGCGTGTCGCGTTACTGGCAATAGAGGCAGAGCAGGGCCTCTTCAACATTGGAAGGACCAGGTGGGGTAGCACTTGTCTTCACTTTGCATTTCCTATCGGCGTTAGTTGGCACAAAAGAGAATCGATTAGCTTTCTTTGGTGGACTCGGCAAAAATACAGCGACAATAAAGAAAAAGAAGCTGGAACATGGACATTTTTAAAAATTAGAAAAAAATAGTTCCCTTTGTTATCTAATGGTTGGATTAGGCTTAAAAGTTGCAAAATGGTGATATTTTTTTACAAAATATTTTCGAGAGAATGAATCTGGTGTTGTGAGGTTGATTTGGGAAATTTTATAGAAATAATTTTTTGAAAATTTTTCGCGATTTCCCGATAAAAATATCGATAACAAAATAGATGACAAATTCTATAAAAATTTCGATAGCAAAACCAATAATAATATTGGTAGCAAAATCGATTAGAAACTCGATAGAAATATCGTTAACAAAAACGATGAAAATATCGATAAAAAATCGATAAGAAAATGGATAAAAATATCGCTAAATAATCGATAACAGCATCGAGAAATAATCGATAACGGAATCGATAAATCATCGATAACAAATCGATAACAAAATATATAACACAGTCGATAAAAAATCCATAAATAATCAATAACAAAACCGATGAGAAATTCGATAAAATGTCGATAACAAAATCGATGACAATTTCGATAACAATTTCGATAGAAAAATCGGTAATAATATTGGTAGCAAAGTCGATTAAAAAATCAATAAAAATATCGATTAAAGTATCGATAATACTGGTAGCAACATCGATAAAAATATCGTTAACAAAATCTTTAAATAATCGATAACAAAACCGATTAGAAAATCGATAAAAATAACGATAACAAAATCGATGAAAAATATCGAAAGAAAAATCGATAACAAAATCGATAAGTAATCGATAACAATATCGGTAACAAAACCGATAAAAATGTCGATTATTATATCGTAAGTCCCGAGAATACCGAAAATCTCTAAAATCCCAAAATAGTTCCCAGATTGAGTCTCTGTGTCTCTATCTATATCCTTTTCTCTATAATTACCATTAAATTTACCTTGGTCTTCATTTTTTCCTTTATCTTTACGCATCTTTGGGTTTGTTTTTATTTTTGTTTTTACCTTTGCCTTTATCCTTTCTTTATCTATGTACGTACACAATTGCCGTTGAATTTGCCAATTTACTCCCAACCAACCAACCGCCGCTAAAGAAGATTCCCTTCAAAAAAAAAAATCAGTGAGCCCTCTCTCAATTGGTACTATAACATAAAAAATTGTGAAGAAATACCAGATACAGGAACCAATTGCTGTCCAATTTGGCGTGGAATGCCAAGCATGTAAGTTGTTTTGAGCAAAAGAACAAAATTAATAGGGTATGCTTATCACATTCGGCAATAAATATATCTCTTATATTCACGGACACCCTAATGTACAAGCATACACACAGCGGCTGATCAAGTGTTAAATAACACAATTAAAAGTTTAATCTCGCAAGTACGACACACTTTCATTTTCTAATACCAACACACTTTCTAAACCTTCATCTGAATGAGATGGCAATGAGCAAAAAAGAAAAATTCATGATTTTAATTATTTAATGCGTCAAATCATGACGGTGGCTATTATGGGTAACACCTACTAAAAAACTCATCTCTCCAAAGGCACACCAATTCTTTCTCCGAAGTACGCTTGCGTAAGTGTAATTAATTTAAAATATATTTTTTCCTATGTGAAAAACGAGCCGAAAGCGAATAGCAAAGAGAAAAGGTGTATGTATGTAAGTACCTGTACAATGACATGGCGTATGCAACACTCGCCTACTACCCGCACACTTGCGTAATTTCAACAAAGCAGCAGCAGCCGGTGGGAAATTGCATTAACACATTCACACAAGGTGAAAACAAATTGCAAGCATAAGCACTCTCATATACATATAAGCAGTGGCAGTAGCAGACGCACACGTTCTCATAATGCTGACACATTAATTTAGACATTAAATGTCAACTTAGACGCACCAACTCTAAATGTTCGCAGACACAAGCTAAACATGCATATTTGCAGATGTGTGTGTGCGTGTGATTTACGCGTGTAGACGCACTACATACAAGCGACAATGTCAGAACAAATCAACATGAAGTGAATGAGAAAGCTTTGCGACAATCACAGCGTGGGTTCACGCAACCAACAACAACACCCATACAATGAACTGCGCGTAAACGAACACGCACGCACACACACACACACACAAAGAGGAACACTCGCTACCATACATGCATACACCAATTGTACGCACGAGTGAAGCGGAAAGGGGAATTGGATTGCTCGGAAGCAATTAACAAACCGCAATGTGTTTGCTGCCTGGCACTACATGGCGTATACGTAACACATGGGAATTTATAAGGGGGGTTTTTTTTTTGGAAAAAAGAAAAACTGAGTGCACATGTGTATGAATAAATAGTAGATGGGGTAATGTGTGCTTATCTAAATGTTTCTGTTTATTGCTCACTCACTTAGCTATATTAAATATATACGCAACTTTTTGAATTTGTAGTAATTGTCGCAGATGCGTTTTGTCTGCATTTTAACATTTTACACAGACAGCAGGTTAAGGTCAATCGGGGAAATTGAATTCATATTCAATCATGTTATGCAAAAGTAGGCTATAACATGTGAATATATATATACGTTTTTGTGGAAACAAAATTTTCGGAAAAGTAGTCATAACATAATTATAATGTATCCTTATGACAATTTAATAATATTGTAGTCATAGTTCCCATCCGACACATTTTTAGTTCTGCCACAATATGCAATAAAAATCATTGGACCTTCTGTACAGAAATTGAGCTTAACACAGTTTTTGTAATGATGAAAAGAGCCTAAGCTAAACGTTAGTTAGTTCTGGACTCCAAGCAAAAAAATGTAAATAAACGCCGTGGAGAGAGTATATGAACTCCAGTAATTAGAAGGCTTGTAGCCTATTCAAATAGATACGGAAATTGGTAATCTAACGGCTGTTTGTCAGTTGGAAAACTGGGGTAACTAGTAGTGAGGAATGTAAAAACTGATTTTCGATACTCAAGGGGCTGTGATTAATATTTTTTCTAACGTCTTTTTAAGGCCTTAACCAAACTATGCTTGAGTTTAATACTCATAAATATATATGTAAATATGTAGTAGTCACTCTGTATTTACTTTTTAACCTTAGTCCGAAGAGTAGTTCGAACATTACAAATTCTTATGTTTAAATAAATTTTACATACAAAACCATGATAAACGATAACAAAGTAAAATCGTTGAGAGGCAGTCTGACGTTTGCTAGTAATATAATTTAAAAATTTAAAAATCAAACTCACACACACATTCTCATTCTCAATCGCAAACCGCAACAATTGTGAACAATTTAATTTTTTTATTATACATTTTATATGATTTTAAAATGCTTGCAAACGTCAGAAAAAAATCATGGCCGACGATTCTTTCAATTCAATTTCAATTTACCTTGTAATGTTTTTATCATGCACAAAACTACTACATATCGACACCTTTGCGGAAGATCGACCTATCTCGGCAGCCAGTTCGAAAACGCTCTATCTCAGAAAACTTTTCAAGAATGCCCTATTTTAGAATTTGATTGAAGAACGCCTTATCTCAGACTTCGGTTCAAAACCGCCCCCTACTCAGCTGCCGGTGCGAAAACGCCCAATCTTAGCACATTTTCAATATATTTTCATTTGAGATAGGGCGTTTTTGAACCGAATTCTTCGATAGGGCGTTCTTCAATCAAATTCTGAAGTATGGCGTTCTTGAAAAAGTTTTCTGATATAGGGCGTTTTTGAACTGGCTGCCGTTGTTGTTGTTGAAGGTTGATCTTCCACTTAGGTGTCGAAATACTCTTTCAATTTGATCTACAAAATAGTCTATAAAACCCTAATAAGACCAAAAGGGTCCAAGAAGGCGGGGATTCGTGGTGCAAAATGTCGCTATATTATTTCCATTATTGGGTCTGACACTTTTGCCTGTGTGAAGCTCCTTTTGTAAATTGAAAAGCATTATATTGTACGAAAATAGCTTACGATAGATAATACATATCTGAACTGAAGCAGTTTTTTTATGAAATGTTTTATAAAATGAAATTACCAAGTGATTAATAATTTAAACGATTTCTCTAATTTTTTTGGTAAAATCGCGACCGCTACCGCCGCCAAAATTGACGCGCCTCAGAAATTTCCTAATATTTATTAAAAAATGTGGAAAGTCGTATTTTTGAAAAAACGTATTTATACATTAAAAATCATAAAAAAAATTGTGAACATGTTACATCCAAAATATGTAATTAACATACCATGCGTTAGAAAAGTTCCGAAAAAATTTAAAAATGAAAATTTAAGTTTTTTCGCCTTCTAAATTTTTTTCATCTAAAAGTTTGAATTTCTTAAAATGGAAAAGAAACCAATATAAAAGAAGAGAGTTATAGAAAATATGGCTACATGCAGGACCTTATAAAACTCTTTCATAATGTACATATGGTCTTTATTAAGAGCCTTCCAAAACCCTTATAAAAGCGCAGTCTACTACTACTAAATAGAACCTTATATAATCTTTATAAAACCAACTGTTCTTCTTACTTAGTGTTTAGTGTTATCCGCGATACTCTGAGTGCATGTATGGAACTTTTTGTACATACCCTCTAACCCAACATACCACGATTTCCCTACTATTTTTGAAATTTTTTAATTCATAATTGAGCTTAATTTGTTTTTTGTTTCTTCTAATTTTATGTGAATTTCATTTTTTGGAAATAACCAGTTATTAAATTAAAAAAAAATAATAATTTTACAAAGTTAGTCTATTTTCTATTTTTTACTATTGAATACTAAGTAAGCCGCAACCAATAGCTTTTATCACGGGAATTGCTTGTATCAAGTATGTAGTATGCAGCTCTGATTAATTTTATAATTTGTTTCCTCCATTATGATCCAGTACTTCTTTCTGACAATATCGTGTGGTTTTACATTTGTGTATGTATGCATGTGCGCAATTAAAAACATCACATGTACATATTTACCTGGTGTGAAAGTTGTCAAGGCCACTGCCACAGTATATCGGCTGAGATTCATTTGTGGCCATTATGTTGCTGTCACTTAATTTTCAGTACTTCAGAGAGTAACGAATACGCACGTAGGCTTGCTGATGGCGCGTGAAATTTTGTTGTTTTTTGTCTGTTTCAGATTTGCTTTTTTTTTTGTTATTCCGGCAGTCGCTGATTTTATTCCATTTTACTTCGCACGCAAATAATCCCCTCGTAAATGTTGTATGGCGGTTGATTGCATTCCAAGGTTGCATTTCAATCCAATGCGCTGGAAGAAATGAAAAAAAGACATATTTGTGTGAAGTACTTAAGTAAAATGAAAGCGGCAATATTTTTTCAAGTAATTTGTTTACAGAAAATCTACTTGCAATGTGTGAATGAAACCAAAAGCTTTGATTGCAGTTTTACATTTATATGCTGTCGGCTTTCGAATATCTTAAATCAAGCTAATTGGCTGACAAATGAAAATTAAACGCTCTTATTTAAAGCTAAAGGATTTTGCAATCACAGCCGAGGAGGTGGCGCTTTGTGTATTCGAGAGAAAGACTTTGCGGATGATTTACGGACCTTAACGCGCTCGCGATGGCGAGTAGCGCAAACGATGGAATGAGGAGCTTTATGAGCTTTACAAATATATAGCCATAGTGCAGCGAATTAAAAAATACAGCGGCTCAGCTCTGTTACTACTAGCCGACCAGGATGAAAATTTTTATAGAAAAAATATAAATTTAAAAGAAAATGCGTTCGCTGTGACATAATTTCGGTACCTCAAACACATCTAAATTCGGCCAGCTGTATTCTCCGGGACATTCTCTTTCACAGACCATATGAACACAGTGAGAATCATCAACGAGCTGTGCACCGAATTTAGAGCTGATCTGCATTTGATGTTTGCCGATTTCGAAAAGGCTTTCAATAGCAGGGTTCGTATTTGCACACACATGTGCAGCACATCCTAACATTTTAAGCTCACACACGTGTGCTGTGCATATAAAAAATTAAAAATTTGCTCACATCACATGTGTGTGCCGTTTGGTAAAAAGCACGGGCACATGTGTGTACTTTCTTTTTATTAATGTAAAGCACACGCACATGTGTGTGCTATGCGTAGAGAAACTTATACACTTCGAATTCTAACTCAAATCTTAAAATAATTTGTTAATATGTTTTCTGTCATATAAAAAACAAACAACATCTCACTTTTTATCATTGTATAGGCTTACAAGTATGGAAAGCGCCATTTTGTTTGTTTACATTTGAAAACAGCTGAGATCACCTGATTTTCAATTCTCTCATTCTCCGCACAGAGTTACATTCAAGTTTCAGAAAAAACTTTAAAATGTAAATTGAGAAATATTTTAGAAAAATGTGTTTTTATTCATTTGAATTCAATAAAAAAGAAATTAAAAATGCGTGCCAAGTCTTGCATTTCCAGTAATAACGATAAATGTGTATGTTCCAGGCAATAATTTAAAATATTTGTGAAACTTATCGTTTTGCGCTAAAATACAACAATGTGTGTAAAATTCGTTGTCATTGCTTCTGTGTTGAATATCATATTCGTGCCTGCCGGTGGAAAAAATAGGTAGATTTGCATTTATTTTCAAGAAAATATATCAGTTAAAATATATTTCTTTCCAGAGCGACATACGGACAAGTAAGATGATAAATTTGTATGATGAATATCGCGGAAAAACTTTTGTATCAAAATTTCTATTCTAATTTGCATTGGAATTATGATATCAACAGGGATGATTTGGGACGTATTTTTTGAAGACAATTTTCTTATAAATATTGAGATTGTTGATTTATTTTAGAATTAAAAAGGTAGTTTATATTAAAAAATATATTTACACTAGCAGTATGTAAATTACTTTTATTCCGAATTGAAACGATTTTAATGAATATTCATGGTTACCATTAATAGTAGTATGACAGTTAGATCTAAATGCATATTTGACAAGAAAGATAGAATACAAGATTGCGCCGTCCTGGCGGCGATGACATATCTGTACAAAAAGTAATAAAAGTCGAATTGGATGTTGAAAGAAAATGTGAGAACAGCAAATTTTCTTAATAATAAATTTTTCGATAAGGAACGAGTTTTGATTGTGCTAATTTGTAATAGCCTTATTCATAAACAATAAAGTAGCTTAAAAAAGGCTTATAAATTGAAAAATGTTTGTAAACGGGAATTTAAAAAGCTTTTTAAAATTTTTATTTTTTATTAATAAGGCAATAAAAATATGTGATTTACAATAACTTTTAACAAAGGAAATACGAAATAAGGTGATTTTTGTGAAAGTGGGTATTAGTGAATTTCAGTGCATTTAAAGTATCTGAGGTTTCGTTTACCTTTAGATCAGAATTGTCAAAATTGAGAAATTCAAAGTAGCGATACAATAATCATAGAAAAGAAGATTGCGCCCTGCTGTGATGATGAGTAAATTTACCACAATGAGGAAGAATATAACAATTAAGTGAAAAAAGTTTATTTTTACAAATTTAGTGAGCAATAACGCGTTTCACGAACGACGTTTCAGACAAATCGTTAATGAACAACTATTTTTCCTTCCCGTCTGCTTTGGTTTTGGCAAAAAAGTTGATAAGCTCCTGACGGCGATCAAGCCATTTCAATCATAAAATATATTATTTGCAAGAACCATTCACTAAAATTGTAACTAACTTTTTATTATTTATTAATTCCTTTTTGATATTCAGCAATAACAAGATGGAAAAAAATTATAAACCAAAATTAGTAATATTTTTATGAATGTAGTTATAAAAGTTCACAGAGGAAACGCCGGAAAACAATGTATTGGCAACAACATAAAATTTATGGCAATTTAGATGTCAACAGAATAATAACTACGATAAAAAAGCATGAAAGAAGTGTGCGAGAAACGGTCAACAAATTTCTTATAAAATATTTTGATTTTTGCTGGGTGTAAATGAAAACTCAATGAGTATTAAGGAAAATAAAAATTTGAAAATAATAAACAGAAAAAGAGATGGGTGCACAAAAACTTTAGTTAAATGTTTTTCCCAAATTCTTAAAAAGTAAGCAAATCGATTTTTTTTAATGGTACTTTACATCTATTTTCTTTTTTATAAATAAGGTCATAAGCATGTACCGTTTTTATAAATATATCTTATAGCAATATGCTATATATTTATTTATACACTTTTTGGCTGGCGAAATATGTAATTTTTCAACTTAATAGAAAAGCGTATTTAACCACATTACTTTTTTTTAATATTGAATGGCGCAACACAACAACTCTTTTTGTTGCACGAAACCCTTGAACACGTGCCTGTCATCTATTTCTTCTGTTTCGACATTTCGGTATTTTGCATTTCTTTCATTTTGACGTCATTCGTATTGTCAGATTTTTGAAATTCGTTTTGGTTCGACATTCTGCTATTTCATAATTCTTTCATTCTCATGTCATCCATCTTCCTTTTTTTACATTCCATTGCCGTTCGCATCATCGAACGTGCCTGTCAAACACTGCCGCCATCATGCTTTTCAGTTTGGCAGGCACGTCCGCTGTTAGAAAGAGAATAGACAAGAAGGGGCATAGGATTCCATACTTGTAAGTATATACGATGCTTTTTATTGAATTGTCTTTCAAAAAATAACGTTTAATAAACAAATTCTTTTAAGAATATATTATGTGCACGTGCATGGGCTGAAATTTGTACAAAAATCGGCTCACACACATGTGCATGTGCTTAATAACAAACAGCACACACTTTTCTGTGAGTAGAGTTTGTTTTCCACTTATGCACACACATGTGTATGAGCAGTGAGTGCAAGTTGAATGTGTTTCTGGCGTGTGTGTGAGCAGAGCATGTGTGTGCAAATACGAACCCTGTTCAATAGTGTACAATGAGAGTGGCCTTCCGCAGCACTGCGCCCAAAAAATCGTCGCTATTATTAAATGCAGATATGACGCAGCTAGGCGTCGTGTACTTCACAAACTAAAGCTGCCTGAGTCCTTTTGAAGTTCATAGCGGGTTCGACAAAATTGCAAGCTCCCACCTCTTCTCTTCTTTTTTGGTGACTAGGGATGTGTTGGATGGTGCCATGAGGCCACTTTCCTACTGACTTCGGTATTCCATGCCCATCATGTTTCTCTTGGCGCATCGCCTTTCTGATCTGTCTAAACTTTACAACCGCTACACAGAGAATCTAAGGCGACAGACCTGTGAAAGAAGTTTAATAAGACAAAGTTCCTTAGTATGCCAGTGAAGTCTTGTGGCGACGTGTTAGTCTCCGATCAAACTCTTGAGACTGTGAGGAATTGACCGGCGAATAAGTAAAGCCCGAGCGGCCTTAGCTTCATGTTAGGGATGCCAATCCCGGGATCCCGGGAACTTGTGTATGATTTTTGTAAAATGCCGTTTTGACTACAATCAACAAAAAGCTTGAAACTTTACTTTAGAATTGCAGTCTGTTCATTTTTTCGAAGAAGATTTAAATGAGTGTATTTATAGCGTTACTAATGTAGATGAAAAATAAAGTTTTAAGGAAATGTTACATAACTTTTTATATCAAACTTCCTCAAATTGAAAAACTTATAATTTATCCGTCGGGCTCGTAAAAAAAGTTCAGATACTTTGTAATGGAGGATATAGAGGTCATTATCTTCAAATGGCTTATTACTACCTTTCGACAGTTTAGCCTAAAAGTGTTGAGGTCGAAAGATGTTTTTCATCAGCAGGCTCTGTTTGTAACAACTTCAGATCAAGATTAGAAGACTCCGCTTTGAATGCTTTGCTGCTCTTATGCACACATTTTAAGTGTAATAACAACAAAAAAAGGGGTGTGTGCTTTTAACTAGACCCATTTACCGACATGTATTTCGATCCGCTGAATTCGATTCTGGGGTCCGCTTGACTCGTATACCCCCAAAATTTTGAGTGACTTGCGAAAAAATGGCAAAATATTCGGCGTTTCTTTATGGAGTAGAATAAACATGTTTGGAGAATTTGTTTTTGTATATTTTTGTTTAATGTTTGTTTTTTTATTAATCATTACTTTCAAAAGTACCTGGTATTTAAATTGTTATTTGTGATGTATGCGTTACTCAATAAATATGTGATTTTTACAATCAGTTTATCGTAAATTTAAAATGGTTTTATTTCATTGTACATTTGTTTAAAATTTAAACTTTAAATGCTTTCAGATATGGAATCTTTACTCATGTTCATAAAAGTTATGTCTCAATGTGAATCCTGGGATAAATTCCGGAATCCCGGGATTACTTAAAAAAAATATCCCGAAATCCCAGGATCACAATTTTCCACATATTTTGGCATCCCTATTTGATGTAGACGTTGTGGCCAAAGAACAATCTGAGTTCCAGCCTAAATATTATGTTTTTCAAATTCAGTTCCAACTAGCAATAACTAGGCACCAAATCTTTCGACCTAAATAAATCATAAATCATGGGTTGCTCAAAAAGGCTAGCATGGCGGCCTTTGAAATCTGGATTCGAAAGCGGAGATGGAAATGAGTAGAAAGCGTAAGACAGGGGGTCGCATTTTTAACGCCCACTTAGTAGTTGTTGCGAGCCAACTGAATTTATGTAAAATTCATTAGCTCAGGTAAAATGGCTGCTAGATGCACTACCGGATATTTTTTTTAAACCCACGCTGGTTGCTAGACTAAGTCGGTAGCTTGTTATTTCTCGGCTAAGCGTGAAGTTCTCACATGTGAAGCCATATGATCCTCTATCGCGAGTCGTCAGGAGAACGTGTGCCGGTCAGGAAAGGCGCCCCAGGCTCCGGGGCCTATACCTTGGAAAATATTTTCCTCCGCTTCCTGTATCTCGAGACCACATGCATCTGGATGGAAGTCTGCACTAGCTACGGCAGTAAATGACAAGATCTATAGGATGACTCTTCCCATACTCAAGAAAATTTTCAAAAAAATAGGACCAGGCACACTGAACATATGCATTGTACCACCATTACCACAATAAGTACAAGCCCACTCTTTCCCACGAAAGCTTGCCTCTTGCTAGCGACTGTAAGGAGCTAGCATAATTGTGTTAAGCATGGCTGCTTTTCGGGAGCCGTATGGGCTGACTCAACTTCATTATCGGCTCTGAGACTTCTTAATAAGCATTCAAAAAAGTTTTATTAGAAAGTTTTTTCTTTCATAGTGCTACCGAACCGGCCGAAAACAGCTTTTACTAAGATACCAGCTGTCAAACAGATGCAGTAGACACCCCTCTCTTATTTTTGTTCCCAAATTTGGATATAATTTTTTTTTTCATTTTTACCTTCCGTACTTGATTCTCCCATTCAATTCAACAATAATCTTTTTTTCAATAAATATGCAAACTTAATTGAGGAAAAATACCACTAAGTTTCAAAGGGAATTAGTACTTTCCCACACATACTTACTTACTTGCCTATTCATATGTGCGGTATAATTGATTCACCAGCAAATAGTAGCAAGCTGATAAGCTGATTTAAATCAGCGCATTTCTCTTTGCGTTTCACATATATGCATGCACCTTTGTATATAAAATAAAAGCATAACTGATTGATGGCAAAATGGCACTTATGTAAGTAGCTTTGTAACAGATAAGTGGAAGGTTTGAACAACACGCGATTATTCGAGGTAATGCAACAATGCGGTATATCAATCGCAGTGTTAGCGGCGCAGTAGTTATATAAAATATTGAAAATCAGCCTGTTTCTACCAGAAAGGTGTGTTACAATAACAAGCTAAATCAATCAATAAATACTTTATGAGAGTCTCACTTCGATAATTGCGCACATTATGCGATTTAATTGTAATTAGTCCTAATTGCCGCACCATGGCGTATGAGCAACTCTTAATGGCTCATTAGTGCTGCGAATATACTCATACATGCACGCATACGAACACGAGGAAATTGAGCTTGCAGCTTTTGCATTCATATTTACGAGGTAGGTTAGGTTAAGGTGGCAGACCCGCGAAGGGGATTCACTTAGACATTTAATTGTCCATTGCAATACCACATTACATAAAAATGCAGACTTGCTGTCAATCCTGGAAAGACGGAGCTCGTTCTTTTTAACAGGAGGTACAAAAAGCACCATGCCCAGCTCCCCTCAATAGTGGGTGTTCCATGTTGTTCTTTCCGACAGGGTCAAGTTCTTGGGTGTGATCCTGGACAGGAAGTTGTCATGGAAACCATATATTGGGGAACGAGTAGAGAAGGAATCAGTGGCTCTCTACTGCTGCAAAAATGCCAGGGAGAAGAGATGAGGACTCTCCCCAAAAGTGATGCACTGGCTATATGGCAACCATATTATAATGGCCAATAATGTTATATGGGGTCATTGTCAGATGGAGTTCACTGGAATATACCAATCACGTTAGGAAGTTAAAGCGCGTGCAAAGGGCGGCTCTCGTTGTGGAATCAGCGGGGCGCTCCGCTCCTACTCTAGCGCTAAACGCTATGATCAATGTCGCATCTGTCGACATTTGCGGGCAAAGTAGCGGCGATTCGCTCAGCCATTAGGCTCAAAAGCTCTGGGTTCTCTTTCAACCTAGCGCACGGGCACTCGACAATTCTCGAAAGCTTCGACTTCCTGCCGAAAGAAATGGGGCGGAGTCACCCGAGGCTGGCACCAAAAGGATCCTTATCCACACACATTCCTCTAATAGACGAATCGGAGAAGGGTAGTCTCTGGAGAAGAGGTCCAATAAACATCTTCACGGACGGATCGAAGCTGGAAGGGAGAGTTAGAGGAGGTGTCTACTGTCAGGAACTCTCACCAAATCTTACGTTCAGACTGGCCGCTGTAAAAGAGGCAGCCGATTGGCTATAATATTGTCTGTTTTACTTTTGTCTTATTCAAAAATCGGTAGAAATCTTTGGACGTTTCAATAAGACCAGTAGCCATCGCATAAAGTTTGCGAGATTTAACGTTTTTTAGAAAAAAACTTCGCAGCTTTATTTCTTCGCAACAATGGCCACAATATTCCCTGGACTTTTCCATATGGTCAATTCTCAAGGCCAAAGTATCAGCTCAAATATATGAGACAATCAACGACTTGAAGATTGCTCTTCGCCGCCTTTGGGGCAAAATTCCACCACACCACATTCGTGCTTTCTGTGAAGCATTCCGGGACAGACTCGCTGCTATTATCCACGCTAAAGATGGCTACATCGAACAGTAATAATTTTTTTTGTTAAACCTTGACTAGTCCTTATAGCGAATTGATGTATTCGAATAAAAAAAAGCAAAAAGGACAAAATTATAGCATTTTTAATTGGTAACACTGTGAGTGCCTACCCCTATAGACAAGCCTAAATAAGTAAAATAGCGAAAATAATAAGCTTGAGCTTGATTGTTGCTCCGAGCAACACGTAAATTAGCAATCGTTTTTTCTAACCGTTTGTGTTAAAACGCGCACCACATCTCGGAGGAGAAGCTCGGCCAAGCACTTAACAAAAATGTAAGCGCCAAATATTATATTGTTATTATTAGTCATTTTAGTCCATGATTGTCGCAACAATATTTTAATTTCCCTGAGTGGTGTAGCATATCTATTGAAATTGATAATAAGAAAAATCTTTTATACATATTCATACCTGAGTGTCATTGATCTAAATTAATATGCAGATGAACGCACCAATTTTGACGCTTTGATGCAGTTCAAAAGATTATTTCCACAATCTATATTGCCTGATCTCTTCTGAGCGCCGCGCAGCAAGCAGCAACGTCTCGATGTCACCCATTTTTGTTATTAACATTTTTTCCATTCGCCATAAGCATTTCATAAGCTGTATTAATGTTTATTTTTTTTTAGCTTTATCGCGTTTTTTTCTCCACGCTGTTTGTATTGCCGATGAAACATGAAAGTAATGTGTGGTTGTTAAGCAAGCGGCGATGGCAAATTTTCAATGACTCTTATCTCTATTCCCTATTTTCTTGCATTTTTTTACGGTATTTTCCTTTTTATTTTTGCTTAACTTTTCAAGCATTGTCTTCGGTTTAGTATGGCATATTACTTGAATTTTTTTATATTCTACCTTTTCTTCGCTGCTGTTTATTATATCATTGCTTGGCAAAGTCTAGCAGACTTTACGAGTCGCACGAATATTTGTTGCGACTCATTGAGTTTCAATGGCAGCGATGATTATCGGAAAAATTTATATCAAACTTTAGGCACGCATTTAGTCCTCATAAATGCGATTTTGTTAGCATATTTTATGGCATTAAAAAGTCGAATAGCGAATATTGCTGAGTGGCATTAAATCAATAAGGCTTAACAAATTTTCGACGGTCGGTATTTATTTTTATTTAAATTGTATACTTAAGCATTTGAGATACCTACGGAGTAGGCTATGTGTTTCTTAGATACGCAAGATTGTTTTGAAGTTAAATTAAGCTTACTTGTAGATTGCCGAAAATTTCCGAACAGCAAAAAAAAAAAGACAAAAAATTTGAAGAAAAAAACCTGAAAAAATTTCTGCAAAAGGTTATGGAAAAATAGAAAAATGACGACTAATTAATTTTTTTTTATCAAAAAATAAAAAACGACCGGGTTTGGTTACATAAAATAAATTACAACAAAAATATATTAAATTAAAACAAAATAAAATAAAAAACATACAAAAATATAATTAAATAAAATAATTTTAATGAAATTTCCACAAAAGTAGTTATTTCGAAATTATTTAAAACTAGCCTGGAAAAAATTAACATGGTAGAAAATCGAATGGCCATACAAAAATCTAGGATTATCCACAAGGCCAATAGTTCGTGAATTTTTTAATATAAATTAGCATTAAAGATCTAGTACGAAATAGTTAGCAACTGTATAGTAATGTCTATATCCGTTTCTAATAAATCTTTATACTACATATATTTTCTATATCAACAGTGTTAAGTACTTTGTTGTATACAACGACTACTGTAGACCCGAAAAGTAGAAACTTTTAAAAATAAAATAAATAAAATAAAACGAAAAAATAAAATAAAATAAAATAAAATAAAACAAAATAAAATAAACTAAAATAAAATAAAATAAAATAAAATAAAATAAAATAAAATAAAATAAAA
>NW_023458565.1:14024207-14052176 GCF_013731165.1 Rhagoletis pomonella
ATAAAATAAAATAAAATAAAATAAAATAAAATAAAATAAAATAAAATAAAATAAAATAAAATAAAATAAAATAAAATAAAATAAAATAAAATAAAATAAAATAAAATAAAATAAAATAAAATAAAATAAAATAAAATAAAATAAAATAAAATAAAATAAAATGAAATTTATCAAGTTAGGGAAATTGTCGATAGCTTTCGAAAAATATGGAGCTATCAAAATTAACTGAGTTATCGAAATTTATAGAGGTGTCGAAAGTTTATCGAGCTATCGATTTATATCGAGATATATACATTTTTGAGGTATCGAAACTTTTCGGTCCTCCGAAAAAAAAATTATTGAAAGTTATCGAAATTATTCGGGTTATCGAATTTCGTTGAGTCATCAAATTATTTTGAGTTATCAAGTTTCGTTGACTTATCGGATTTTGGTGTTTTTGAAATTCATTGAATTATCGATATAAATGAAATTATCGAAATTTATACACAAACTGGAATGTATCAGGTCAATTCCAAGTTCTGCAAAATACAATCAAAAATATAAAAAATTTTGTTCCAAATCATGAGATTTCGGGGGAAGTAATTTTAAATAAATTAAACGACGTGCTAAGTTAGAAAATATCCCCAAGGGTCTTACAAAAACTAGAAAAACGGTCGAATTTCGACAGTAGCTGGCACTCCTGGTATTATACATATAAAAAAGCCAAAGGCTATATCTTCGTCCATCTCTTTTTTTTTGTATTCAAAAAGACATATTGATAACAGCTTTTTTGATTTTGCTGTAAGAACCAAAGAAATTTTTGTTCATTTTCGAATATACATATGTAGATACACACGACTAGGGTCCGGATCACGGCATCCATTATCGAATGAAACTTGCTATGAACGAGTCCACTTTGTCAATTTCAATTGTATTGGAGAGAAAGCAGCTGTCATTTAATTTCATTCGAAACGAGTAATTAGTCCAAATCAGAAATAGTTAGTACAACTCAACAAGAACTTTCCAAACAACACCACTGTGTACCTGTGAAAATAAACTAATTTGTACAAATGTACAAATCGTGTGATCCCTCGTTAGGATCCTAAGGCCGCCAGAATTGCTTAATTTTCGAAGTAACGAAATTTAGGGAATATGTAATGTTATATGTGTTGAAGGATAACACTATTGGTAGCAAACTCAAATAGAAAATCTATAAAAATATCGACAACAAAGTCGATAAAAAATATTGATAACAAAGTCGATAAATAATCGATAACAAAATCGGTAACAAAAATGGATTATAAAATCGATTAAAATATCGAGAAAATATCGTAACAAAATCGATTAGTAATCGATAACAAGAACGATAAGTAATCAACAACAAAATCGATTGATAATCGATATTATAATCGACAACAAAATCGGTAAATAGTCGATAACAAAATCGATAACGATATCAATAAATAATGGATAACAAAATCGATAACAATATCGATAACAAAATCAATAAAAATATCGATAACAAATTTGATAAAAATGTCGATAGAAAAATCGATAACAAAGCTAATAGCAATATTGATATAAAATATCGATTACAAAATCGATAACAAGATGGATAAAATAACGATAATAAAATCGATACAATTATCGATAACAGTATCGATAAGAATATCGATAAAAATTTCGATAACAAAATTGATAAAAATACCGATAAAAATATCAATTATTATATCGATAAGTTCCGAGAGTCCCGAAAATCTCTAAAATCCCTAAATAGTTCCCAGATTCAGTCTTTGCGTCTCTATCTATATCCTTTTCTCTATAATTACCTTTATTTTAATGAGGGGTATTCTGGTTTCTGTACGGATCGAAAATTTGAAATTTTTGTATAGAAAATGATAGGGAAATTTCAAGATCTTCGATTCGTACGGAAACAGGAATTCGCCCCAATCTTTCTTCCTCCATCTTCATCTTTACTTTTATCGGTATCCTTATCCTCATCGTTTTCTTTATATTTATCTTAATCCTTACTTTTATGTTTATCATTTTGTTCATCTACGAATTCCCCTTCACCTTGGCCCTTATATACGCAAAGTGTTTAAAATTACTTTGGTCTTCATTTTTGCCTTTATCTTTACGCATCTTTGTTTTTGTTTTTATATTTACCTTTGCCTTTTCTTTATCTATCTACTTACTCACCTTTACTTTCATCTTGTATTGGTCTTTTTCTAAGTGTTATTCTTTAACCTTTTATTAGCAAGTTTTTGTTAAATTAATACCATGTGCATACACTCAAGAAGCAGTTGTTTTAGCTCCAACCATTTTCGTGTGGAATTTCCATTGAAATTGCCAATTTACTCCCAACCAACCAGCCGCCGCTAAAGAAGTTTCACTTCAAAAACAACCGGCATGAAAAAGTAGACAGAGCCATATAAATTGTAGGGCTTACCCGGGTAGGCCGGATATACATATGTACATATGTTTGCGTATATTTTTTCTGGTACAAGGTTAAAGTTCTCTTTATTCCTAAATGCCGCCTCTTGCCTAATCCTCTTATTGGCATTGGAAAACCTCTTTCTTAGAATTATTCATTCGTAACTAAAAATTAAAATAAATGCAAAGTAATCGATTGGCATTTTAAAGTCTAGTTCTTAATTTAATTCTAAAAGCTCAGAACTAAGCAGCCAATCGCATCCTCAATGGCAATAAATTTCTGTGTCATTAAAATAACATGCAAATCTTGCAAATTTTACTTTAATCTACCGTTCTTTTTTCTACATTTCCCAGCATCTGTATGTAAGTGGTGTGTGTGTGTGTGTGTGTGAGTTCTTATCATGTTACTCACATAAATTTAGCTTACGAATGAGAACACTTTTACACTTCATTTAATACAATAAATAGCAGCAATCAAGAATAAATTATGTTCATACGTACATATATACATACATACAAATATACTGCTGTAATCAAAACCCAAAAAAACAACAAATCCAATGAACGAGCAGTGCCAACTGCAAGAATATACAGAAAGCGCTACAAATGGCACTTAATAGCAATAGGACACACAATACACAACCGCGTTACATTCGATAGACGCACGAACGAACGGACGAACGGACGAACGGACGGACGGACGGACGGAAGGAAGAAGCCAAAGTATGTATGTAATTAAACTTGAACTTGAACTTGAACTTAATTTTCTGTCTGATTGCTCAACTTAGTGCCAGCTGAACTGGACATTTAACTGCTTGGCGCTATTGTCTTTTTGTGTGCCATCATGGCGGCTATGCTCGTACATATCTACATACATACATATATATTTATGTAGGTACACATTTATGCAAACAATTACACATACATACAATTGTTTACACATCGCTATTTGCCGAGTAATCGCTGGGAGTGGTAGTAGCCAGTTAGTCATGGCAAGCATCCAAATTAACAACAATAAATGCGCGTACATGCGTGTGAGCCTACTCGCAGCAATATAAATGCAGTCAGCAATAATAGAAATGATGGCTAAATAAATAACTCAAGCGAAGGCATCGTTGGTCGTTTGGTGTGTTATTTTAGTTAGACAATTGGTGGCTAACTAAATATTATGTATAGCAATAAGGCATAGGCATATATTTTGTAGAACTCCGAGTATGTTCATACATACATACATATTTACTTAAGTCAGTTGATTATTGTTAGTCAATTAGTCGGTTGAAAGTACGCAGTCAGCAGTGAAGTGCAGCACTTCAAAATGCTTGAATGCTTGAATTATCTATGCTTATTATGTAAAGCTACACACACACACACACACACACACATACACACACACACACACACACACACGCTTACGCTATTGGAGTGAATGTTGTAAGCTTAAGCTAAAAGGTTTGTTTTTTTGTAATTTATGTTATTTACATACAATAAAATCCAAGTGCCGATGTCCACTACTTGTGTAAGAATATGTCAAGGACGAATCGATTTTATAAAACAAATTACTTTGGTGGACTCTTTCAATTACATATAACCACATTCCATATTACGGTTATTACGTTTACTGGACAGCTTAAGTGTCTCTGATCCAATAAATATTTCAACGCAGTTCTCATAATTGCTAACAAATTCATATGTATTTGTAACAGTTTTTAAGCAGCGAAAATATCAAATTGTTTATCCAAGTCAGTCATTATATCCATTTTATCATTCAATTTATCTTTTGGTTATTTTGAATAAGAAATTCATGTTTATGGAAAGTAAAAGTAATGATAATTAACACCTGCCATTTCGTTTTATATCTTGTACAATTTGTGGTGAATGCCAGAGATTTGGAAGAACAAACGATTGAGGCCGAAAATTATGATTTTTTTTTTAAATTTCATCTCAAAAAGCTTACTGAAAGAAAAATGCTGGGTGCATAAGGAACAAACAAACAGACACCCCTTTACTCGGAGTAACTTCAGTGGAATTGATTTTTATGATTTTTTTTTTGTAATTTTATCTAATAAAATAAGATTTAATAATTATTTTTTAACTTTATATATAGCCTGGAAAATAATCGCCTATTTTTTAGGTTTTTTTTTGTGCTTGAAAAATAGTAGTTTAGTTTTATTTTTTTTCTTAGAATGTAAAACTAAATTTTTGGATGCTTTTGTAGGGATAAAGATAAATATATGTACGAGTAAAAAAGAAAACGACAAAGGGAAATATAAAAATAAATGGTGGTAATGGTAATGGTAATGGTAATGATAATTACAATGGTAATGTTCATCGTGTTTTTTACTTATAAAAAATCGTCAATTAAATATAATTAAAATTCAACACTAAAATTAGGACTAAGACCAAACCTAAGCCAAATCGAAAGACAAGCCGCAAACGAACACGAAGATGGACACGAATGCGAACACGAAAGCAAAAATCCAGGCGAAGGCGATCAGAATACGTAAACGAACGACGATTGAGGATTGACTTAAAAAAAAAAACGTATTACACGAAAACGAATACGAAGAGGAAGACGGAGGAAAATATGAAAACGAAGACCAACAGAAAGACCGAGGCGAGTACTAAAGCGAAAGTGATTACAAAAACGAAGACGAAAAAGAGGACAATTAGGAAGACGATGAGCAATGTGAACAAGAACGAAAACGAATGAACGCAGTACGAATAAGATAAATAAGACGTACGAAAAGACGAATACGAGCACGAATGCAAATACGAACACGAAAATCCAGTTGAAGCCGAAGGTACATAAACAAGAAAAGGGCTGCTATTACAATTACAATTACGATTACCATTACTATCAGCATTTCCTTTATCTGCACCTTTATCCTCACTTTTACAATTACCAATGCCAATACCATTACAATTACTATTAACATTACTACTACCATTGTCAGGAGCATTGCAATTACCACTAACATTAACATTACCATTACAATTAACATTACCTTTACCATAACCATTATGATTACCATTTCCTTTACCACTATCATTAAATTTGTTATTGTCACTAGCATTACCAAGACCATGATCATTACATTTACCATTACCAAGAGCATTACCACAACCATTACTATTAGCATTGCCATTGCCGTTACCATTACAAACAGAAATTTTTTTTTTGTTGAAGTTGTCGCTCATTTTCTCCATACAAACTAATGTTCATTAATTATTTATATGGAAAAAATGTGCGACACCTTCAACAAAAAAATTTGCCAAAAATCAGTGGTAAGTTCGAGCTTCCTCACACTTGCATTTTATAATACTAGAATTGAATGGGCTAAAAAACTGCATACAAGACTTTTTTCTATAGTGCGTAAAAAAATTGCAATACAGTATATTTTGCTTTGCTGCCTCTATGCTTAAGTGCACATTTAAGATACTTAGCCCAAAATGCGCATCAGAGGCATTATTTTTTAAATTTATAAGGAAACTGCTCCGATAGATGCATTCAAAACATACCTGCACATTGGTGATACCTGCCTTCAATTTTGTGCGACTAGTATCAATTATCAATGAAAGTATTACGTTTACCTGCACTGGCCCTATTTTGCTCATCTCGCAGAAAAACGAAAATGGCTATCAATTTATGTAGTTATATAGATAATTAGATAGCAATCGGTAAAAATTTCGCTGGCAGTAATTTCTACATGGTAAGTGCTCCGCCAATATTTGGTTTCATAAGGATTCGCATACCTTCCTCATTTAAGGAGTAAAGAAAATTCGCTTAAGAGCCTTTTTCGGTTACGTGCACAAGTTTTTCGTGCAAAGAAGGATGTGCAGCTAAGCAAAATATACTGTATTTGAATGGAATTTTGCAGAATTTTCTTTAATTTTGCACAGGGTTTAGAACTCTGATTTTTTGAAATTTTGTTATAGAATTAACCGTATTTTAAAAATTAGCGAAAAGTAAAATATATAAAAAATATATGCCCCTATTGTAAAAAATTCGATGTACCTAAATTTTGTTCATTGACTGTATGAGCTGGGATGCATTCTTGGTCTTAATTGCTATATCTGAGGACAATTTTCTGCATCTTCTTGTTGTAAATATATGCGTAGACCGATCAGAAAGCCTTAGGCTATACACACCTAACTTTTTTAATAAAAAGAAAAATACAATCCATTTTATTGTTAATTATTAGACTTTTATCTACACCCTACATGTAAATGTTTGTAAGCAGATTTGAATTTAATTTTCTTGTCCACGACCAAACAGCAGTAATTAGATACAGGCAACACAAGTAAATTATACAAAACATGTTCACAAAAGTTGCTTACTTACTTACTTACTTACTTGCTAAATAGCATTGAGTTTTCTCGAAAATTTTCTGTTTCATGTTCATAACTGGCTGCCAGCTGTCAACTGCCAGACATTTGTTGCTTTCGGTCAAATGTAAGTACATAAGTGCATACAAATACTGAGCATGCCATACGTGTCTATTGTGAGAAAAGAAAAAGAACAACAAAGCAAATACCGTACGACAAAGGAATAACAAACATTCGTTTACAGCTGAGGGCAGCAACAGGCAATTGAAATGCCAATGAGTAATTGAATACAAACAACGTATAATTATTTTGTATTTTCTTTAATTAGTATTAAGAATTTTGTTGCCGCCCCAATGTGGTTGGTGCTGTTGTTGCTGCACAAACAACCGCCTATACATTGTTGAGGTGCTTATTTATACAATTTTGGCGTAGAAGAATAATAACAATGTAACTGACCGCTAACCATTAAGGCACGTCCTTTGGTTGGCTTGGTTTGTTTATGCCTGGCACGTTTCAAATGTTAACATTACAACGCATATCTTTTGAAGGGACAGGAAGACAGGAAGACAGGAAGAGAGAGAGATAGAGAGTAGGAGGGGAAAGAAATAACAACAAAATGCTTAAGCATATAAGTACTGTGCTTAAAGGAATTCGATTAAATGAATGTCTGCTACAGCAAGTGAAAGCGTTGAAAGGCGTTGGAATGCAGCGAGCACGCGAAGTACTACTACTACTACTCTAGCATTACTCATACGCCGTGTGCCACCTACACAAAATTACTTATGAATGTAGGTGCGGCAGTTGGCTAATTGAAATGTTGCAGCTAAGTTAATACGAAATGGGTAAAATTTAAGTGCTGCTGTTACTGCTGCTAACTAATGTGGTATTATAATTTTATGAGCTGAAAAATAAACCGACTAAGGGGGAATTTTCTTTGGTTTCACTCATTACGTATACGCACGTGCCTCCTTGATTTCCCAGTATGAGTAGAAAAAAGCAATGAGAATCATGAACACCTTTTTAAAAATCCATTAACTCCCAAAGTAAGAGTTAAAAAAAAATGCACAAATTGTCGAAGAGGCGAAAATTTCGCAAAACTTCTGAAAAGTTCGGAAAACTCTCAAAATTTGCCAAACAAACCAACCGAACGTTGGAAGGCTTCCCAAAGAATTCCTAAAAGTCCGTAACAAATTCTGCAAAGTCCCGAAAAATGCTAAACAATCGCGAAAGTTATCAAAAGTAAGTCTCACAAAAAGCACTAAAAACTGAAAAATTTGACCTGTAATTTCTGAAAACTTATAACCAGAAATTAATAACGTTACTTCTGCTCAAATGTATTCTTTATATCTTGACTCTTATCTTTGCTTTGCAAATGAAACACCAAAATAATTCTTAATTCTTGCGGTGAATAATCAAAATCAAATTTCGTAAAGTCTTAAAGAGATCACGTTCGTCAATATGCATCTTTTAAGATATTTACTTTTGATTTCAGCATCTAAAAAGCTTTATTTCACTGCTACTTGCATTTGGATATCAATGCCTTTCGCTAATTTCAGCAATGCCTATATTTAAGGTGTCATTTGGCTTATCAAATTGATTGATAACTAGGCAGTTAAAGTGCATTTTTTTCCACGGCGGGGAATAAGCATTAGGGTGGTCCAAAATGCATGTGAAGAAAAGTAAAGACGCTCAGCCCTTGGATTTTTTCTGTACGGAAAAAATATCGAAATCAAAAAACATTTAGAGGTCGTTCAAAGCGCTTAAAGTTGGCCTAGTATTTTATATGGGGAAATACAATATTTATTTTGTGGAAATGGTGTAGAATTGTTGCAAATCAATTTTTTTTTATCGGAAAGCTCTGTTTTTATTCAGGAGACTTCCAGTAATAATACCCAGTTGTTTATTTTACCATTTTTTAGAACTAACGATTTTTTATGGGTCCCTATTGCATTATTTTACGTTTTTGGGGGACCTCAAAAATAACCAACTCGGAATTATGACTGGAAGTCTCCTAAAGAGAGTTTACGATTGAAAAATATTAGGCTGTTCAGGATATTGTGCAAATAATGGTCTTGGATTTGCATCTGGAAATGCATTTGCAAATTCTATGCTTTCCAAATTAAAAACAAAAAGCACCGGTATATTTATTCAGTATAGAAACATCCTAGGGGTGGAGCATTAAAATGCCAAGTTTCCTTTCCCGGCCACTTGCCTCGCCACTTTTCCTGTAAGTGTTATATATATATAAAAATATTCGTAGGAAATTTAAACAAAAAGTTTGAAATTTTCACCAAAGTTTGTTGGTTTTTTTTTTTTAATATTTGATAAAGATGAAACTTGGACTTACACGATTTTTGTTGAAGAATCAATTGTGTTTTTTTTTATCAAAAAAGTAACTAAAAGGAAATAACAAAGTAATGAATTGTTGAAATTTGTCAATATGTGGTGTAGGGATGTTTCGAATGTCATATTTTTTACATTCGCGAATGCGAATACAAATGCAAATTTTCGGAATGCGAATGTAGGGAATAACATTAAAAAAATCGGACTAACAGTTTAAATGGCCTGCTGACGAAATACTGAACTGTTGTATCTGTTGTGGGGAGAAACCGAGCAAGTAGTGGTGGAGGTTTAGTGCGCTAAAGCCGCATACTAACGGGGCTACTAAGACTTTCTATGCTAGCGGTTGCACAATGCAATTCATACTTTAAATTATTTTTGTGCAGCCAGATACTTATTGTGTTCTTAAGTTCTGCAGAATCTTATATTATAAAGGTGTATGTAATGAATTTAGTTCAGGGGAAATTTACCCTGGTCTGATTGCCGCAGCGTTCCGAAACAGCTAAGCTTTGGGTGGAGTATTTTTATTCAAAGGATAATTCCCCTCTACCTCGCTACTCCTGTCGTTGCTTTCCCACAAAACGACAGACTGCTATGAACCCAAATCATAAATTTTTTATTAAGCTTTAGGCAATGATTTTTTAGAAACTTTAAATTAAGATAAGTATGCATCCTTTAATCGTATTAGATTTAAACTTCAGAGATTTTAACAAATATTTGTTTTTTCTTGCTCAATCATTGCATCGAAATAAGCATTGTATATCCCTCTCCCCGACCATACTAAAGGCGGGTGTTATTGCTATTAATACCTATTTATGTATGTTTATATGTATAACTTACACCGTTGTTAAATCTCATTAGTGCCAATCGTCCGAAAATTCTGCTTCTTATTTGAACTAATGTTCCACTTGGAATCCTTAATGCAAGCACATTTCACTGATTAGGCCGACATTTGCAGCACCGACAACTCGAATGTAATGTATGTAAGTATGTAGATGTCAGGTAGGTGTACTTTGTGTTGCATTTGCGCATGGAATTAACAGTACTAAGTACACTTAATAACATTTCCGTATATAATGTGGACAAAGCTGCAAGAAGCAAATGTATGTAAGCACATGCTTGAAGGACAACCTAGTTTGCTAATTTTGCTAATTTTGAATTGCGTATCCAATTAGGACAAATGGAGGGGAGTTGGAAGCATTCCTCTAAATAAGTTTTGTCAGTTGAAGGATATTGCTGATTAGTATGTTTATGGAGGGCATTTGAGACTTGAATGTCAAGGACGTTTAGGTATGGAGGAAACTCTAGTTTGTCGCACGTACAAGAACAATTCTGACACACAATTTCTTACAACACAACGGAAAGTGGGGAAGCTTTAGTTGGACTTATTCGATGTAAGGGCTCGCTATGGTAAGGTGCATCTTTTTCTAACCGCCCAGTTGATGGATGTCATGAAAAAATAGACGGCAGTGTATAAAACGCAAATGACGGGGTATGTTTGTACGAATAAGTAGCGTGCGACATCTACTATAACTTCCTTGAGGCGGCGCAAACTCTTTAGTGTGGACTTTTTAGTTGGTAGAAGATTAAGGTCAAGCTCAAGAACTTGTATTGAAAGTTGAGTCGGAGCTTGAACTACTTTTTATGCATGTGGCCCATTTTCTCTAGTTAGTGAACTAAGCGCCCCAATACGCACCAATGCTAATCTCAGCAACATTAGCCTCGTTTTGTGCGCACCACCCGACTGATCAGAAGGCTGATGAGATCATAGAGCAAGCCTGTGAGCGCCTAGAAAAAGCTTTCAAGCGCTGTTGCTGGACCACAACGTTAAAATTCTGTTTGGCGACTTTCGAAACATCGATAAAGCCGCTTTAATCGGAATTTATTTCCAACATGAAAAATAGCGTCTCCCAAAAAATGCTACCGGCATTCGGAATCGGCGTAAATGGGGTAGGTCCGTCCCCTTTGCGTGACAACAGCAAGGCGCACGCCACAAATCGGAGGAGAGGCTCGACCAAACACTAACATATGCTGCCAATCTATATTCTATAACCAAGCAACTCTTCATCGCTTGGATATAAAATATTACTGGGATTCAAGATATTAACAGTTATCAGCAAAGACGCAGAAACAACTAGTACAACATGGAAAGCCGCGCAGCTGCTGTAGAGAAACATGTACGGTGCTAAGCAACTCTAAAGCTTGTAGCGATGCTTGCGACAATTGATCGGTACCTGGGAAGAGGATGAAAGGGAAAATTAGGAGGACGTAGAAGGAAAAAAAGAAACAGAAAAACTCATATAAGTGCGAAGTGCTTGAACTTCTGGCGAGAAGGAATGTTGCGCCAAAATTCTATCAGAATTTAATAGTTTCAAGACCGTAGCTGGTTTCTACAAAGGCGAAGATGAAAATCTGATAACAGGCATCGATATTGCGCTTGTCAAATCTGGAACAGGGAAACTGGTTGCACATTTAACGAAGAAGAACCCAGACTAATATTAAGGAACGACTTCTTCAATGTAATGTAGTTGGCGCTGGTGCATAACTATCCAGTTTATAGGAGGTAGAACAGGTTAGTCTACGAGGACGAGGACAGGGCAAAATACTTTCAGGCGATACACAAAGAGTCTTCGGGACTGGGAGATGCGTCTCTAATGATTTAGTTAATTTTGAAGGGGTGAAGATCTTTGTCGTTTTGGGAGTCAGGGAAATCACCACAATTAATATCATCATGATGATCAAGCGATTAATAACTTTTGTGTCCACAGGTGCTTCTTTCGAGCTGGGTAGGCAATTGAAAAGCAGCGCCCACTCTCGACGAACAAAAATTACGCCCTACAAATCACGACCGATCTCAGTTCTTTTTTATAGCGCGTGAGCGTTGGCGAACAATGATAAAAGGGCTTTGTGAACCTTCGAAAGGATAATTCTACACAAAATCTATGGCTCTGCTTTCACGGGCGAGGAAGGATTGACGAAAGTGAAAAAAATTGTAATAGTCTTCGGTTATTATTCTCCTTCATAACTTAATAATTTTACTGCAATCCATCTACCTCATTCACTCACCTAAGGAATAAAAAAATATAAAACAATTTCATTCTTCAAAAAAACACCAGTTGAGAAAAAATGTTGTGTGAGCGCAACGAACAGCTGCAAACAGTTTGTTAAATAAAAGCTACAACTACGCGTGATATCTTGCAACATGAATTACACTTAAGCCGAGACTTTGAGTGGCAATGTGTTGCACGTTAAGGTCAAGGAAAAGTACTTAAAAGAAATATTGGTGGCAAAGCGAAGGCGCTACTGTAATGATGTGGCTGTGTATATACATATGTGTAGGGTGTATAGATAAGTGTGCATATATGTGTTTGTGTAGTGGCGCTGCCAGGATTTCCGATAGGGGAGGTTGCAGAAATGTTCAGCAAAAACTGGAAGCCGAGGCGCGCAACGGCTTGAGGCGTCGTCTTTTTATATTTATTTTACATGCAAATTCGCTCGCTGCTTGATAGTTCTTGCAAAGATTTCTCCAGAGTTCTACGGTATTCATCCACAACTTTTCCTATTTCTTTATCAAGCTTCCCGGCATCCACTGTTTTTGTTTTCCAATTTGCGATGTTTCGTAAATTTTCGATGCCAACCGTGGACTTTTGATGGTACTCATTTTTCATGTGAGTCGAAAATATTTCTCTTCCATATTGGGTAAGACTTCTCAAGTGGGCCCCGAATTTACCAAGATTAATATTTTTCATTCATATTCAGGCAGCACCGAGTTTTGTAGTCGAAAATTACACTGTGTAAATTTTTTCTGCAAAATTCCAAATAGTTTTTTTTTAATCATACGGACACTTACTTTCAAAGAAAAATAAAAGTTTCTAAAACACTGCAAAAATTTTCAATTGTTGATTAAAAAAAAACTATTTGGAATTTCGCAACAAAATTTTCACAGTGTACTTTTCGACTAAAAATATCGGAGCCGCCTGAATAACATTGAAAAATATTGATCTTAGTAAATTCGGGGCGCACTTGAGGAAGCCTTACCCATTGTCAGCTGCAAAATGGTTTTCTGACAAAATGACCCAACTTTGAACCAAAAAGCTCCAAAGGCTACACAATATCTGCAACATGCTTCTACGAAATAAGCCCAAAGTTCTTAAATTGTCAATTTCACATATTTTAGTAAATGCACCCTAGGTGACACAACAAATAGGTGATACAATAAAAAAATCTGAAAACCTCCGCCCCCTTTAGTAAAATCATAATCCCGCCACTGGACATTTTCTATGGAACTTTATTCGAAAGTACTTTTAATAATTGCCAGAACAGAGGCTCTACACAAAGTGCCTTATAAATGGAGATCGGTTAACGTAGTCCAATGTTATGCGGTAGCAAACATACATAAAAAAAAAAAAAATCCGAAGAACCGATAACCTTCTACTTTTTTTTAAGTCCGTTAATACAAAGATATTTTGCCATTATTCTGAAATAAAAAATTTGACTGACTAATGGTGTTTGGTATTAAATTCAAAAAAAAAAAAAAAATGGTAATAGCTATGGCACAGTATCTCTGGTATTTTTTAAAACAACTTAGCCTTTCTGCAGTGTATGGAATTTACCCGTTCCCATAATATTTTGAATAGAAACTAGTAAATTTTAAGAAAAAAAATTATTATTTATTTATGTATCATAGCAGCTTATTGAAAATATCCTAACTCTGTAAATAAAGAAATTTTCCATGACAATTCGGTCATTTTGACCCAAACATTGCAGAAGGGTTAAGCCATTTTAGAAGGTTTGATTTTGAACTAAAAAATAATATATTTTTCCCTTGAAAAATTTCTTATTTTTATAAAGTTTTTATTAAAAGGCTATCGTAAACTACACTTATAGCTAGCTAATCCTTAAAATATTGTTTGGGAACCCAATGAAATATTGCTTTGAAGGGAAAGTTGGCTATCTTGAGATAAGTTGATTTAATAAAATGCTGCAGTTATGGCTGCAAGTATAAGTGTCTGCATATACATATGTATGCTGGCGTAGGCTGTACTCTAAATTAATTTAATTATTTTTTTCGAATTGCTCGTGTATTTGAGTAACCACAGCGCATTGCTTAGTGTACTTGCAGTATGTGTGAAAATGTGTAACTTACTCGCGTGTGTTGGCTAATCCCGTCACAAATGACAGCAAAGTCATTGGAGCAACACCATTAATTATAGATATATAACAAACATATGCTCTGGAACGAAGTATAGTGACTTATATGTATATCTACTCATGGTTGTACTCTTAAGTCTACTAACAACATGTGTGTACGGTGACCATTCGTCCTCTTTCTTAGACAATTGCAGGACAATTTATTTATTTCATATGAGACGCAAAATGTCCTGTATTTTTTAAAATCCTGTAATATCCGGTATATGTCACCCATCCTATCCTTATTTTTTTTGTCTTATTTTATTTATTTTTCTAATTTTACCAGTTCATTGGAATATATTCCATTCACACGATGGAGGATGGTTCCGAGTGCAGAAGTAGAAAGCTTTTCACTGCCATTCAGCTGAAGTCAGAAGGCGTCAAACTTCACGTGCGCTGGGTTTGGGTCCCGCAACGTAAAAAGCCCGCCCAATTAAACAAAAAAAAAACAGAAAGCCTCGTTTAAAGGACTATGATTTAAGGGTATGCACCGGTAAGCGTGGACCCTTGCGACGTCTACTATAGTTGTCACGTAAAGGAGCGCAAATTAGGTGTGGGATTTGTGATGGAAGAGAGACTCCATCGTCGAGTACTGGCGTTCAACCCGGTGGACGAACGTCTAGCCACAATCCGCATTAAATCGAGAGTCTTCAATATCTCGCTTATCTGAGCTCATGCTCCGACGGAAGCTATTATGGATGCCTTGCCAAGGTAGGCAAGGAAAGGCTTTTTGGCGCAGCTGTCCGAAAATTCAGCCTCCACGTCGAAACGTCTGATAACGGACGGCTAATTTACTCGCCATTCGACTCACACACCTGCTCTCTGAGAGCACGCTTCAACAAACCGGCATACGCGAGTAATGGAGCCACATCTCCCGCTCACTAAGTACCGCCGCTGAAGACATAGTCGCAATTCAGCGAGTCCAAAAGAACAACTGTTACGATAAGAAGTGCCAGGAAGCTGCAGAGGAAAAACATGCCGCGTATAAGGCCACGCTGCGATCGTTCGCGAGCCATGTGGGACCGTTATAGGAAACTGAAGCGGGAAGCGAGACGTATTTACAGTATTGTGCGTAAGACTGAAGCCCGCCGTCAACGAACTGATTGGACCTTATCAGTGTGGCTTTAGGCCTGGCAAATCCACCATAGATCAGGTATTCACAATACGCCAAATCTTGGAAAAGACCGGCGAGAATAGGATCGACACGCACCACCTATTTGACGACTTTAAGACCGCTTTCGACAGCACGAAAAGAAGTTGTATTTATGCCGCGATATATGAATTTGGTATCTCTGCAAAACTGATACAGCTGTGTAAAATGACGTTGGGCAATACCACCAGCTCCGTCAGAATAGGGAAGGACCTCTCCGGACCGTGTGATATCAAACGAGGTTTCAGACATGGTGACTCCCTTTCGGGTAATTTCTTTAATCATCCTATGCTTTAAGCTAGGCTTAGTGATACCAGTGTGCCGAATTTCATGATGTTGGGGTGAAAGCGTAACAAATAGACAAACTCACTTTCGTATTTAAATATAATTTTAAGTAAGGACAGTAAGGATTCATTTATGATAAGCCAAGAATATTTTGATTTTTTTTTAGCTCTTTCTGAAAAATGCAAACCGGTTTTGTTGTTCCATATTTGGCTGAGTTGTCGTATACATGGTTACCGTAACCATGTTGCTAAATCCGGCTTTCTGCACACTTTCACGCATAAATTTCATACATATGTTTGTATGTATATTTCTACCATATTCACACCACTTCATATTGTCATACATATTTCACTGGAATTTTGCTAGCAAATTAAATACAATTATTTATGTTAATAACGCAGCTATTTTGTGTAGCCATAAACAAATTAATTAGTAGGTGTTTGCATGTGGTTCCAAAGCGCTTTAATCAAAAAAAAAAAAGCAACACACGAAAATGCAAAAAATAAACAAAACTAACATCAACATCAGCAAAAAAAAAAAATCAAAAGCTTATGGAAAAACAAAATTCATTCATACTCGCCTTCAGTACATTCAAAGCTACTTAATGCTTTTAAAAGGAAAAGATGAATCAGAACGCCAACGCGTTGTGGTGACCTCGAAGTATATACTATTTGTACACATACACATACACACTTCCACAAGTATGTAAGTACTTGTGTTTTGTGGCGAAAGTGGTGTCGAACGTGGTGTGGTTATAATGAAGACTATTTGCTTTACGGTTCGGCTTTTATGGTCTGCTGCATCAGTATACACACACACAAACACGTATACAGATGCACATAAACAGCGTAGAAAACCAAATAGGCTGAGTAATTTGCGCGTCAAATGCATAAGTAGAAGCTGGCAAGCATTGCCGCGACTTTTGGTCTTAATTACGTGGCTCTCATGAGAGGAGCGTGGATAAGGGGTGGGGGTCTGAGTTCAAAGACTTTACTTGTATTAACTTTTGTGTTGCTTCTTCCTTTCGCTGTCATACATACATGCGTGCCTACCACTGCATTAACCCATAGATACAGATGTAAGTATGTAAGTCTTCGCAGATGCCTGCTAATTTTCCTCTTATTAAGTTATTCACTTATACGAGTACGTTCAGAATATGGTTGTGGTGTTAATTTAAACATATCGCTTTCTGATATTTGACCCTAGCGTAATTTTCAACTTTATTAACAGCTAATTACTTCACTCACGCGCGTACGAAGGAGTTGGGGTAAATCCTTAGTTGCTTTTGAAGTATCTGAAAGGTAGCTTTTAAGGGGACGTGACATCGTATCTATTTAATGGAATTTTCCTTTGTGCAAAAAAAAGTTGCGCTTTCCTTAGTATTTGTGCGTAGAGGGCATTACGAAGGCAATATTTTTTGGTGAAATGTTTACACCTAAATTTATAAAAAAAAATAAATCTTTAAATGCTTTATAAACCGAAACTTTGTATGAAAATGCCACTTTAGAGAGGTCTTAAAATATTTTCCTTTATGAATAAAGCCAAATGGTTTAACATTTCCCAATATAGTCTAAGATCTGACAAGTGCACGACCTTCACCCATCTGTTTAATGGATGAAATTTATTTCATGTGAAATTTAACGTGTCAATAAATATTTTGTGCGCGCGTATTCAAAAATTGTTATTATTTTTTTAATTTTGTACTCATTTGCTCATTTGCCTAATGAACAAATTAAATACCAATCGAAAGTATTAAGTCTATAGAATGTGAAAACGTTGGGTTGTCTTTTTTCCCTAGCCTACCTATCGGATTGACAGGTATGAAAAGCTAGGTAATACTAGTAGTTTTAACTCATTTGTTTAACACATTATATATGTAATTTGTTCATTAAACAAATCAGTGTAAAATAAAAAAAAAAAATTATAATTTTTGAATATTCCAAAATTTTTATTGAGCTTGAGGCCGTTTTTAAGGAAAAACTATTGCGGAAAAGCAACAACAATTCAAAAAAATTGTAAAAGTGATAGCTATTTCGGATATCACCACATTTCCTCATCAGACTTCTTCAGCGGGATTCGAACCGACGACCGCAGCTTTTCACTTTTTTCATGTGAGCCAACTACAATCAAGTGCAGCTATTCTAGTGCTATTTAAACTTGAATGTGGTTGCTGGTTTTGTTGGTTTTTGTTTAATAATTCTATTATTTTTAGAATGTTTAACTTTTAGGTGTGCTCGTCCTTAAGTTATTTGTTTATGTTATTTAAGACCTTATAACAATTATGTATATTGAAAAATTTTTATTGAGCTTGAGGCCGTTTTTAATACTATTGTGAAAAAGAATATTTCATTAAAAATATCCTGGCCATGATTTTTTCAGCCAACCCACTCGCGAAATATTTCCTAATACGTTAAATTTCATACAAAGTAAATTTCATCCATCAAACGGATGGGTGAAGGTCGTTCCCTTGTTGGATCTCCTGCTATAGAGAAAAAATTAAAAACACATTACATTTCGCGACACTGAGTTCCGGTATACAAAATTTACAAGCAAGTGTTCAGAGTTTGTTCGCTTTCAAGGAAATTATTTCAGCCATATAATATACAACGAGATAATTTTTTGTGAAATCCTTGCTAAGATTTCACACTCGATTTTGCTGTACTTAGCTTGGCTCCTGTGTTCGCCAGAAT
The DNA here is from genome assembly GCF_013731165.1 of Rhagoletis pomonella. Classification (NCBI taxonomy): domain Eukaryota; kingdom Metazoa; phylum Arthropoda; class Insecta; order Diptera; family Tephritidae; genus Rhagoletis; species Rhagoletis pomonella. The sequence goes on from NW_023458565.1 coordinate 14,042,601, forward strand.
TTTTTAAGGTGTGCTTAGAAATAGACCACATTTCACTACGCATACGTTATATTTACGGTGACCATCCGTCCTGTATTATACGGGACAGTCCTCCTTTTTGACCCATTGTCCTGGTAATTTATTTATTTTATAATACTAATTTTCTCCATAAACAGTTATTATTTTCTAATCTGAATGCCTGTGATTCGAATCGAGGAATACATACAGTGACTAAAATAGAAATTAGGACTCGACAAAATTTAGTAGGTTTTGGCTATTTTTCCTTAGTTTATTTAATGTTTATTATTTATTTTATGAAAGTAAAGCTCTCTTCCTAATAAAAACCATATAATATCAAATTTTTAAATTTGTGCAAAAAACTATAAAAGTTATAAAAATTAATTCTGCAAGTTTCCCCAAAATATCAAACTTTTTAATTAGAAGCTTTAAAAAAAATTTGGTTTGCTCTTTTGTAACTTATTAAAATTGTGTATAATAAATTTCGAGAGGAAAGTGCTGCTCATTTGCTTCTCTTTTAAAAAAATTATCGAACATACTTACTTTTTATGAAAAAAGGCGTAACACCGTAAAAAATATAAAAAATGCCAAAAATTATTGGTAAGCCTTAGCAACTTAAAATTGCACTTTATTATATTAAAATTTAACGAATTTTTTTAACAAATTTTACGGCGTAAAAATCTCGAGAAAATTATCTTACAAATTCGTTATGTTACTATAAAGATACTGTGTATCAGGACTAATACATCTAAGATCATTGAAGAAGGCTCTAAGATCTGTAAGCTGTTGTGCAACAAATTTGCAAAATTATTTTTTTTCCCGTATTCGGCTCTCGTAAATATGGTCACCGTAGTTATATTCCATACCTAGTTCATAAATAAGATAATCAGTGTCGAAAACCTCGCATGCGGTTTATTTATCGCTTTAGACCTCTATGAATTATTATTTTTGAGATCCTTTCATTTAGGAAATTGTCAGATATGACCTGCATTCGATTAAGGGCTCCCTGAAGTAGGCAGCCTCTGTTCACCAGTAGGTGCGGCTGCAAGGGGGCGTCTGTCTTAAAGCAAGCGGCTCGCTATATAAACGTGTAAGCGGTTAAAAAATCACCCGCGCCCTGCAATGGGTTATGCGCTGCATTTGGGACCACGCAAAAACCACTTCCAGTGAAGAACAACAACAAAGTGTGATTTTTTAAATATTTTACTTTTAAGGGCAGCGAAAAAATTGCGTCAGGTTTTGGCGGTTAAAGAAAAAATAAATTTAATTGAATATGAAAAGCTAAAAAATTACCTTTTCCAAGAGTTATTAACTATTGAATATATGTACGTACATATGTATGTAAGTTCATAAATATCATTGTGACAATTTTAGTTTTTCAATTCGGTTCAATGGTGTAGCTAACGAGATACGTAAGTAATTAAAAAAAATTTTTCACATACATTCATTTGGATTATAACTTTTGACTAATCAATCAAAAATAAAATTTGTTCAATTCTGTGCTGAGAGATTTTGATCATTTCTATTTTTTACAATAGTTCATGAAACAGTTTTTTGGTCATATATGAGTATTTGATATAATTTGAGCAATTAGAAATATAAACAAATTATTGCCAATGTACATACATACATATACAGTGGTGGACGAAATAATATACAATTTTATTTTAACAAATTTTGGCTATATTCCTTTTGTTTATTCAATATTTAATATTTTTTTATAAAAGCCTAGCGCAGTATATAACGTGAACCATATAAATCCACCTTACAAACTCTGTACAAATATCATAAAACTTCAAGAAATTTTACCAAAATCCCAAAAAAATTCAAACTTTTTATTCAGAAATTTTAGAAAAAATTTATATACAGTTTTATAGCGCATTACATTTTAGTAGGATCAATTTTTTTTTTTTTTTGTTGGCGGTGCTGTGCATTTTCTTCCATACAACGCATGCACGAAAAAGTTTGTATATTTGGAGGAAAATGCGCAGCACCATCAACAAAGAAAAAAGATTCAAAAATCAACTATACCAAAATCGAATGGACTAAAAAATTGCATAACCGAAATTTTTCTAAAAATATTATTAACTAATTCAATGTTGGTGATTAGTATAGCGCACCCCTTTGTTGACATTTTTTAAATTTATATAAAATTTTAAAATCGGCTTTACACGTAAAATATGCCATATTTTATATAAAAAATTTATAAATGTTAAAACAAGCAAGAGAAAAACTGTAAATACTAATGGTTAAAAGGGTGCGCTATTCAAATGACGAGACGTATATATTCATATGCATATATACACATAAGCAATGTAAGCTTTCAATATTATTTTAATCCAGCTAAGTATTCTGACACACGTAAAGTGTCACTTCTTATCGCCATCAGTTGGCCAGTTGTGACACGTTCGTACTTATATTATGTATGTATGTAGGTACGCCTGCACACGCGAGTATAATTAAATACTACACACAAACAATATTAAGCTGTCATGCATACATACATTTTTACATGACAATTTTCGACACCTTTCAACAATCCAAGTCCAATTAGTTGTCTGTTGATATTCTTTTCGTCACTTTGCCACTGATTTTGTTCACACGAACTTGTAACAATGAGCTTTGTAGTTGTTATACCATTCGGTTGTTAAAATTTGATTTTATTTGTGTGTGTCAAAGACAAAGGCATTTGTTAAATTAAAGTTCCAAGAACCAGGGCTACTAATGGAATTTTCTTGTTTATTTTCTAGGTCTCTATGACTTAGCTGATTTGAAGGCGAATTGTGTTGATTTCCAAATGATGTGTTTGTTGTAGATTTTTTGGGTTATGATTCTCCTCGTACGTATAATTTGTTAGTGAAATTAAGCGTAATACTATGCAAGGAAAGCGATGGGTTTCCGACGTCTAAATTTACATACATATGTAACTATTTTTGATTGGATTTAAAAATCTAAATTTATCTATACACATGACACCCAAAGCAAAAATATGCCTGTCAACCCAAAACAACATGCTGATAAACAAAACCAGCCACCACATATTGGCGAACAACAATGTTTGCGTGTCGAAAAACGCAAATGTGTAAAAGGTGTGGTTAGAAGTTCAAATATTGAAGAGTGTTTTCATGTACGAATTTGCATCGGAAATATAGTGGTTATCATAGCTATACGACACCCACAATCTTTTGGCTATTCATATTTTAAATAACTAATTTTAATTGTGGTTTTATGAAAATATAGTGTATTTTATAACAAAAACCATATAAACACAAGTTTCAAACTTTATGCAAAAATAAAAAAAAAATCCAAAAATTTTCTTAAAAATTGTACACGTTTATTCAATTTTTTTAAATGTTCCTTTTTTTATAAAAATAGAGTTAATTTCATAACAAAAACCATATAAATCCAAATTTCAAACTTTGTACAAAAATTAAGAAATTTTGTTCGAAAAATCATACATTTATTGTTTGAGGGAGAAAAATGCACAACACTGTAAAAAAAAATTCCCAGAATCATTGTAATACTAGAATTGAATAGACTAAAAAACTGCATACCTAAAAGTGTTCTAAAAATTCCGAATAAAAATTGTGAAATTTTGATGATTTTTTTTTTTTAAATTTATGTACAAAGTTTAATACCAAAATTCATAAAAAATAAAGCATACTTTTATTGCTTTATAAATAAAAATTGTGTATGAAAATGTCACTTTATAGTGCTCTTCAAACCTATTTTGAATGAACTATTAACGTTTTTAAATAAAAAGTAAATAAAGTAAACTTGTCAATTTGTTGGTGTCATCTAGTTATAATAAGCACTATAGCTTATTGGTTGGTCCATAAGACTGGATCACACTTTTTTTATTTTTTTTTTTGTTCAACGGATGCCCTATCCAATTGCTCGCTGATGCCGAAAATCGAGTTTTTTTTTCTATGGACAAGTTTTCGACATCTTTGCAATTTACCGTTATTCAGCGGTAAAACGGGTTTAACTTATTTAAGTATATTTTACGAAGCTATTAACAAACTTAATAAAAAATGTGGAAAATGGAATCTAACAAAATTCTCCATAAACCTTTTGGATCGGCCTGATAGTTTCTGAGAAATTAATGAATCATTTCAGATTATTTGTGATTTTGATGGAAAAATGAAAAAATCCAAATTTAACAGGGAAAAGATTAGAAAAATTCAGCGCAAATTTTATTGATTTGTGCTAAGGCCTGCTCTGTTGCAAAAAAGTCAAGCTACTAATGAAGAAAACCGGTGTATAAATTTAAAAGGAATGAGTACTCAAATGAAAATGTACAATGATTTTTATACCCGAGCGCACTTGTGCACAAGGGTATATTAATTTTGTTCACATAACGGTTGTTTGTAACAGCCAAAACGAATCGAGATAGATATAGACAAATGTATACATAAATGATCAGGATGAAAAAAGAAATCGATTAAGCCATGTCTGTCTGTCCGTCCGTCTGTCCGTCTGTCCGTCTGTCCGTCTGTCCGTGTACACGATAATTCGAGCAAAAATTGAGATATCTCAACGAAATTTGGCATGTAGGTTTCCCTTAATCCAAGGTAGGTTGGTATTGAAAATGGGCGAAATCGGACTTTAGCCACGCCCACTTCCCATATAACGGTAATTTCCAGAAATACGAAAACTGCGATATTTTAGTAACTACTGAAGATAATTCACTCAAAATTGATACTTACAATAATTTTTAGACGAAAAATAAGAATATTGTAAATTATTGGAAAATGGGCGTAGCCACGCCCACTTATGGTTACATGTGTATATCTTGGTAACCGCTGCACCAATTTCTTCCAAACTTGGCACAGTTGTTGGCCTTCGCATAACATACCAAATGGCCGAAAATTTTTAAAATCGCTCAATAACCACGCCTACTTCCCATATAACGGTAATTTTCAGAAATACGAAAACTGCGATATTTTAGTAACTACTGGAGATTATTCACTCAAAATTGATATTTATAATAAGTTTTAGACGAAAAATAAGAATATTACAAAATTTTGGTAAATGGGCGTAGCCACGCCCACTTATGGTTACATGTGTATATCTTGGTAACCGCTACACCAATTTCTTCCAAACTTGGCACAGTTGTTGGTCCTGGTACAACATAACAAATACCACGCCCACATCCCATATAACGGTAATTTCGAGAAATACAAAATCTTCGATAAATCAGTAAATATTGAAGCTAATTTATTCAAAATTGATGATTGCAACAATTCTTTACCAAGAAATACGTTTATGACAAAATTTTGGAAAATGGGCGTAGCACCGCCCACTTGTGATATGTATCTCGCTAGCCGTTCTAGCAATTTGTACCAAGCTCGGTATGGTTATTGTGCTTGCCACATAAAAGCAAACCGTTGGAAATTGTTGAAATCGGACTAAAATTGAGGCCGCTTTTCATATAACGGTAAATTTCAAAAATGCTTGAAATTTCAATATTTCGAAATTTAAGGACGCTAATTTACTTAAAATGTATACACCCCGGCTTATCATGTAGCGGTAGCTTTCGGAAAGGTGGAAAACATATATTTAATACTTGCGCCGGGTATTTAATGTTCGGCTCCGCCCGAACTTAGACTTTCTTACTTGTTTTGTATGAAATATGAGCAGGAAAGAATGTTACTCATACGCCATGTACACTATTTCTAGTGGGATGCCTTGTGTTCTGCAAACCAGTTAGCTGAGAGAAGAAAAAATTCAATGACCAGTTTGACAATCATATTGACATGAACAACTGATGTAAAATCATATTTGGCACATAAAATGCCATAAAGAGAGCTCCATATGCATATCTAAAGCCAAGCAATATGCACTGATATCGATAGCATAATATTTATTGGAAGGGCTCGTAGTTTCCGCTCCCGTTATACTTAAAAATACCATGGCGTGAATAAAAAACCTTACAATCCACAATTTCCTTTTTAGTTTTATTGACTTCTAACAACACTGTTCGCTGTTCACCACAAGGATATTTAGCAAGAACAGCAAAGCTATTTTCGGCACAGCACAAAAGTCTTGTCAACGTATCAGTGAATTTTTGGTTAAATTAAATCACATTCAGCATAATGACATCAACTTAAATTCCATTCTTGCGGCTATTTCATTTGTATTGGTGTAAGGACTCCATCTTCCTCATCTTTTCCTGTTTCTCAAATATACTTATCTTGCTTTCTATATATGCATCCTGAGCTGTGCTTCCTTGTGCTTAATGGTTTGTGTTTTTCTGTTTTTGTTTTTGTTTTTGTAACACAACCTTTGTGTTGATGTCACTTTTACCCTTATTGAATTAATTTGTGGCTTTTATCAGCAAAAGTAGGGAAGTATATGGCTTAACGAATACAGGAATGTTTTAATTAAAAGAAGAAGTATAAAATTTGCTATTCAAAACATGCCACTGTATTAAGGCGGTGATAACGGTTATAGCAAATAATAGCAGGGAAGAGAGGACTTGTTTTGATATTTAATTACGGTTATTAGGCCTCGGAAATCATTTTTATTTTATGTAATATGCAATTGAAAATTCGAAATTTTGATGAAAATTTGTTGAATTTTTCTTAATTTTATAAAAAGTGTGAAAATTTGATTTAAATATATGGCTTTAGTTAAAACACGGGCAAAATTTTTATAGAAAACTTATAAAAAAATTTTGACTTGAAAAATAAATACTAAAAATAAAACATGTGAAAACTTGTTTGAGTCACTGTAAATCGCCGCAAATTATCTTGTAACTTTTGAATGGATTTGTAACTAAATTTACCAAATATGTGCTTCTACTACTTATAATTATTAAGTTTAGTTTTATCAAACAATTCCAATACATACAAACATTCATACAATAATTGTAGTAAATTATTAAAGTTTTACTTAAATTCATCAAATATATTTTCATTGCATTTTGCTTTATAATATTCGCTAAATCTAATTTTACTTATCTCAAACTCACATTAAATTTAGCTTTGCTATGAAATGTTTCACACACCATTAATATGCTCATAAATTCATGTAATTTCAGATAACTCATCGATAAATTATGGCAACAACCATATACACACATATATAAATACATACTGACATAAATACATATTTACGCAAATATGCATGCGTGAACTTTAAAGCCTTTAAAATAATTTGCCATTATCTTGTTGTAAACACATCAAGCACAGGCATAATGACAACCACACACACACGCCTACATACTATGTTTGTATGTATTTCAATAATAGTATTTATTGAAGGGAAGATTTTATGACAGGAACAGAACCAACGAAATGAAATCATTTCAACTCAATTATATACATTAAACAGACTTTGTTGTTGTATTTTGGTGTTCTTGTGCTCCCATGAATCCAAATGTTTCATTTCATTAAGGCGCGATGCATTGAAGTGAAAGCTTGAAGTAGTATACATATTACATAAGAGCCTACATACATATAATCGTATGTATGTATATACATATGTGATCTTAAGTACATATAGATATATATATTTTTGCTTCTTTTATACTTAAGGAGAACGCATTATCCCTGTAGGAAAAATTATAAGCGGCGAAAAAAAAATCTAGTACATCGTCCGATTGTTTTCCACACTGAAAATAAAATTTCGTAAAAGTGCTACGAAAATCTTTCGTAGTGTTGGCTTTTGTACAATGTACGAAACTTTCGTTCGTAATACGAACACATTTTTCACAACGAAACAAGGTTTTACGAACCATACGTAAATATAACGAAAGGACTTTCGTAAGGCATTTTTTCAGTACAATTTACCAAATCTTACGTTTATTTTACGAAACACATTCGTAAAGCACTGAACAAATCTATGTACGAATAATTTTGTATATTGTAGGGAGGCATTCGTAATATTTACGTATGGTTTTAAAATTTACAAAATCTACAATTCTGTATTCGTACAATATAGTTATTACTTTCGTATAAAGTACTAATGCAGAAACATGTTTTTTAAATTCGTACAACATACGAATATTTTCGTACAATATACTCAATTACCGGCAGTTTACCATTTCATCATATTTTTTTGTATCGCGTGTCATTGCGGAATTGCTTGTTGGCTGCTGTGAAACGTATAATATCATTTTAAACGTTTTAAAAAGGTACTATGCCTTTAAGCATACAATGTTTTTAACATCGCCTACGCTGCACCTTGCGCTGCAATGTGGGACTTGATAAATAGGCAATTTCATCAGTTACCTATCAACCAACGGCAAGCCTAAGCCAGAGCACTGAAACTTGCTTTTCAGACGCCTTATACTTTTACTTTAATTTATAGTCGTCAAGGAAACAAACATCGATGAAGCTGCGAATCTTTCAAGTGCCTCTACATAAAAATATTATAATGTTTAAGAAAGTAAAACCAGTGTTTTATATTCTTACATATTTTATATCTTATCATATTAAGTTTTGTTGAGTCTCATAGTTTAAGAATTTGCATCAATGCAATTGAATGAAGCCTAAGCAATAAAAAAATATGTAGTATAGAACCTATTCGTATGCATATAAATAAAAGACTTAAGTTTTATTATAGGTAAAATAAACTTTTTTATTAATTCTAAACTACAGTGTAGTCAGAAAATTCTTCTTCTTTCGTAGAACGTATGATTGCTTTTATTATTAACACTATAAAAAAACATGACTTAAATTATAGCACAACACTTTCATTATATTTTAATTAATAATGTTAAGTGTTTTTGCAAAACATTTTGTTAAACAAAAACGCCTAAAATTAACGATAAAAACAAAATAAAAGTGTTGTGTTATAATTCATAATATGTTTTTTACAGTGTTATTTCTGTGCATTTTACAAAAATTTCGTCAAAAAAATAAAGAAATAGTACGAATTTTTATAGTAAATAGTACGAAATTCTTTAGTAAATAGTACTGAATTCTTTAGTAAATAGTACGAATACATTCGTAAAACAAGTAAGAAAGTCTAAGTTCGGGCGGAGCCGAACATTAAATACCCGGCGCAAGTATTAAATATATCCGCTAGATGCTAAGCCGGGGTGTATCAATTTTGAGTAAATTAGCGTCCGTAGATTTCGAAATATTGAAGTTTCAAGCATTTTGGAAATTTACCGTTATACGAGAAGCGGCCGTTATTTTAGTCCGATTTCAATAATTGTCAACGTTTTGCTTATATGTGGCAAGCACAATAACCACACCGAGTTTGGTACAAATTGGTAGAACGGTTACCGATATACCTAAATGTGATCATAAGTGGGCGGTGCCATGCCCATTTTCCAAAATTTTACCATAAACGTATTTCTTGGTAAAGAATTGTTGCAATCATCAATTTTGGATAAATTAGCTTCAATATTTACTGATTTATCGAAGATTTTGTATTTCTCGAAATTACCGTTATATGGGATGTGGGCGTGGTTATTGTCCGATTTTAAAAAGTTTCGGCGATTTTTTATGCTGTACCAAGGCCAACAAATTTTTAACTGTGCCAAGTTTGGAAGAAATTGGTGCAGCGGTTACCAAGGTATACACATGTAACCATAAGTGGGCGTGGCTACGCCCATTTTCCAAA
>NW_023458565.1:14052276-14055960 GCF_013731165.1 Rhagoletis pomonella
TTCAGTAGTTAATAAAATATCGCAGTTTTCGTATTTCTGAAAATTACCGTTATATGGGAAGTAGGCGTGGTTATTGAGCGATTTCGCCCATTTCCAATACCAACCTACCTGGGATTAAGGGAAACCTACATACCAAATTTCGTTGAGATATCTCAATTTTTGCTCGAGTTATCGTGTACACGGACGGACGGACGGACGGACAGACGGACAGACGGACGGACAGACAGACATGGCTTCATCGATTTCTTTTTTCATCCTGATCATTTATGTATACATTTGTCTATATCTATCTCGATTCCTTTTGGCTGTTACAAACAACCGTTATGTGAACAAAATTAATATACCCTTGTGCACAAGTGCGCTCGGGTATAATGAACCAAAAATTTTATGCCTCATATTTTCGTAGTATGTACGAAAACGGTTTTGTACAATCAACGAAAACTTTCGTGGCTCAAAATGACGAAAAATTTTTTAAGATTTACGTAAGTTTTCGTTATATTTACGCAGATTTTATTTTCCGTGCAAGTACTGAATATTACTCATACGCAGTGTACCCTAGTTTGAGGTGATTATATTTTAACTAAATAGAAGTACCAGATTGCATAATTTCATGGAATCAAAGTACAGCGGCTACAAATCAGCATACCTAATTTTTTTTCTAAAATTTCAGAATAAAAGTCTTGATTTTTGATGAAACTTTGTCGAACATTCCTAATTTTTGCATAAAGTTTGAATTTTTGACTTACATGGTTGTTGTTAGATAACAGCTATACCTTCAAAAATAAATAAGAAACATTAAATAAAAAAAGAAAATGAAATACTTGAAATTGACGATTATATTTTTGCGAGAACAACTCCATCGATTCGAATATTTGTCAAGCTTTTAATATTCTCTTGGGAATAATAAGGGTAGCAAGCCTTCAGACTTTTATCGTGTGCGCTAGCATCCTCAGTGCAACTTAACAGTAAAAAAACCTGGCATTTTTATGAAACTTTTCTTGGTCGATTTATTTCTGAAGTTTATTCAGCATGTTGCCAAAATTTCCTTTCCCTTTGAGTTTAGTTGCCGGAATTTTTGAATGCTTTCCTATATTCCTATTGTCTTTTCAAGCTACTGCTGTTTTTTTCTGCGAGATTGAAAAATATTCGGCTATTAGTTCTTCAGACGTGTGTCATATACTGAAAATGGTTTAAAAATTAAAAAATGCCTAACCTAAACTTAAGGCAAATGATTGTTCATTCTGGCAAAAAAAAATTTTACAAAAAAAGTCTCCCTTGCCAATATTCATGGTGAAAGCTCTTTTGAAAAGCGCTGCTCGGCAATGGTCGAGTAAGCAAAGCCTTGACATGTCATGCGAGAGATGTGAACCTGAATTACTTGGGCAGCGAATATTTTTCCTTTCTCTTTAATTTTCAGATTTTATTATTTTAAAATGAAAAAAATATATTTCTTTTCTAATTTCATTTACCTTTAAAAAATAATTTTTTTAAGTTTACTCTTATTTATTTTTTAATTAATTTTTAAATTTTTTTAAAAAAATGTTTTTTCTAATTCAATTTTATTTTTAGGCACCTATTTTATTTCTTTCTTTTTTGTACTTTTTTATTTATTTTTCTTTTAATTTTAAGATTGTGAAAGAAATATATTTTTTAAACTAACCTTAATTTTCAAAAATAAATTTGTTACCCTATTCTCATTTAATTTTGATATAATATTTGATTTTATTGCATTAAAAATACATTATCTTATTATTTAGTGGCCGCTAGTTTTTAACAGTATTGAATATTTTTCGAGCTAATCTTTTGCATTCGTTTTTATTTGCCGATATCAATTCATTCTATATTTAATTTCGTTTTAATTTCTAGATTTTATTGCTATAGAAAGAAATAATATTTTTTTAGTTTCATTTAATTTTTAGGAACTTGATTTAAATAATTTTAGTTTTTTTTTAATTTTGATTCTGTCCAATTAAATTACCTTTTTATTTATATATTTTAATTTTATTTTGGGCTTAAGGACATATTTAATTTAACTTTTTTTTCTTGTCGACCGCTGTGGTGTAGTGGAAGCAGTGCGCGCTTCCACTCCGCAACGCCTGGGTTCAAACCCTGGTCAAAGCAACATCGCAAAAAATATAGAAAAAAGGTTTTTTCTTAACAGCGGTCGTCCCTCGGCAGGCAATGGCAAACCTCCGAGTGCATTTCTGCCATGAAAAACAGCTTCTCATAAAAATACAATCGCCGTTCGGAGTCGGCGTAAAACTGTAGGTCCCTCCGCTCTGTGTGACAACATCAAGGCGCACGCCACAAATCGGAGGAGAAGCTCGGCCAAACACTAACATATGTGTAAGCGCCAATCTATTATTATTATTATTATTATTATTATTTTTTCTTTTAATTTTTATATCTTATCGTTTTAAAATGAAGATATATTTTTTTTTTAAATTTCCTTTAGGTTAAAGTACCATATTTTTTGTAATTTTTTTAATAAATTTATTGTTATTTTAATTTTTAGATTTTATCGTTTTAAAAGGAAGATATATTTTTAATGTTTCGCTTAGGTTTAAGGGATATATTTTTTTTACTTTTATTCCTTTTTCAACTAATATTTTTTAATTAAATTTTTTTTTTAATTTATATTGCTGGTGAAAGAAAAATACTTTTTTTAATTCTATTTAATTTGTAGGAACTTATTTTATTTAATTTTTTGTTGTTTTAAAAATAAAAAAACATACATTTTTTAAACATAATTTACTTTGTAGAAAAGCGTAAAGCGAATCGGATAAAGACTTGATTCCTATTTCACCACTTTTACCTTGAGTTGCATATTGATTCAATTTATATTCACTTAGCATCGCCTAGCTCGAAACCAAGAGCTTTCCTTGTGTGCATGTTATGCCTACTCCTTCGTAATAAATTGATGTGACACGAAGGATATATATGTATGTATGAGTGAGGATTTGTAGTGTAGGCATTTTGCTTTGCCATAAACATTACATTTGCAGATATTTGCAAATGTGAACATAAGCAGGCATGTATTTATGTATTTAGATGTGTATGTATGTATATGCATACGTATGTATGTTTGTAAATTAAAATGGGTAGCTTCCCTCACAAGAGAATTAAATTTGCAATTACCCTATATATTTTGAAAGAGTACTTTGATAGAAGTTTTGGGGTCATACAAATTTTCGTTGTTGGCGAGTGCCTAAAACAGCTTGATAAGTTTTTTTATATATTTCTCGATTTAACAATTATTATTATTATTATTATGTAGATCAAAAATGGTGCGTGACTCATGTCAGAAATCATATAATATTTTTTTTTAACTAAAGGGGACCCCACCCTACAAAAAAATTTAACATTATATATTTTCTTGAATAAGTTAATCAGTTTTAGTTAGCGAATATATATTAAATATTTAAAAAAATTCAATACTAGTTATACGCGGTTACATCTCAAATATTTCAGCCTTAAAAACAAAACATGGTTATACCAGGTTCACATATAAGTCGATTATCCTCATTTTCGAGCTTAACACCCTAATCTGTAATTATAACAAGAGATTAGCCATATAAAATTCGTCCCTTGTTAATCTGTAATTATAAAATAATCTCAGATTTAACCGATAACTTTTCGGTGTCCATCCTAGTTTTATCGATTGTTTTTGCGAAAGAGAGGAGA
>NW_023458565.1:14055970-14078141 GCF_013731165.1 Rhagoletis pomonella
AAAAAACGAGCTTTGATTGAGATAATATTGATATGTGAACATAGTTTTAGTATACGATTAATGTAACCAAAGATAATAAATTTTGAATGTAGGAAAATCCGATAAACTATGCAAACCAAAATGAGAATACCTCTGAAGAATATTGTTAATTTCGCACTGTCAACTTACAAAAACAGTTCGAAGCGAAACTAAATTGTGAAGTAAAATATGGTAAACGATTTCTAAAATAATGCCAAATATACACCATGGCATGCGAGTAACTAAGACTGCGAAGCAAGTACTTAACTCAAATTAAATTTCAAAAGCCCTCACAAATCCCAAACCTGCTCCATTAAGTACTACATACTTACCTACCAGCCAAAGTTACACGAACGCCAGGGCGTATGAGTGTTTTCGTGTTCTTCAGTGAAAATTATGCAGCACCCAAAAAAATTCTGAAAATTAGGAGACCGCAAAATTTGCAATAACTTACAAGCTTCGAAACTGCTGATATCCACAGTTCTACAGTTGCCACAGGTGGTAAATTTGGTCCCCGAATAGGCATATTTACAGTTAAATAATTTTTCATAGGAAATACCCTTTTGAACTTATAAATAAATGAACAATCTTGGAAAAAAAGTTCTTTTTCTAAAAATTATTTGGGAGATCGCATCGTGATGCATTTAAAAATTGGAGAATCAAAAAGAAGAGAATGTGTGTTTGTAACCACTTTTGTTAAAGAAAAACTAAGCGGATCCACGTATAATTGTATTGAAAATTATGCAATTTTCATTGCAACAATCAACCACTCAAAACGGACCAATTCAGCCAAAAAAATTTCGGCTTACAAAATTTTTATTTATTCTTGTATACTTTAAGGGGGATATACATATGGCACAAACGAAAAATTTTATAGTACATTTACTAAAAATAAACTAAAACAACCATGTGCTTTATAACTAATTCCCCTTTTCATTGCAATAAATAATATATGTACAAATCCTATTTTTCTCATGTTTATTCAAGAACATACATATGTTTGTGATTAGCTGATTTTCTTATTTGCAATTGTCGTAAGTAACAAATTTTACAGCAGAAATTTGGAATTTACATCTTGGCAAATATTTGTTCGCAATCCAGTCTAATGTAGATACATGTGTATATATGTAGGTATATGTATGTTGTTAAGGCTTGTTCATGTTGAAGTAATGGCCCTCTGCAGGCATATGTGTGTGTTTAGCTAAGTATTTGCGATGCCTATGCCTACATATCATCTCAATGCTTTTTTGCTTCTGTTATCTTCGGTCTGTTGTCTTGCAAATATGTATGTATATCCTAGTACTCAGGCACTTCTTTTGCCTCATTAACTACTACTCAGTTAGGCTCGTAAATTCTACACTTCGCCTTCTTCATATTAATATTTATTTTGTTGTCAATATGCACGAGGCTACACCAACATAGACATTTACACATACATAGATATATGGGCACTTTTTATGTCAACCATATTTGATATGTCAAGATTGGCAAGTAAGCATTTTTATTTGTCTTTATTATGACTCATATTTCCGTTTTCGTTTCCCGGGACTAATATTTCATTGCATAATTTCTTTCGTGTGTTTCGTAAATCACTTTCGACAAGTAAGCAACTTAATTTTTCTTCCTCTAAAAAAACAACTTGAAAATATAAGAAAACGAATGCGGTAAAGTGTGCTCTAGAGTAAAATGCTTTCGTCGGAGCTGAGTACCGAGATTTACTGAATTATCCCTCAGTAGTTCGCAGCCAATGTGGAAGGAGTACCTGCCAAGCTTATTGCATATGCGAATGATATTTCTGTCATACTAAGCGGAAAGTGTCTGACCACACTTAGCTCACTTACGAGCCAATTACTCCGGGTAATACATCTTCGGGCAATCCAAGTGGAGCTTAGTATCAACGCAGAAAAGACAGATCTGGTACTCTTCACCAGGAAATACAAGGTTCCGAACTGGTCTAAGACTCAGCTGGATAAAGTGAGCCTCCAGGTGAAGCAAAGCTCCAAGTAAGTACATGGAATAATACTCGATAGTAAACTGTCCTGGCGCCTCAATGTGGAGTAGAGTGCATTGTATGCGTGCAAAAATCTGTGTGCTGCACCTGGGGCTTATCGCATTCTCTTTCTCACTGCATTTTCACGGCGGTGAACCGTTATGGCAAAGAAAATATTTCTTAAGGGAATAGAAAGTATATATAGGCTATCAGTGATCCTCATGACAGGGGCACTTAGGACTACACCAGCGGCAGCACTTTACATTTTGTTGCATATTTTGCCGACATACATATCGACTAAGAATATAGCGTCAAAAACAGCTGCTATGTGTCAGTTTGTGTGCACGAATTAACTATGTGATCCCGGATCTGTACTTTGGAACGAACTTCGAAGTTACTATAGAGGTCGAAGGCTGGCTCGTTGAATGTCAATACAGATGGATGGATGGATGGCAACGAGGCGGGCTTGCCTAAGACGATGCTTTGCCGGAAACCATGCTAATAGATGAGGTTACAATTTCGCTTTA
This sequence comes from Rhagoletis pomonella, assembly GCF_013731165.1. Taxonomy (NCBI): domain Eukaryota; kingdom Metazoa; phylum Arthropoda; class Insecta; order Diptera; family Tephritidae; genus Rhagoletis; species Rhagoletis pomonella. The sequence goes on from NW_023458565.1 coordinate 14,058,506, forward strand.
AGCGATTAAACGGGAACTCTACTTATCCAGGATCCGGAAAGCGTGGAACAAAACGCAAGACTGCAAGGCATCCAGGATTTTGTGCAGAGCATATGACATGAAGCACACGAAGTTTCTCTTTTCCCGCAAGAGGAAAGACGCCAGGCTACTGGTGGTTATTCTAACGGAACATTGTCGGCTGCCATCCCACGACTTCAAATTGGGGTTGACCACTGGTAAGATATGTAGAATATGCAGAGTGAAGCGGTGGAGCATATCATTTGCGAGCGTCCTGCGTTTAGCAGACTCTGGGTTTTCTAGCTAATCTGGAAGCCACCGCCAAGTTAGGTTCCAGTTTGCCAAGACGACTGCAATGTTTCTCAACATTGGACTTCACAAACTAGCACTCTCCGATCGATCAACATCAGTCCATGGATTTTATCGACAATTTCTGGCGTGACAACCTCTTTTTGGTGAGCTAAACGTTCGGAGTCGCTTGTGCTGGTGCAACCACAACAGAACTCAATAAACCAATTTTGAACCATTGAACTTGATGGTGCAGAAATCGCATTATATCTATCAAGCCTTTCCTGGGTTTCAATAATGGATTTTTTACGCACGAAACTAACTTTTGAATTTTTTTTTTTTAAATCACGCGAGCTTGTCTGCTTTCAATGGCTGTCAAACACAAACTTAATGATGCAACTGGCTCAAAATTTTACAGTAGTCTATTAAGCAATGATAGTTGACGGGATCAGTATTCCATTTAAAGCTACTGACTTTCGTAAATTCGATTACTGTAGTGCTTTAAGGTTTTTTTTCAACAATTTGCGCAAAAGTTTTATGCCTAACCTTTAAGTTGGACACATACAAATGACTCGGTCACGCAACATTAACTTTAAACATACAATTAGGCTTCAAGTGTTTTTAAATATTTACGCACTTCCGACAACTGATTTGTAGACTTAAACAAACATATTTATGTACATTAGGGCGCATCACAAAAATAAGTATCGATTTTCCAACGGAATCGTAAAATGCATTACATTTTAAGACTACCGTCAAAATTTTTCGAAATAATGTTAAGATTTACGTAAGCCGGACCCTTTAGAAAATACCTCGAAAAATATCGATATTTTGATTCCGTTGATGAAATTTAGAAAATTCGTATACAGTTGTAACTAAATTTATTTATAAAAAACTCTATTTTTGGAGGTAATTTCAAATAGGTTTAGCGCAAGTAAAGCTTAATATTTTTTCGAAATACTTCGGCGAAGGTCTTAAAATATAATAAATTTTATAATTCCGCTGGAAAAACGGTACCGATTTTTTTTTGTGGGGTGTGATGCACCCTAATGTACATACATGCACACATGTATACTATATATGTATATTTGAGCTACCTTTGTACACATTTTTACGCAGTTTGACCGCTATTAACATGCCCCAAATCCATCACCAGCTATAATGAGAAACTGTGCACTGTTTCACGAAAGAAGGTCATCAATCGCCTATACATACGAATACCCTCACTTGACCCCCAAAGCATGCAGCAAAAAAAAATAAAAACAAAAAAAAAAAACAAAAAAAAATAATCTAAAATGAAACCCAAAACTTAGCCACTTTGATTGCCGCACAGCAGGCCTCACAGAGGAATTGTGTCAAGAAACCAAGAGGACTTTAGGAAAAAAATAAAATAAGTAAAAATATTCAAAGAGAAATATGTAAATAGCAAAAGAGAAAGAAAAGCATTAAAGTAAAAAGGCTGATAGGAAGATTCGAAGAGTGCGCCTATTATGCAAATAAGCCAACAAGAGAGCACTTTGTTAACAGTCGTGCGGGAAGTGGCACTGACAGGATGAATATTTCAAATGTACGCGCGATGAGTGCAGCAGGGCGACAGCAGAAATTTCTGTGGAAACCAATGTTAAAGTTTTCCTTTTTTTTGAGCTCGAAAGAAAAAAAAAAAAGTCAATGAAAAAATGGCAGACATTTGCAAATCAGAAACTGATATATCTCTCTAGATATGCAGAGTGTAAACCTTATTTTGTGTATCAATCCTTAGGCAAATGATATTGACTAATGCGTGAAACCTAAGCGCAACCAAAGTAACATCAATAAGTAAAAGCTATTGCATTGTACCGGATAAGCAAGGCTAGGCTGTCTGTCTGGTGTTTGGTGGGGTGCGAGTTGTTGCTAAAAGCAAAATTGTGTTAAGAAAAAATTCGAAGCCGAAAAACAAACCACAAAACAAAAGGCTCACTTTCGAAAAAGAGTAGAAAACAAAACAAAAAATAAACAGATAACTCATTGAAATTCGTTAGGAAAGCAATGGAGTGCGTGAAATTGAAATATCTGCTACGCCAGAAAAAGTACGTAAAATAAATTAAAAAAAAAAAACGGAAATTGATGCATCAATAACGGATTTCCAATAAAAAGTGATGGATTGTAAAAAAAAAAATTGTTTGTTTTAGAATTATGGTTTACTAGCCTTTGCCCGCAGCTACGCCCGAGCGAGCGAATTTCGGTTTAATGTTGTAATTTCAATTGCAACAAAACAGGCAATAAATTATATCACCGAAATTAATAAATTTCCTTTCCAAAATTTATTTAGTACATCGATTTTCGAATAAATTGGCAATTCTTTTACAAAAAATAAATAAAAGAATATTTACATCAACACTATTAGTATTATATCAATAACTCAATGGCATTAAGCAGGGGACACAGATTTAAATTTGGGAAAAGTGGTGAATCTTTGCTGTTAAGACGAAAGATAGTCCATTTTGCAAATATTCACTTAAGTTGAATTTGATTTTTTAAACAGAAGACATGCTCTTCTAAATGGTTTTTGTACTGAAGCTTGCTTGAGCATTTTTCTTTGGCATCCACATTGCAATACTGCATTAAAGTAGCTGATTGAATTTATGACGACTTTAGAAAAGGTGGCAACCACTCATAAAAATATTTTCGAAACAAAGCTTTGTGGAAGTTGTTGCCACTTGTTTTGAAGTCTACTTAAATTCAAGCAGTCACATATTTGACTGAAATACTGCAATATGGATGTAAAAAAAAATTTCAAGAAAGCTTTAACATTAAATAAAGCATAAAAAAATATTAAAAGCACTCATTACGAAATATCACACGTTTTGTGTTTTTCTTTTTTATAGGAAAGTAGAAAATTTCGGAAAATCTGACAACGCCATTGGAAAGCGGAGGAAAAAATACTTCGAAATGGTGGAAAGTTGACTCACCTCACGTCTCCCCACATATGTTTTTAACTTAAGGAAAAATGGAACTTGACTTTTAAAGTATTTTTCAAATAAAAGATTAATTTTTGAAACATATTGTAATATTTCCTTTTACCTATTAATACAGTTGATTAAATAATTTTTATATAAGGATGAAGCAATCCTATTAAAAATGTTTTTTTTCTAATTTTTTGGGATCTCATTGGTTCGGTTGGTTAAAACTAAAATTTATTTTTTAAGCAAGTGGCAACCCTCTTCAAAAAATATGCTAAATCTTACTCAATTTCATAAAAATTCAATGAAACTGATTTTAAATTAATACGCTGGCGGCAACCCTCATGATAAATATTTTCACAATAGCCACAGCTTTTTTAAAACCTCTCTCGCTTGACACCCATATTCGAATATTTTATTAAACTTTTTAGTGAAAATGATTTTGAATTTCTAAAAAGGTGGCAGCTCCTCTTAAAAAATATTTTTTTTTAATAAATATTTCTTAAACTTTTCGCGCTTGCTGTCCATATCAAAATATCTCGCTTACCTTGTTAATTAAAAGTATTTAAACTTTTTGAACAGCCGATTTATTTTTACATCCACACTAATTAATTGATACGGAACTTTTAACAAGTGGCAACCTATTTAAAAACTACTTTTAAACTAACTAGTTAAGGAAAGCCTTCTTTTCTGTCACCTACATTGGTGTATTTATTTCATTTGACTTATAAATTGATTGACTTTAACATTTGAAAGAGGTGGCAACTCCTTTACGAAAATATCCTGCATCGGTTGGCAGCCCGCTTCAAAATTACATTTTAAATAAAGCTTTGTAAAACTTTTCGCGTTTGATACCCATTTAAAAATATGTACTTCGTTTATTTATTTATTTATTTATTATTATTATCAACAAACAGGACGCTTACAGACTATATGACAAATATATACATAGAATAAGGGAAACCCTTATGACAAGTGCCTTATGAGTAAATTCTTAAAAGTAAAACCCTCCTTAAAGGAGCATTCATACCTAAACACTATTAACAACACCCACAAAAAACAATTCATTACAACGAAGAATACGTGAGGGAACATTAAAACGAATTTTCATAAGGAGGTGCGAGCAATCTATACAGCCTGCAATTATGTCAAAGACAAAGCACATCGATAACAGAGTACGCCTGGACTCTAAGGACATCATCAGATTTATCAACAAACAACGAGAAGGATAGGACAGAATAGGGTCTACAAAATTAAGCGGACGCAAAGCGTATAAAAGCCCTCTGAACAGACTCCAATCTGTTCACATGAACTGTATGAAAAGGTCTCCAAATAAATACAGCGTATTCTAACCTCGACCGAACTAAAGACGAATACAACAGTTTGAGAGTATAAGGATCGGAAAATGACCTAGTTAATGAAATTTTTTTTTACTATTTGAACAGATGGCAATATCCTTAAAGACTATTTTCTTTGGAAACCCGTATTTGAACCGATTTCTTTTTACACAAACACTGTTGTTATTTTTTTATTTAACTAACTAATTAATCGATACTAAAATTTTAATGGGTGGCAACCTCCTTAAAAAAATATTTTCAAAATTAAAAGTTTTGGAAAGCATTTTCTTTTGACACCCACATTAGTGTATTATTTAATTTAATTTATTAATTGACGCTCCAGCTCTTAAAGTATTCAACTCGGAACCCGCTGGTGGTAGCAGAGGAAGAGGGAGGCCCCCAATGCGATGGAAAGATCAGGTGGAGAAGGACTTGGCTTCACTTGGCGTTTCCAATTGGCGTCAGTTGGCACAGAGGAGAAACGACTGGCGTGCTTTGCTGAACTCGGCCAAAATCGCTTAAGTGGTTACAGCGCCAAAAAAGAAGAAGAAGAATTGATTGACTTTAAGTTTTGCAAGAGAGAAGTGGCAACTGATTTCAAAAATTAAATGTATCATGGCAGCCCACCTTAGATTTTTTTTTTGTTAAATAAAGCTTGCTTAAACCTCTGTAGTCTCATACCCATATAAAAATATTTCGCTTACCTTTCTAATTAAAGGTATTTCTACGTTTTGAACAGGTGGCAACCTTATTGAAATTATTATTTTTTTTTTTGACAGCACGTATATGAACCGACTTCTTTTTACACCCACGCTGTTGTTATTCTTTATTTAACTAATTAATTAATTGATTATAATTTTTTTAACAGGTGGCAACCCCTTTTTATTTAATTAACTGTAGAAAAGGTTGGCAGCACTCCTAAAAATATGCTATAAGTTAATCCAGGTTATAACCTAGCTAGCCGTGTACTAAATTGTTGTAATTTGTATAGAAGCAACTAAGGCTACAAAACAGAAATCTTCTTTGTAAAACTGTAATTTTTGTGCTCTCCGGCTACCTGTTTGCACTATTTTCTACTATTTTACTTGTCCTTCTTACCTGGAAAATTAAAAAAATGCCCCAGTTACGAAGCAAATCTAAACAACTTTACATCAATAAAGCACATTTTTTACCTTCTTACAGGAATTTAAAAGAAAAATATAAATACATATTTATAACACAAAAATAGTATCTGCAACCGGCAGGAAACCTCAAAGCCACTTGGCAAATAACCAAATTCAGTTGAAGGCGAGAAGAAAAGGTGGAAAACAAGACTTTGAGAAGGAAAAACCGCAGGCGTTTTCATGGCAAGCAAGCAGAGTTCTACGAATGTGCATAACAAGCTTTGTGCTTAGGTATACATATTTATGTATTTATATTTTCAATATAGCTTCTTGGCTTGCATTTTTCCGATCTTCTCGCCATTTTATGATATGTATGTACTATTTATAGCACCTACTTAGCACTATGTGGTGTGTACTTCCTTTTTGCTCTGCCAAGCAAAATAAATAAAAAGATGCAAGGCTGTTAATATTTTTTCAAGGAAATATCTGCTACTGGCATTTTTGGTGTAAACAAGTAAATTTTACCAAAACAAAGTCCTTGCAAAGAACTTAGAAGTATTTTAATTGAAAATTTAAGGTCATCTTTATTCTATTAAAGAATTTAGCAGTTTGTGTTTTAAGAAGGTGGCAACTCCTTGGAAGAAAGGAAAAATATCTTAGGAAAAAAGAGTTCAAGCCGAAAACATTCATGCCCATGCCGCGAATTGAAAAACATTAATTTTTTTTTGGTCTAGAACGATGAATTGGTTTTGAATATGCGCAAAATGTCGATTTTATTATACTCTCAACATGCATATCTAAAAGGGTAGTCAACGGAGACTGGCCTACATGAGGTGGTACTTAGAATTGAGAGATCGCTCTACTATAAACAGTTTACAATGGCGTCCTTTATAGACACCATGGGGGGCTTTAATAAGGTTAATGTAGATTCCATTCATGAGGCACTAGCGTAAATCCTGACAAAACTAACCCTATGATTTTCACAAATAAAACACAATTGCCTAATTTTACTAAACCAAGGTTCCGGGGAACGGAACTGGATCTGTCAAACAAGGTGCAATAACTTGGAGTTATTCTGGATCCCTAACTTAATTGGAAACCAAACACTGGAAGGAAGGCCACGGTGCAAGGAAGGCCACAGTCACGGTAACTTAATGTCACATCGAAGTATGTTTCATTTTGAATTTTTAAAATCCAAGTTACTTTATGTTCAGTTAAGTTGCCACAATGATGCTCTAAGTGTTGTTTCCTGCACGTATTGTGTGTTCGGACTAACAAACAAGCCTTTCCTCTAAAAGTTAAAAAGAGTTTTATAGCCAATATAAATACTTAACTGCAGTCGTAAGTTTCAAATAACGCTGTAATATGGCTTAAGAGACCTCATCAAAAAGTGAAAAGAAAAGTGTGATCGGAAATCATTCCAGGCAATGTGCTTTGGCAATGTCTAAGGAGACATCGTTTGAGTTACTCTATAAATTTCAATAAAAAAAGTTAAATATTCTCGTAAAATAGTAATATAATCGGTCCTTGGGGAGTACGCGACTATGTATGACAAAATAGTAGTAAAAAAAAATCCTATTGTAGTACTTTCGGCAGCACTCATTCGCATATCCCTTTAACATAGCCATTTTCTCTTCGCCCTCCCTAATCTTAAACATTAACGAATAGAGTTTTGAAACAAACTGCTCACATTAAGTTTTGCGCAATCGTAATTTGATACTAAAGCGAGTGGCGCAATCTTTTATCGGTACGAACTATTTTGCAAACAAAAGCCTTCATTAACGCCATACTAAGTCCAAATGTGCCAATAAAAGCAACTTAAATTTAAACCTTGCACCATGTTATCCTTGCTTATCTGTTTATTTTTGCAATTAAATTTGACAACACCACCGGAAGACCTTCGAAACAGTAAAATTTACAATTTTATTAAACCAACACATATGTGGCTGCCAAATTTGTCAAAGCCACAAAGGATTGCAACAAACCAACTGGCCTGAAAGTGTGTAAGCTGCTTTGATTTTTGTCGAAAGCAAACGAACTGCATATTTACATGTGTATTAGGGGTGTGCTAATTTAAAAAATTTTGTAATAATCCTACAAATTCTTGCTCTGAATAACTCAGTGAGAGGGGGGAGACCAGTATGTTTGCGTGTATGTATATAACAAAATATTTATTTGTGCAAAAAAGGTGGTTAGGCACTGTGGCCAATGGTTGTAAGCCATGCAGAGTCGGCAAAAAGCTACGGTAGCATTGTCCGGAGGATGCATCCGACTAGGCCAAGCATCCTTTGAATTGCCATCAAAATAAAATTTTAAGATTGTTTTATTTTATGGCAAGTGAGAAGTGCAAGTGCAAAAATTCATAAATTGCATAAAGGAAATTTTTGCACATGCAGCAGTACATAGCATGCATTTAGACGCCCGTTGTTAAAAGTCGCGCCTAAACAAACTATTTCTTTAAGCTTTTTAGTATTTATATTTGGATGATTTCAGGTCATCTACACATAAAAGTTAAGGCTAACTGTCACCATAGACTAATTTATTCCATATTCGTAATTAAATTTCTCGAAAAAAAAAAATATAGATATTACAAACAAGAACGCCCCTAACATTATGCACATAAACCGGATGCAGTTACTGTGATGACCAGAATTGATTGCATTTTGCACATTTGCTCCAGTCTCTGTCCTATTATGCTCGTTCGTATGTGTTTTATACATACCCACATATATATATGTGTGCGTTAACAAGCAACACCCATACAACTGGGCACTTGAATGTAAATAATCTCACTCATCTTTGCTTAGTCGTTTTGCATAAATTTTAGGGCAACAAGCCGCACACAACAGCAGCAGAAGAATTTAATAATGCATGCTCAGCTTGTTTGTTGTAAATATGAGTCGCCAAAGGGTATGAGTAAGGCCACGTCAACGGAACCTCAATATTTTTAGCCAGTCACAGATTTTTGAAAAATGTATATTATTGTAAAGTATTTTTCGAGTGACGTAAATATGCAAATTTTCGAAAGTAAACATAGGGACACCCTCCTTTTTACAGTTTTTTAAAGATAATCGATTGATTTAATTTTCCGTTGTTATCAATTTTCTTGAAGAAATACTGCACACACGAGCTGAAAACTGATTTCAAAAACAAAGAAAATTTCGTTTTCGATTCTTGATAATTTTTTAATAAACATTTTTTGTTTTTTTCTGAAAGCTGGACTTGATTTGTTAGAGGATTTGCACTGCAACCCTAGGTCTGTTGTAACCTTTCGAGCTGGATACTTTAGGTGAAATTATTTTTTTCAAATTTGTCACACTCTAAAATATAATTGTCCTTAACATGGAAAAATAAAGTAATTTTTTTCAAATTATCTACATATGTACGTATGTATATGACAACATAGAGATTCAAATACAATAATACACTTTTTTCAAAATTCCGTCACTTGGCGAAAGTATCGAGGATCAGTTGACGTGGCCTTACTCACATGGCAATGCTTATTGTGGCAATTCAAACCAGTGTGTCCATGAGGTCAAATATGCAACGAATATTTATTGTTGCGCAAGCCAATGGGGAATTTTATGAAAGTTAGTGAGCTCGTCATAAATTTAAAAAACCAAAAGAGTTTAGAATAGAGGAGTATTCAGTATGTTGACACCTGTTAAATTGGCATATAGAAGGCTGAAACAAGAAAAAAAGCTGGGCTCGAATCGTAACATTCGTTCACGAATCGGAAACCATACAAAAGAGAATTACGTGATACGTCAGTTGTATAAGCTGAATGGGATAAAGAGTACGTTAGCGTATGTCATAATCCGAAAAATGTGTTTTTGCGTGACGAGTAATATAATATCGCATGTGACGAGTATTTAGCTTTTCAAATAGTTCTAGAGAACTTGAAAAGGACAAAATGTCCTGGATATTTTGAAGAAAAAAATTAAAATTTTAAAACATCGACTATTGGAATGCTACAGTTTTTAATTTTTATTAATTTCTCACATTAAATTTCTTGATTTTTCAAGAACGCAATTTTGCAGAACTTTTTTATCCTTCTCCAACATTGAAAATATGTTTTTTCGGCCCAATTTTGCAGTAGTTTGTTTCATATTTTTAAGAAATTCTAGAACTGTTGAAAAGCTACTCAGGAGATTTAAATTTTTTTAACATTAACTTTCTCGCATTTTTTTGATAAAAAAAAACAATTTTTTTGCGATCATAGGCCTAAACCAAATCTTTCTAGTTAGCAGTGCCCCTTGTTGTGTAACACCCAATTTTTTAGCTAACTCATTAATTAACTACAAAAAATAAGGAACATTCCAGCGTCTTCGTCTTGGTCTGCAGGCTGTGTCTCCGCCAAATTTAACGTAGAATACGTGGTATCGGTATCCTCATCCTCATATTTTTCTTTATATTTATCTTTGTTTTTACTTTTATGTTTATCAAATTCTTCATCTACATATTCCCCTTCACCTTTGCCTTTTATAAATATTGCGCCATCTGTTATTCATAAGCCGAAATACCTAAACACACATATTTTTTGTCTCCTTCTCTCACTTCCAGCGCATGCACGAGTTTGCAAAATGATGACGAAGTGAAAATTATTTATGCTCATATATTTGAATCAAATAAACATACTTAGAAGATATCAACCAATACATCCCATATACCAAATGAAAGGTAACCTTAAAGAAAACAAATTCATTCGAGCGGTTTTCGAGTATTTTGAAAATAAAATAAAAATTGCTAATTTTTTCAACAATTGTTTTCATTAAAATGCTCAATATTTGTTGCTTTTATATAAAATCTGTACACGATAATATTTCTATTGCTCCAAAGAATCTATATCCCGAAAATGAAAGTTAAGCCTGCAAAAAGTTGCTAGAGCACTTTAAAGCTCAAAATTGGCCAATGTTTAGCGTTGTTTCTACGACAAAAACCGAGTTGGTTACTTACAAGTATGAATTTGTCATTGGGTTAGGAATTATATCTTTGAAACGCCACACTCTTCCTTTAAATCGCTTCATTAGTTACCGTGAAATAAGCGTTTTCGTAAAGCTCTAAAAATTACAACTACAACATTTGAGCATAGCCTCATATTGAAACGTGAGACGTATTCCACGTCAAAAAATTTCATTTGGAAGTTATTTTTAATAAAACCCTGTAGGTAAATAGGCCAGTATTTAAAGATACTAAAAAAAAAAATAAATTTAAATTTACTTCAACTAACTAAATTTTAAATTTTTTAACTTTCCACAAGCTTTAAAGCGAAGTGAACCACCTTTAAACAAACTGCCGCTTTGTTCATTTGTTAGTAGGATAAGCACATTTGAAATGACTACCACAATAATAAAATATATTAAAATATAAGCTAACGAATGCTCCCAAATTACATTTGTTACCTTTTATGCAAATAACTATGACACTCTTTCCATACATTTGCAGCTTATGCACGCGCAGAGGCAGACGCATACATACATACTAGGAATGTTAATCCCGAGACTCCTTTTTAAGGTCCCAAAAATCCCGGAATTCTTGACAAATTAATTTTAGTAAATTTTAAACACAAATATCAATATATTCGCGAAACCATGGGCCAAATATAGCAAAAGGGCGTTCTTAGTTTTTCACTCTGACATTTGTAATTCAAAAATTATTTATAAAATTCAGAGAAGTGTGCTTAGAGAAGAAGCATGGTCATCAAATTAAAGATGAAATTCTGTAGAATTTAAGCAGATTCAAGTTTTCGGTGCAGAAGGACTGCTAAGTATTGAAAATGTTCTTTTAAAATTGTATCCTTAAAATTTCGCAATATTTGTTTTCGAAGATATTATATGTTAAGGACTTATATAACCTCCAATTTCGTCCTTCTAACTTTGCCAGCTTAAAAAATTACCTATTCGTCCCTCTGAATCTAAAAAATTTTAATTTTTTTGAATTCTAAATCAATTCCTTCTTGCATTTGGTATCCATATTTTTATTCTACATTGCATTGAACTTTTTAAATAATTTTTGGAATTAATCATATCATTGAAATTACAGAGTCCTTTAAAATAAATCCTGGGATCCCGGCATTGTGATAACGACATTGGGAAAACCCCGGGATCGGAAAAAGCTGAAAAATTAACATCCCCAATACATACATACAAACATGCCATTCAAAAATTCTTGCTTCATCATCTCCCTAATGCACTGAGACATTACACGATTTTACCAGCCGGAACAGCCTACTTCCATTGTACATAACCATTGTTATTGTAGTACGTACTACGAATATTGTTAACAGTAAACTTTTGAAGCAAAACAAAAGGCAACCAACAATCCCTGGGGGCTGACATTGCAAAGGAAAACATCTTAACAAAAAATTATGTGGTTTTCTCTGCCGAATTGTGAATGTTCACGAACGCCTAGATTTGCGGTTGGGTCGCTGTCGTTGTTGTTATTGGTGCTGTTGCGGACAGCATTTGTTGCTCCCGCTGACAAGATGCTGCAGAGAATTCACTGTTCACTGTTGTAATGGGACTTGTAAAGTACTTGAATTGTGACCATATTGTTTTGGCTCAGGCAACAGCAGCTAAAGTATCATTGAGGTTTAGCTTGAATATCATCTTTGCCCTTGTAGTTCAGGTCACTTTAGGCAGTCATTCAGCTAGGCAGCCAGTTGGCAACGCAACGCAAAGCGGAGCAACACAGCGCAGCCCAGCAAGTGGCGAAGGCATTAATGCGGATTTATGGCATAATCGCTGCTAGGCATATAAAATATGAGACTTTATTTTATTAATTTAGTTTGTAATAATTTTATTTCCGTTTTGACTTAGTTTTGCTTGTTTTTGTAAAATTGGTGACAAACTGAATAGCGGTAGCTGTAGGCGAGACATGACAGGCGAAAGGGGGGTCACGCTGAGCCTGAACTAACTTTAAATCGAAGGTCATAGCGCATCAATTATTTTTTGCTAATTTGTCTTATTCATGTTATAATGAGTAAAACTTTTACAGGCCATAACTTGTCGAGCCGTTAGTCGTTTTCTTTCAAAACTTTTATACACTCATATTGGACTACTGATTTAAGCATTACATTTGCACTTTTTTTTGTCAAGGAAACAGTATTTAGGCTACATCACTCGGAATTTATTTTTGTAATACATAATTCGCTTGAAAAATTTACGATATTTTTTGAACAACTTGAATTTTAATATTGAAAAGATGCCTTTGCAAAACCGCCAATCGCCTGAACTCCAGGAATCGAGATTTATGCATAAAAATCGTAAAGTCGTTTTAAAACAACAGATTTGCAAAATAATAACTGGAGAAAATACCACCAATCAAGGCAATGCCTTCAAGGAAAATCAGTTTTTAGCTCTCCTGCCGTTTGCAAGTGCAAAACCTACCTGTACAGTGTCTTTAACGTAGCTGGGCTGTCACCACAGACACGTAAACTTCTGCATCTCCACCATTGAGGATTGCAAATACCTCAGGTTTGAGTACCGGGGCATATACCCCAAGAGAAAAGAGAAGCTCATAACCATTATTTTCGATATAGACACCAGCTCCTGACACAGCGTAAGTCTTGGAGCCATCAGTAAAGATTCGGGTTTAGTGCTAAAATTATGCAAGAATTCAGTTTCAGGATACTCGACCTTGTAGAATCTACTCAGCAAAGGCAAGACTGGCGTACTATTCTGTGGCATTGAAAAGACATTTGTGTCTAGATCTCTGCCATCAGTAATCTCCGTCTCTCGACCCACTCATTATCATATCAACAACCATTCCTCTTAAGCCTGCACGTGGCCATTAAGGCATCCCAACGTATAAAGATGCAAAGTCATGGTAAGTGTAGCAGAGCATCGGCAGGTTTAGTATAAAAAGCTCCCGTAGAGCACGCGGCGACTGTCCTTTCAAGTTTGGCAAGCAGATTTCACACGCAATTGATTTAGAGTCTGTTCTACCATATACCTTGGCGCATAACTAGTAACGGGTCTGTTCATCGAGGTGTGGTTCCAAAAGATACCTTTTGGTGACAGACCCCACATTTTAACAAAAGCCTCTTAACCTTTCCAAAATGCCAACCACGGAGGTCTTATGCTCAACTTGAGACTTCCAAGCTTGATGTCCAAACGAAGAAACAATTTTATCTATATTTTTTCTGCAATGTTGCTTTGACCAGAGCATAAACTCAGGCCCTGCGTAGTGCTAGCGCGCACTACTAACCACTACACCCCTAGCAGCTGTTTGAGTCATTCCTTCATTACGCTATGGCAGAAAATCGAAGCGAATTTTCCCCACTATGCTTTTGCTGACCTCGCCAATCATAAACGTAAAAAATATGTATTTTAAGTATACAAAATATTTGCGCGCCACAAATCAAATTAATGCCAAAAGGTAAACAGCCAGCGACCAAGCTAAAGCAACAGTAAATAAAAATATTGACATTCAATTTAAAAATTTACGCGCTTTCAAATATCAACATTCATAAATAAAATTTTCGCGCTCTTATTTTACATCTAAATAAATGCCTTTTATGTATTATTTATATTTTTTACGTTAAATATATGAACATTTTCACCTTAAATATATGTGGGCTTGAATGGCTATTCGTGGAAAGAAAGAAATGTTAGCCACCGACTCAATGGCCATAATCGTTTTGACAGAAATCATAAATAAAACAAGCCACAAGAGAACAACATTAATAAAAAAAAAACCAAAAAAAAAAAACGAAATGTGTACACAAATAACCAAAACATATTTGCAGTCGCATAAGGTGTACTAAAAAAATAAAAATAAAAGATGGCCAACACAATTTAATGAAATGGAAAATTGGCAAGAAGTTGCGCTTTGTACTGCAATAACGTTCATTTATAAGCGGTTATTGTTGCTGCAGTTAGCATTTGTTATAGCTGGTCAGGTCGTTATTGTTGAGCGAAATATGTTTATGTGCAGCTATGAAAGTGTGCGAATTAGTTGCGTGCTTTTTATGGCTACGTTTGGTCTGCTACTGTCTACATAGCTGTTTGCCACAAAATGATTGTTGAACACGTAAAAAATGTATTAAATACCTTGTAGTCATAAGGCTATGTTTACATACATACATATGGGGCGTTCCATACCAAAACGGACGTGGTTCACACCTCATTTTGAGCTTGATTAATACATTTTATAAAAACTTTGCAGCACAAAAACAAATCGATTTAATATTTAGTTTTCCAAATATCTCGCGAACGGAGCGAGGAAAGAATTTGAAAAGAAATATTTAAAAAAAAATTTTTTCTTGAAAAATTTTTCACATACAAATTTTAGCCACCTCAAAAAAATTTAAAAAAAATTACAATGGTAGCTCCGAGTATTGCGCAATATTTAAGTATAGTATTATAGGTTTCACTTTACAATAATTTGAGTTATGATTTTTTTTTTTACACCGAAGTTGAGTAAAATGAGTACATAAAAAATTTACAATTTTTTTAATTTTTTTTTAGATTTATTTTGAGTTTTGTAGCCCATTAAATTTTAATAAAAAAAAGTGCAAGTTTTGAGCGATTGCAAAATGGACGTTTTCACTGTTTAGTTTGTACATTTTGAAGTATCTTAAATTATTAAAATTAAAAAAATCTTGAAATTTCAAAAATTACAAAATGGCTTTGACAGATATTCTATATACTGGCGTTTTTTTCTGTAGAGAGCAGGAAGAGACAGTAACAAAAACCAACTCGAGAAATTGCTTGTAATATGTAAGAAAAAAATTTTTTTTCCTTTATTTATTTTTATAAATATCTTTTTTTTCATGTAAACAATTTCCAGAATATCTTGACTCCTGCGCCACCTATCGGGCAAGATTTTTTCAGAAATTTTCAAAACAATGAACAAAATCGGACCATAAATATGGGGTTTTCGAATATACCGACACCTGCGGCACCTAGAGGATTAGTTAATCATTCATATTGAACTGTTATCGGATTATGAGCTAATTTGAAGTTTCAAGTCCCTAGCTCATCGGGAAGAAGTAAAATCGCGAAGTCGGGAAGTTGGTTATAATTTACTGCATGATTTGAATACACACAGTTGAAACTTAATAAAAGCTTGTAAAAAGAATCACAGCTGCACATCAGAAATAATTAGGAAAAGGTAATCTCAAAACCAAAAACCCACCTATCTTCAAATTCTAAATTTTTTAATCTTTTCTGATGGGAAGTTTGTGCCTTAAAATTTCAACAATTTAAGAAAAAAGTAATATTACATAAATTATTAAATATTTGTGATTCCACTTACCAGAACATACAAAAAGATATATTTCTGTTGCCTTGACATCTGTAAAAAAAAAAAAAAAAATTTATAATGTTCTATATTCAATATTAAATAAAATCAAGCATGACAGAATGTGCTAAGGCTTCGATTTATTAAGGTAAAGTAATTATTTTTCGTTCTTTTTCTTTTCCTTAAAGTAACTACAACGTACTTAAAACTATTACGGCGTAGTGTAATCAATATTATTATTGCACAGATTTATATTGATTACACTTTCAGTATCAATTTTTAGATATATTTTTCAAATAAAAATAGCTAATGGGAATCATATTATGCAGTTACGAATTTAATTTAAGTTTTCGTTGTGAGTCAATCAGTGTAACATATAATGCTAGATTTTGCCCGCAGCTCCGCCCGCTAGAAGTTCGATTTAACATTGGGATTTCAAATTCAACCAAAAAAGAAAATAAATCATATTACGGAAAATAATAAATTTTATTTTAAAATTTACTTAGTGTCTCGAAAGTCTAGAGCTTAGTCAATGTGTACTTAAAAAAAAAAAATAAAATAAAAAAGGAAAATGTACCCCGCACCACCAACTTTTCTTTTTGGAGTTATTTATTTCCATTTAAGAAATATACGTTTTAATTATGGAACATATCGGATCACAAATTCTTATTTTTCAAATATTTTTACACCTGCGCTACCTAGCGTATTAGTTCCGTAGCTAAGTTTGAAGTTTCCAGCTCATCGGTAAGTTGGTGAAACTTAATAAAAGTTTGTAAAAAAAATGTTTAAATCGTTCGTTTTCAAGTTACTTATATAGGTGGCAAATTTAAAATAACCATATACCACACTCAAATAGAAATTGTTTTTTAAACGTTTGATACCTTCTTCGAAACTTTTGGCCTAATAAAGTTTTCTTTCGTCTGACATTCATATTTGAATATTCCTTTAAACGAAATTTAACGTTTGAGCACGTAGCAACTTTCACTAAAATAGTTTCAAATAAATCTTTTTTCAACCTGTTTCGTTTGACATTCATATTGTAATATTTCATTACCGGTTACTTTTAAAAAGGTAGAAACCCTTTTAGCAAATATTTTCAAAAAAATGCTTTCCTAGGTGCACCTCTTTCGATTGACATCCGTCGTATAATACTTTATTTAACTTATGGAAAAATTGGGTTCTACTTTTAAACAGGTGGTAACCTTCTTCACAACATATTATTATAGTAAAACTTTCTAAACCTCATTCGTTTGCTACCCATCCAGTATTACAAATACTCCATTTAGTTTATTAATAAAATCGAATTTAACTTACTAAATAGCTGGAAATCCTCTTAAAAATAATTTCATAATAAAACTTTTTATAATCCTGTTCATTTGGCATAGATATTGCAACATTTCCTTAAACTTATACATTAATTTTTTAAGCAGGTGGCAAACCCTCCAAAAGAAATGCGCTATATATTAATACTGTTCCGGATTAACCTACGCTAAGCTAACACCGTTCATAAGCTATCTATGTGGCAAATTTTATCCAAAGAAATAGCAACAACTGTCACATTTATAATAATAGTAGGATACATTTAACTCGTTTATTAAATTGCTTTTAAAGTCCCAAGCTGGCGGAAACATGCGTCACAAATATTTTTGAAATAAAAACTGCTATCCTAAACCCTCACTCTTTTAATACTAGTATTAAATTATTTTGATTTACTTGTTAACTAAATTGATTTTGAATTTTCAAGCAGATGGCAACCCTCTTCAAAAATATTTTTGACATAAACCTCTCTCGTTTGACACCAATATTAGAATGTTTCGTTTAACTTTTTAATCAAATTGATTTTAACTTTTGCAACAGGTGGCAACCCTCTTAAAAAATATCTTCGAAATAAATTTATTTGGATTCTTCTAAGTTTGACATCCACATTGTTGTGATTTTATTTTGTTTATTTAACTTATTTATTAATTGATTTTAATTTCTTAGAAAGGTGGCAGCTGTCTTCAAAGAATATCCGATATGTTAATCCAGGTTACAGCCTTTTTGTGCACCAAATTTCATTGAAATACGTCAAGTCATTTTAGCGTCAACTAACTCATTCATACACAAACTTTCACATTGATAATATGAACAAATGACTAGAAACCGTACCATTTAAAGAACCCCTATAGTAGTATATATGGCTACGCTGTATGTACCTAATTTACTCTTTTAAAACTGCTACAGAAATTAAACACAAATGCACCTCTCAATATTCAGATGCATACATGGATACACACTTACATAGATATGTAATTTACATACATTAAAGAATTAATTGTCGAATATAAATCAAATAGGCTCATGTCCGTGTCACAATTTTTCCAACACAGAAGCCATTAAGGTTATAAAATATAAGCATCCGCAGGCTTTAGCTGTTAATTTAATGTTAAATAAATAATAAAAGGAAATATAATAGACTTCCGAGTAAAATGACCGTTGATGGCTCTGCGGTTGTTCTTCTGTCAATCCGTTAATTAACCAGCAGTTATTGTGGTATTTAATTACAGTCAAATAATTCAATGATAAGCACAGTGGGATCGTCGGTCGAATTCTACTGAAAGAAGTCTGATGAGCAAATGTGGTGATTTCCGAAATAGCTATCACTTCTAGAATTTTTTCAAATTATTGTTGCTTTTCCACAATAAGTTTTTCATTAAAAACGGCCTCAAGCTCAATAAAAATTGCTGAATATAATTGTTATAAGGCCATAAAGAAACAAAAACAAATGACAAATTCAGTAATTACAAATTAATGTTTATATGTGGAGAAAAATCACTCGAAAAATACCTACACGTGGATGTACAGATGTATATGTATTTATGTATATATATACACGACATTTATTTGTTTTGTAAGGAGTTGCTGGAAAAAATTAATGAGTCTGAGTGTAACTAATTGCATTCCAGCGCTTACACAATAATGTCAGTTGTAAATGATTACGAGGAAGTTGGCATGTGAGTTATGTGAATTTATTTAGCTGTAAGTATGTAAAAACATACATGCATACATATATTTGTACATTTATATGTACAATAAAGTATTTACCGCATTTTGTTCCCGACCACAGAGTTACTCCTCAAATCTGAACGAAGTTTATACACATCTTAAAGTATCGAAAATATTTTACGACATATTTCAAGCGCTTGTAAAGGGTTCAAATATTAACGTTGGAATTTTATTTTTTTCCATTACTGTATATATTAAGTTGCGTCTTGACCTTTTCCATACATACATAGTTCTTCACTATTTACATACTTTAAGCAAAATTACTATATAAACAGACAAAACATGCAAATTAAATTTATATTCAAACTTAGCTAATTTTTCCTTGAAATTTTTTATGCTTAAAAACCCTTTTTAACTTAATTTGTACATGTAGGTCTCTGTTTGCAGTTTTTCAAAAATCAATTATCTGCTGACATAAAATGAGCTTGGTTGGGATTCCCTCGTAAGTACTTTAATGCAATTTTACTCATCGCAAATGTAACAAGAAACTTGTTTCACAAAATTGAAGTTAAGCAACAAGTACTTAGGCTTTTAAGTGGTTTCCATATGGGGTATTCCATGAGTAAGTGAAACTTTGTGTCCAATTGTAGAGTAGCTTATTGAACATGGAATGCTTGATGAATCAATGCTCAATGCCTGAAATTAACGTTTTTTCGAAAAAAAATTTAGTTATATTATTTTA
>NW_023458565.1:14078541-14084004 GCF_013731165.1 Rhagoletis pomonella
AATTTTTTATAAAAACATAGTCCATTTTATATCAAAAAACCATAAAAATAAAATCACTAAACTTTGTGCAAAACTCATGAAAATTCAATACATTTGCACACTAATTTGCAACTTTCTATTCAGATCTTTTAGAAAAATTCTAGGTATGCTGTTTTATAGTCCATTCAATTCTAGTAATGCAAGTTTAAAGTTGCTAAAAAATCGCTTAGATTTTTGCAATTTTTTTAGTGGAAGCTGTTGCTCATTTTCCCCACACAAAAAATAATTGTCGAATATATTTTGTGTGGAAAAACTTTCGCGAAAAAAAATACCAAAAATCAACGCGATTTTCTAGCGACTTCAAATTTGCACTTTGTTATACTAAATTTGAATGTGCTATAAAACTGCATACCTAGAATTTTTCTAAAAAATCTGAATAAAAAGTTAGTGTGCACTTTTAATGAATTTTCCTGCGTTTTGCACAAAGTTTAGAGATTTTATTATTATGTTTTGTGGTGTAGAATGAACAATATCTAAAAAAAAAATATCGAATTATAATTAGAGTAAAAAGCGAATTAATAAATTAGAGTAAAAAGCTTTGCATATATTGCGAAAAATTCACTGTGCCAATACTTCTGTTCGGCACTGTATGTACATTAGGTCGGGAATGTAGGTTTACAATTACGCCTCCTAGATTGAAAGCTTCCTTTGAGAGCATTGTAGGGTGATCAAAAAATTCGTCCTTGTTAAGTCTCAACAACAGCCAAAATCGACAAAGGTAATTTTTCTCTTAAATTGCTGTCGTGTAACTGGCCGTGTTATGTTCCTAGAAAACTCATACGCCATGGCGTGCGATATACTTAGGCAGACCGGCTAATAGGCCAAAAATCAAGTGCATTCTTTTAGTTGTTGAGTTTCGATATACGAGTTTGGTAATAATGCACTTTAAAAAAAAGACAAAATTCCACACCGATCCCGATCCCTGCTAGATTACTTGCTTGGCAGCCTATTATGCTCGTTTGCCATAGCGTATGAGTTATCTATGAACATTATTTCGGTTGAAGCAGAAATTTTAAACCACTATAATTTTCTGTTTAAAAACAGCGTACAACAGCCGAAACCAGCCCGGACTTAACTAACATTTTCTGAAAGTATACCCATCCAGTAGTAATACACTCGATGGATTCCCTAAAGTTGGCTCGTATTTTTATTTTGTGGCCCATATAAATTTTCATGTCTCGGCCTAAGTAGTTTTACAAAAATGTCGAAAAAATGGTTAAAATAAATGTCTGAGCGAAATTAAAGTAGTAAAATTTCATGGGAAATATATTCGTAGCACATTTTAATCCATTAGCTCCCGCCTGAAAGGGTCGATTTGACCCCTTACTTCAAGAAACCCCACAAAAAGCAAATTTGGAAGGTCGTTAGAGGATTGAAATTTTACTAGGGGTCTTCTCAGGCAAAAACTTAAGGCCACCAACATAAAAGTCTCTATAAAAATAAAGCAAAATATCTATGCCAAGAAGGAATAACAGCCAAACTCCATTAAAAAAAAATATGTAAAAAAATTTAGAGACTTTTGCGTCGGTGGCATGCAGCTTTTGCCTGAAAATTAAGACTCAAAACGACCTTTTAAACCTGGAGCTAATGGGATAAAATGTTCTATGAAAATATTTCCCGTGAAATTTTACTATATTTGTCTAAACCTGTAATTCCGCTCAGACATTTATTTTAACCATTTTTCCAATTTTTTTGAAAAGTACTTAGGCCAGGACGTGAAAGCTCTAGTAGGTCATAAAATAAAAATACGAGCTAACTTCTGCTAATCCATCGAATGTTTTATTACTGGATATGTATACTTTCAGAAAATATTAGCAAAGTCCGGGCTGGTTTGAATCATAAAATTGTTGCACAGTGTAATTTATTTTTACGCTTCCAAGGAAGAAAATGCATGGCTCACTAAAATGTGTAATTTTATGAGGTTTAAAGATGTGTTTAATGGAGTAAAAATTGAGTTATTTTAAATTTAAAGATTAATTAGGCAGTCTAGGGTAAAATAGTCTTTGATAGATATATATTTATTTTTTCAACCCTTTATCGCACTTTGGCATCGTGTAATAAAGAAAACTCGATTTCGGATGTTTGTATGAATTCGCCAAGGGCGAAAATTTGTATGACCCAAAAATACTATCAAAGGAAGCCTTCTAACCAACGCGATAATTGCAAAGTTTTTTCTATTACATGCGCACCGACCCGGTCAAATTTACATACTTACATACATATCATTTGTTCAAATATACTCCTGTGTACATACATGCATAACTGCATGTATACATCAGTTTTGGTTTTGAACCAAAAAAATTAACTTTCTTGTTTGTATGCGTGCTACATTAGCAGTAGTTATTTTGTAACTTGATCATGGATAAACTTTCTGAAAATATGAAATTTGAATTGCAAAATTGCAGAAAGAACTGGCATTAGACATTAGGAAAGGGAAGGAAAACGAAATCTATACTACATTACTGCATGTAAGGGATGTATATATGTATTTGTGCATGTATGTTTTAAACAAGTCTGCAACTAGGAAAAAGCAACTTGTGGACATATACACATAAAAATATACATATATATGTATGTATGTATATACTATATTATAGCAGGAAAGTCGGTTTTTACATACAGAAAAGTTTGTGAAATTAATTGTGAAACTTGGATAAACAAGAACAGAAAATGTATAGAGTATCAACATTAATTTCAAACAAAAACTAGCATCCACACAATTAAGTGCTATAGATTTGTATAAGTACTTATATGAAAACCTACACTATTACTACTATATACATATATGAACATATACAAATGTAAGTTAGGTTATATTAAGATAGTTGCTCCTTAACAAAGAGCTCACTTAGGCAAGGGGAAATGGTGGTGAAACCACAGCAAATGGGAATTGCTATGTATAGATACATATATATTTAACTTGTCATAATTTGCGAAGCAGCTCCCTTAATCGAGTTGGAATCCCCTTTGAATTAGGGTATAACTAAGCAATCCTCTTACAGATAAAAACGCTATGTGTGTCTGTTTGTATGACGTTTATAGACTCGAAAAATACTAAACGGCTTGAAGTAAAATCTATAGAAAGTGTTTGCACTGGTGTCTATAGTGCAAACAGAATTTTCCGTAGGTGGCGCTGGAGTTGACAAATCTCTATAAACCGTCCGATTTTGTTAAAGTTCAGAGCTTGTGCATTAGGGTGATCCAAAAACACAAAAGTCGGAATTGTAATGCTCTCACCTCCTAGGATTGTTCTATATCGAAAAAAAAGTATACCCGTAGTTTGCGAATTATTGCGAAATCTTTATCCTTATCGCTTTCTTGCTTTTGATTTTAGTGTTTCAAAACGAATTCTTGGTGATGCGTCCGGAAAAATATGGAACTCCTTGTGCTTAATTTTTCGAGATTTTCTCAGATTTTTTTCGGTACCGGGACGGAATTGTTCTGAACTATTCGAGATTATTCCGCATATAGTTTTCGGGATTTTTTTCATATTATTTTATTATTTTGGGGAAATTTTTAACTTTTTCGGGCACGTCGGCATTTTTTTTTAGTTTTTTTATGGATTCAGATGCTTCGAGACTTATCAGTATACTTTCTTCTCTACTTTTTAGTGTTCTCTCGAGATTTTCTCAGAAGTTTTTGGTACTCTTCAGGGTTCTTCCGGAATTTGTTTTATCTATGTTTCATTAGCAGATGATGCGTTCGAGCTACTTGAATGTGCTAGCTTGAACGGAAATGATTGCCTAGTGGAACTTTTTTTGTAAGTACGTTGCGAACTCATTGCCAAATATGTCAAGACTTATTATTTCTCTTCAAAATGCAAATATTCTTCCAACCAAAATCGCATAAAAATATTATTTTCATATTTTTTTTTTTAATTTCTTGTATGTGCATTAGAGAGCGCTATATTTTCCAACTTAGACCCAAAAAGCAAGACTCGCTTTCGCTAGGTTCATTTGGTCATAAAAATGTTCTCTACAAAAAATTTTCAAACTCGGATAACGGAATGACTTGTCTCAAAAAAAAATTGGTCGTAGGCATATTTGAGATCCGCGCGCGGGGCACCGAAATTGCGCATATGGAAACTGTGCATTTAGACATTATTTCGGTTTCAACCGAAACTGTGCATGCATGCATTATTTCGGTTTTTGTTATATGCCTTATTTCGGTTTTCAACCGAAACTGTGCATGTATGCATACCTTCGTCTTTCACATATGCATTATTTCGGTTTTCATCCGAAACTGTGCATGTATGCTTTATTTCGGTTTTAGCCATATGCATTATTTCGGTTTTGAACTGAAATTGTGCATGCATGCATTATTTCGGTTTTTGTTATATGCATTATTTCGGTTTTCTAACGAAAGTGTGCATATGGATAATTTCGTTTTTTCTAATATGAATTATTTACTTCTACTTAGTAAGGGTTATAATCCCTAAGCGCGGCCGAAGGCCGCCTACGCAGAAAGAAGTTCTGCGCAAAAGTACTTCCGGCCCCCCTTTTCCGGCAACACAGAAATGAGAATTCTACTTAGTAAGGGTTATAATCCTTAAGTGCGGCCGAAGGCCGCCTACGCAGAAAGAAGTTCTGCGCAAAAATACTTCCGGTCCCCTTTTGCCGCAACACAGAAAGGAGAATTCTACTTAGTAAGGGATATAATCCCTAAACGCGGCCGAAGGCCGCCTACGCAGAAAGAAGTTCTGCGCAAAAATACTTCCGATCCCCTTTTCCGGCAACACAGAAAGGAGAATTCTACTTAGTAAGGGTTATAATCCCTAAGCGCGGCCGAAGGCCGCCTACGGAGAAAGAAGTTCTGCGCAAAAGTACTTGCGGCCCCCTTTCCGGCAACACAGAAAGGAGAATTCTACTTAGTAAGGGTTATAATCCCTAAGCGCGGCCGAAGGCCGCCTACGCAGAGAGAAGTTCTGCGCAAAAATACTTCCGCCCTTCTTTTCTGGCAACACAGAAAGCAGAATTCGACTTAGTAAGGGTTATAATCCCTAAGCGCGGCCGAAGGCCGCCTACGCAGAAAGAAGTTCTGCGCAAAAATACTTCCGGCCCCCTTTTCCGGCAACACAGAAAGGAGAATTCTACTTAGTAAGGGTTATAATCCCAAAGCGCGGCCGAAGGCCGCTTACTCAGAAAGAAGTTCGTTTTCATGTATGCACTATTTCGGTTTTTGTCATATGCATTACTTCGGTTTTGAGTCGAAACTGTGCATGTATGCATTAATTCGGTTTTTGTCATATGCATTATTTCGGTTTTGAACCGAAACTGTGCATGTATGCATTACTTCGTTTTTCTCAAATGCGTTATTTCGGTTTTCAAACGAAACTGTGCATATATGCATTATTTCGGGTTTTTCATATGCATTATTTCGGTTTTCAACCGAAACTGTGCATATATGCATTATTTCGGTTTTTTT
>NW_023458565.1:14084014-14107554 GCF_013731165.1 Rhagoletis pomonella
GGTTTTCAACCGAAACTGTGCATATATGCATTATTTCGGTTTTTTTCGTATGCATTATTTCGGTTTTTTTCATATGCATTATTTCGTATGCACAGTTTCCATATGCACAATTTCAGGGTGCCTCCGCGCGCAAACACCCATTGATTGATATGAAACAAATAAGCTCTTTTTCCTCATTAATGGGCTCTTTTTCCAATTCAATGAAAAATTTAACCTATATATCTTTGGGGCTCTTGATGCACGTCTTTCAGTTATCCGATTTAGAAAATTTTTTTCAGAGCAGGATTTTATGACCAAACGAACCTAGCTAGGGGCAAACTTGTTTTGTAGCTTACAAATAAAAATTTCTCCATACAAATAAGGCGCACACTAATGTACATAGTAAAGAAATGTTAATTTCTTAGGTAAAAGCTTTTATTTGAAATGAAAGGATTTTTAAACTGCAAACAACTTTAACTGCCAAGCGAATGTAAAACTTTAAAAATTTTATCTTCTACAATTTGCTTATAATTCGTATTTTCATTTGAAACCCTCTAATTGGTGCTGGAAATTTAAAGTAATTTTTCAGAATTAAGCATAAAATTATATTTAAGAGCAACCAGCCCATATACATATGTACATAAGTATGTGTTTGTATATTACTATTCTACACTCACGCTTACTAAGCACTTTATAGCATTTGCTATCCTTTCACTGCTTATCCTTCACTGCTTTATTTCATCTACCTTTGCTTCCATTCACCTTCCATAGCCCTATCTTGGCAGTCTTCCTACTATTACATATTTAGTACGTGCAAAGATCCCCAAACAAATGATGCGATTTCGAGCTTAAACTTTCGTAGTGTTAGTGCAAGGGTGCCGCAAGCTGCAGATTTATACTAAATTTTTTCCTCCTTCATTCCAGGTAATATTTACGCTCATTGCTTCAGACAAGCAAGTTGATATTGTTGTGATTTATATTTCTTTCGGCTGCCTGTTGCTATGGCAGGGACATTCACTGGAGCATATTAAAAGCACATAAAAATTATTAAATGCACACTTCATACGTAGCACCGCAATCTTTTTTCTCCAGAAAACAAATTTCTCTTTGGATTTAATGAATTTTGTGCAAAAAAGATTTTTATCTATGATTTGTGTTGTCAACGTTAGTTTGCGGCGTATTTCATATTTTTGTTGCACATTTTCTTTATTCATAGCTATAAGGAGGAAGACTTACTTTTTTGTCAGTGAATGTACTATAAACCTATTCTCGCAATTAAATATACATAAGTATAAGTACTTCTTGAATCATGTTAAGATTGATCAAGAAAAAATTACAACTACATATGTATTTAAATTGCTGAGCTGAAAATCCATAAATTCTTCACCGTACTATTGATATTAGAATTTCCTCATGAACAGAGAATGGAAAATCGATCCCATCACTATCAATCGGGGGGCCCGTGGTCTCAGCTATCTGCACGGTTCTCCCTATTGCTTACCTTTAACAGAGTGCAGAAGTATGCCGTCCTTCATTTAAGTTTGCTGTGTATATCTGTAACCTTGTTACCGCTCTTAACTATTCTTACAGGAGTTCGGTATATCTTAAAATATTACGAACTTTCAGGAAAAACTTTCGAATGTTGTTCCTTCCAGGCAGCATATTAACTTCCGAGCACTCGTATATTTCAGGCTCCCTCTTCTTATTTTTTATAGTTCGTCTATTTTCTCTCTTCAATCCTCGAAAACGATCTCGCCAGTTCGAGAAGCGCCCAGTCGCTGTACGGCTCTGTTGTTAGCGTCTCCTCCAATACCGAATTTTTCAGACTTTTCAAAGTATTCCATCATCCATCTGTGCCTCCTTTTATTTATAGCGCTAGTGGGTGTTTTGATACATAGACGCCATATTATACATACATGTGCGCCATATTAAAACATCCCCCGTGGGTCCGCCACTGACTGACACGTAGTTTAACACCCAAAACCGCCCCCCCCCCCTCTGGATCCGCCACTGCTTGGCTCTTACACATATGTTAGTGTTTGGCCGAGCTTCTCCGCCAATTTGTGGCATGGGCCTTGACGTTGTCACACAAAGAGGAGGGATGTACAGTTTTACGCCGACTCCTAAACGCGATTGTATTTTTAAGAGAAGCTGTTTTCATGGCAAAACTACACTCGGAGGTTTGCCACTGCCTGACGAGGGGCGACCACTGTTAAGAAAAAACCTTTTTTCTATATTTTTTGTGATGTTGCTTTGACCAGAGAATGAAACCAGACTCTTCGGAGTCGTTATTTCATGGTTTTCACTTTTTTCGATCAAAAATAATCGGTATACCTGCATTTTAATTTTTCTGAAAATTTCTAGTTATTATAAAAACGCAGACATTGTTGTACTGGTTAAATTTCTGATCGAAACAAAAAAAAAAATAATAATAGAATAATAGATTAGCGCCTACACATATCTTTGTTAGTGTTTGGCCGAGCTTCTCCGAAAAAATAATTAAAATCACAAAATAACAATTGCAGATGATCGAAAAAATAAAAATCACAAAACAAGGATTTAATCATGATTTTTATTATAAAAGCAAAATGGTTAAGGTCCTTGTTTTAATCGTTATAAAAAAGTTTGAATTTTTATGGCCATTTTAAATCCTTTATGATCTAAAAAATTTAATCTAAAACAAGTGCGCTCGGGTATAAAAATCAAAAAATAACGATTGAATTTGATCGGAAAAATTTTAATCCAATTTTAATGGCTAAATAATAGTTTTTACTAAAAGACCACAATCGTTACAGTTGAGTAATTTAAAGGCTAGATTCTTAAGCTACAGAAAAAATTCTATGGGAATCAGCTCGCAACAGCTGTTGATATCTAAGCTCTCTTTGTCGAACACCAATATGAGATAAAAATGAAACTCCCATCTCCTCATATTAACCAAAATTTGCGCTAGTTTTGAGCCATATATATGTATAACATTGTTGTTGTTGTTCATGCTCATAACCTATTAGCTAGCTAGTGAAAACATGATAGCAATCATGCCAACATGCTGTTACATACAGCAGCTTGTTACTTCGTATACTTTACGCTTTTTACTCTTTACTCTTTCTTTACTTGATTAATTCAAAATATTCTTATCGCACATCAACTCCAAGGACAGCAAGGCATCAAACATTGTACAGCATTTTGCAAAATAATCAATCTATTCCAGTGTTGTTAAAAGCTGACAACCATGACATATAGCACATACATAAGTACAAACACACACTCCCCGTGGAAGGACAAGTAGTCATTTGTTTGAAGCAATTTTGGCTCTTGAAAAACTTCCAGCAAAAACCAAAAAAACAACTAGCTACATCATGTTATTTAAGTACACAACTTGCCTCTTTGCTCCACAGCCATTGCAACACAACGTGAGAAAATAATTTTCCTTAAAGGAAAGCCATTGCAGTAAAAGCTGCACAGTCATGTTCCATGGAGACGTTTACAACATGCATGTGTATACATAAATATTTTGTATATCACCATTCACGTACGTACGTAGAGTTGGCCAGACATGTCACGTTCGCAATTTCAAAACAATATCACGTGCATAGCTAAAAATGAACACACGATCTAACGAAGCCATTTATGTCGTACCTTGGAATCATATTGTCTTATTTTCGAATTTCACTCAAAGCAAGTGGAATGTGAGAAAATCGACATTAACTAAAAGAGCATCGCCTTGCAGCAAAATTGTAAATAAATGTAATCGAATGTAATGAAATACTACAAACAAACAAATAACGAATGAACCTAATAGTTGGAGTCAATGTTAGCTGTCAGCGCCAGTGGGTTGAACATTTGTATAAATGTACAAGTATGTAAGTAGTAGTTGGCTCTAAGACGAGCTCAGCTGTGACAGGTGACACGTCGTAAGCATCAGTGTTCCCAGAACTTCAAAAATAAAAAATAAAGCTAGATCGGCCAAATAAAAAAGCTAAATAGTCCAGAAAAAAAGGTTAAAAAAGGCCAGCCTTTTCAACATTTCATTAACTCTTTTATGTACAAAGCGGTGGTAACCGAGTAATGAAAATGTATGTAAATATCTCGACAACCAAAAGACTTACTTACGATCATGAAATTTCATGTAGGCCTTGGCAAACATTTTTGAACCCCAAACCATTTAGTATAACTAGTTTAATAATAAAGGGGAGTTTTTTAGGGCTCTGGACACTTATAGTCCTTAAAAACAAAGTGGCTATACATTTTTACCATCAAAATCTTCATACCTTACAATACGATTACAATAGTTAATATTTCACGCAAATGAAGGAGACTAAATTGCGAAGTCGACTTGTATTTGACAAACTTTCCTTCCACCAAGAAGAATCAAAATACCGTCTCTAGTGATAATCAAACCGTTTCTAACAGTTTTTAAATTCAATTATTCCATTAATTCCCAAGCATACTTTGACTATCCTTGTAAACTAAGTTCAATTAACTCAATACATATCCCTTAAAGCAGTCCTTTAATTATGGTCCTGACCAGATCCCCACTTGCTTTCTTATAAAGTGTGCTGATTATCTCTATGAGCCATTAACAGCCTTATATAATTTGTATCTTAAAGAAGGCATCTTTCCAACTGTATGGAAGGAATCGTTTACAACCCCGCTACATAAAAGCTGTAGCAGGTCCTCGGTGGAGCTAAGCTCTCTGCAATTCCTAAATAATTTGAAGCAATTATTACAAATCAGTTGACGCATTCTATCTCCTCCACCATTTCATATTGTCAACATGGGTTTTGCAAAGCCAAATCCACTTCCGATTCTGTTCCTGCTTTTTATATTTCTACAGATATAAAATTTTTAAAAATTTGGTGCTATGAAATCGTAATGTGCTTCACGCGAAGAGCTGTTCAGCCACTTTCTTATACAGTAGGTAACCATAACCTGGAACAGGTATACAATTTTGTGGACCTCGGTATCACAATGAATCCTAAACATAATTTTAATCTTCACATTAATGTGACAGTCAACAAGGCTAGAGGTGTACCTACTTGCATTTGTGAAATGATGGTCAAAATAATTTAGTGACCCTTATATCGCTAAAACCCAGTTTACAACATTAGTTAGACCGATTCTGGAATACGGTTCGATGGTTTAGAATCTAAGGTATCAAATTTACTCAGACAAGATAGAATCAATTCAAAAACAATTCCTACTTTTTTCTTTAAGAAATTTCCGTTGGGATTCTCAATGTAACCTTCCGCCTTATACGAGCCGATTTAAACTTATTAAACGCTTGCCAGTCGCAGGGAAATGCTTGGTAAAATTTGTATGGTCAAATTACTTCCAGCCTTAATATCCAGTCCTCTTCTTCTAGGGGAAGTTAGCCCTAATGTTCCCTCTCTTGTATCAAGACACTTTTGTCGCCTATTTTTGAAAACTTTTTAAAACAAGTTACGAATTACCTCGTTCGAACCACTCCGTTGCTTATGCAAGGATTTTAACTCTCATTCCAGCACGTTTGATATATCTGGGATTTTTATTATGAAACTGTTTAACTTTATACGGGTGCTTCAAAGCATACTTTCACCGATTCAAGCACGAACCCGAACCCATAAGCGACTACTGCGGATGAGATGTAATAGACGACGCATTTTTTTAGTGTATGCGATTTGACAAGTACCAGATGCAAACTTCGCAACATATCTGGCGAGAGTTTCATGCCTGAGTCACTCATCGAGGCTATGCTACAAAGCAGCGAAAAATGGTCGGCAGCATGTGACGCAATAGCAGAGGCGATGAAGGGGATAAGTGCCCCCGATTGGCTACGGCATAGCCACGGCGACTAGCTACCTTTCTCCCTCACGATGTAGTGCTTGACGGCATTCCCGTGGGGTGCTGGGTTATAAGAAATAACATGCTTTTCCTGGTCTTATAGGGATAGTATAAAGTATAAACAGAACGAGTTCTATAAGTAAATTTCGTCGGACGGAGCGATGCCGCCGAATGATATTCGCTTAACATTTTGTGATGTAAAATTGAACCGGAACAATAATTTAGTGCTACTACAAAAAATGCTAGTTTGAAAATAAGAAGCTAAATCCTAAATCCTAAATTCCGAAGCTAAACGACAAAGAAAAAAGCTAGATCTAGCCTCAAAAGGGCTTAACTGGCAACACTGGTAATGATGAACACAAATTCAATTTGTCCGAAATATTTAATACGAATTGGCCAGTGGTCAGCCTTCAGTGCACAGCTTGCTTGCTTGTTTGCTTATACGAGTACGCACGTTTCCGCTTGTGTTGGCTCTGTTTGCCAATTGCCATTGAACATATTACACATGTATGTATATTCTCTTTGCTTCGTTGCTTTTTGTAGATACATAAGAACTACTATGTGCAAATAAATAAAATATTAATATAAAAGTTTATATGAGAATCAAAGAAAAGACTTTAGAAATAAAATTATCAAGTCAATTTACTCTAAGGGCCAAATTCACAGTGCGTAGTTAACCACTGAAAAGAGTTTAACTATCGATGTTGTTATTCACAATGCTCAGTTAACAAACAACTAAAGTAAAATCTATGGAAAATTAACAATAAAATACTTTTTTCGCCAAATCTACTGAGGACACTTATTTCATTTCATTTTTAGAAACTTATTTCATATTTTTTTTTTAAATAAAATTTTTTTAAGTATATATTTTTTAATTTAATTTAATTTTTAGAAAACTTCTTGGTAAAAGACAGAGAGACAAAGCTAAAACATCGTCGTTGGATCCTGCAATTATTCTTTCGAAATACAGAATTGCCAAAATTGACAATTGTCGCACGAATTTTGTTATTCGAAAAACTGTGGTGAGTTGAAAGTCCATATACATACATAAATCTCGTATGATACCATCACTTACACGAAAAGGGCATGACTAAGAATAGCAAAAAATATGGAAATTTTGATAGAAGCCCACTTTCCTTACTGCACTGAATCGGAAGAAAATTCTATTAGAGCAATGAATGAAGGTTAGGAGGGTGTTGTATATCTGAGTTCAGGTGGAAAACTAAATTAAAAAAAAAAACTGTTTTAATAAAAAAACTTTATGAAATAAGTTACTAAAAATTAAATTAAATTAAAAAATATGTTTCTTTTTAAAATAATAAAATCTAAAAACAAAGGCAAAATAAAATATAAAAAAATATTAAAAAAAGAAAAAGTTAATAAAACAAGTTTAAATAAATGTAATTATAAATAAATAGTTTTCTTCTTAGAACAGAAAAATCTCATAACTAAATAAAAATAAAAAATAAAATAAGTTTCTAAAAATTAAATTAAATTAAAAACATGTTTCTTTTTAGAATAATAATATATATAATATTAAAAGAAAAAAATAATTAAGAGACTTCAATTAAAAAAAATCAAAACTTTTATTAAAAAAAGAAAGGCAAATTATTTTAATTATTAAAAAAAAATTCTGTAACATAATGCAAAAAATTATTTTTTGCTTTAGAAGCAAACTCGAAAGAAATTAACAAAGTTACCCAGATTTTACTTACTTTAATCAGAATCTGATTATTAAAAAATTTTGATTAATCAGTGTTATTATTAATCAAAAAATTTATTAACCGATTGATTGCACGCCCCTAATTTTTATATCTTTAACTTCGTATTTCATGTTGCAAAATTTACTTTATAAGACGGACAACTAATGTGATGAATGGTTTGTGAAAATGCTATGATTTCTGGGTAACACCACTGGGTCAGAGTTGTCGCAGAAATGTTTTTCCCTCCGGGTATATTCTGCCATGAAAAGCAGTTTCCCACAAAAAACAGTCGCCCGCCGTTCCGAGTCGGCGTAAAACTATATTTTATGCCAAAATATTCGATTTATGGAACCAGTGTACATTGATTGCTTTTACTGACGAAAAATCAGCATACGAAAGGCCTCAGTAAGAAACCGTTTACCACAAATACGAAAATGTATATTCAACACATTGAAGAATTTACGCTCATTTAAAAATAATCTCCACCGTCTAATCCACTTTAATAAGTCGACGCGTACACCTTTTGTTCCAGTTTATTATTTATCTCTATCTTTTATATTTTGCACTTCATTAAAAACAGATTACGTTGCTGTTGGTATTAAGGGGGATGATGATTTATTGTGTATGTCTATGTATGCCATGTGCGAAGCTATAAATTACAGACAAATAAGATTGTCTAGTACAAAGCATGAATTGTTTCTAATTATTGTACATAAGTAATAGAATTGCACATTTAATAAATTTTTCAATACCCAAAAAAAAACGAAATGCTATGTAAGTATTTGAATTTGTCTGTAGTATTTATGAGTATGTGTGTATCTTCTTATTTATAAATAATAAAGTATTTATTTTCAGTAATTTATTTACATACGAGTACTTCTTCATACAAGCATATCCCCGTTTACTGGAGGAACGTCAAAAGTTATAATAAAAAGCGATGTTCATTTTTAGTTATTAAAATCACAGACTATTTGTTGATCCACGCTTTCTCAGTTTACGAACTCAATTAGTTTTTACATTTGTTCTAGAATTAAATTATATTAAATATGCCACCACCAAAAACCTAAAAATAAATTACAAAAATTACATTTTGAATAAATTTATAAATATTTGAACAAGCAAATTTGTAGTATGTATGCATGCAATAGATTAAGTGCAGCCTAGCTCGCATGTTGGCTAAACATTAGCTGATTGCTAACACTATACTTTCCGGCTAGCAGTCGAGGCAAGCACGCCAAACACTTACGGCTAAAGTACTTGCTTCCACCTCCAGCCCCAACCAGCCGTGCACTTGTTGACCAGACAGCGTTGGCTTGCATGCTTTAGTGGCATTTTTCTTTTTCACAAACTTCATGATTAATAGTTAGTATTTATATCGTACAAAAACACATTTTATCATTTTGCAAGTGCAAACAGCCAACTTAAAGGCAACATAACTCGTACCCGAAAATAGCGTAAAATATGATTTGTTTTTTGTTGTGTTAGCTGATTGAATTTAACGATTTATAAACGCGAGGAATGTGTTAGGAAAGAGGTAAAATGTTTGTGTAAGTACGCAAGTATACTTAAAACCGAGTTACAATATTAATCATTATAATTAAAATTCATTAATTTAAATAAAAGCATTTCTCCTATCCCTTGTGGTTCGATGAATCAGCTGGGTTAATGATGACAATGACAATTTTATGTTGTCAAATAGATTGAATGATTGCTTATGAACCAACAATGAGGAGTTAAGAGTTCTTCATTATTGATTTTGTTTCCCTGTGGAAACAAGTGCTTTATGTAAAAGCTTGAGAAAAAGGGAAATACAATGAATTTGGAGACGAGTTTCATACTTAGACGATAGCCATGGGAAGAAGTGCAACACGCATATCGCTCGATTGCTGATATATGTATGTAAGCGTTTTATCGACGCCATGGCGTATGAGCGACCTCTATCAGTTGGCAAAATGAAGGTTGCTTTTATTTAAATACATGAATGCCTTCCGGTAAAGCTTTCTATCCAGGCAAGTTGAGTTTGTAGCACACCAACTGAATCACAGGCAATGGGAGCTCTGTCATTTCTTACAAAAGTTGAAGTAATCGAACTCGGAAGGGTATGAATGGAAAGGGGGTTTTAAACATTTTTGTTATATTTTTATTAAGCGGGATTGCCACATGTTTTAAAAATCAAATTCTACTTAGTACATCAGTTAATTAAAATATGTATCGCAATGTCCGGCTAAGGAGAGCTAAGAAGAATTAAGCTTTCAAATACTTTTGAAGAGGGCTGCCCCCTGTTTGAAAGGTCTTACTTAATTAACCAATACAAAAAGTATATGAAATATAAAAATATCGTAGACAAACGAAAAAGTGTTTAAAAATCTTTAGTTTTAACATTTGGAATGTTTGAAGAGGGTTGCCACGCGTTTAAAAATTTACATTCAAATTATTCAATAAGTTGGATGAATCATTAAAAAATTTGTCTTAATCGAAATGGATTTAAAAAGGCTTTATTCCTGACCTTCATTTAGGAGGATTGCCATTTATTCACCATGTCAGACGAAAGAGATTTAAGAAGATTTTAGTATAAGAATATTTTTGGAAAAGAGTTTCAAAAATGGCGGGGTCAAATTAAAGATCTTAGCCTGCAGATGTGTGATAAAGTTTTATTTTTTATTTAAGAACTTTTTTCATCGGTATGAGGTGATTTGAAATTTGAGGACTCGGACCTCTTATAACACTGACTAACACTTGGCAGAACTTCGTTATAAGGTAAAGGAAAAGTTGTGATTAAAATTCATCCAAATTAAAACTAGTCGGTTTGGTATGCATTGACCACAATTGACTTTCGACATTTGGAACCAAAAAAAAAGTTGTGGCACACTTATCTTACCGATTTCACCTTATTCTTTAAACCTTGAAACATACATACATACTTAAGTATAAACATGGAAAAGAAAAAGGAATGATAAAAACACCAGGGACGGTAATCGTTATGAGTAAAATAATTATCATTAATTAATAATCATTATGAGTAAAGTAATTTAAATAAGCATTTAATCATTATATTATGATTTTTATTTTTTTCACTCAAAAATAATAATTATATTATTGAATTTTATTGTTTTCGATCACAAATAATGATTATTTTATGATTTTTATTTTTTTCGCTCGGAGATAATAATTATCTATTATTGAGTCTTATTTATCCATTTAAAAATAATGACCTGAAAATTTTGGGACTCAGTTCTTTTATTAGGGTGTCGCTACCTCTGAAAAGTATACGTCGGTAACCACGCTGGTATAGCTTTTCAGTTTTTTGAATGATCATTTATCCTTAAGTGAAAATATAAACTCAATAATAGTTATTATCTTTGAGCGAAAAAAAATAAAAATCAAGTAATAATAATTACATTTGTCCGAAAAATTAAAACTCAATTATTAATTATTATTTTTAATCTTTATTGTTTAAACTCGAAAAATAAAAATCATTGTATATTATAGTAGGACGTACGTATACAAATATGTGAGTGTAGTTGAAATTGTTTTTCGACGATTTCAACTTGTTAATTTTTTTTGGTTAAAATTTAAAGAGATATCAGGTTATTCATGTAAACGCGTAAATGCCTCGTATCTGTGTAAACCTCGAAAATAAACCGGTTTTACGTAGAAAATTAAAAAATTTTACGAGGTTTAGGTGGTTATGAGGCGTTCACGCGTTAAGATGAATCGCCCTAATTATTTTCCGGCCCTGGTAATAACACAGAACTACAAAAATGAACAAGTAATTTTTAGGCAAAAACAAAACCGACTTCAATTCTCATAAAAAAATTTCAGATTATCGTTAATTTTTTCACAATCCAGCTATCGGATCTAAACAAAATTAGTAAAGGACCACCCTTGAGGTACTACCTTTACGATGAAAATTATCGAAATCGGTTTACGTGGTCCAAAGTTATGCGGTAACATACATAAAAAACGAAAAAAAAATAAAATATTCCGAAGAACTGATAACCTCCTCTATTTTCTTTGGATAAAACACCCAACAGATGTTACGATTTTGAACATATAAATACCTAAATTAAAAGTTCTAGATTAAAATTTCTAGAGATATGCCCATATGTATGTATATGTATGTATGTATATATAGAAGCCTTGCTTAATATCTTATATCCTTGTCATATTCTTGCCCCGAAATCTCTGCAAACTACTAAGTGTAAGTGTGAATATATGAGCACATTTTAAATACATATATATAAACGTGTATACATACAACTTTTCTACACTAAATTGTTTTGCCTAACTGGCAAGCCATTGCAATTGGTTTTGGAAATTTCGACGGTAAACCTTTGGAATTCAATTAATTTCTCTAACCGCTGAGCGTACAACTGCTGTTGGTTGTTGCCAAAGCAGTGGCAAAGCAGCCTTGCATTGCTGGCACATGACTAGGAAACATAAGTAGTTGGGCGATCGATATTTCACTTTATTTTGCTGCTTTTTGTTTTTATGAGAATAATCGGGAGGGCGGGGCGGTCTCTTTGGCGAAACTTTAATAGTTGGAAAAATATGTTTTCGAATAATAGCGATTATTGGTGTGCGGAAAATGGTAAACAAAAGAAAAGTGGCTATGTCATTCACTAGGTATATGAATGAATTTGAATCTGAATGTAGTGATAAGTAGTAGCAGTGTAGTGGTAGTTAATAACCAAACTAACTTTGGAACCACTACTCTAATCACTACAACTGATCAACAGAAATTTCTAAGATATTCAACAAAAGCGCAAATTCGTGTCCTCAGAGATCCTTTGAAAAATTTAAATTTTGTAAAGGGAAAAAGGTATTTATTCATACAGAAATTTAGCCGTTCAAAGTGCGTTTTAATTTTTAATGCCACCTCTATAAACTGTGCGTTGACGCTGTTCACTCGTAGCTCAAGGTAAACGGCTTCAATCATCGACATCTCGCCAATAACTTTCGCCAACAGCCGACTGCTTGCATTTCGTCGTCAAACAATGAAATTTCTGTTTTATTCTTTTGCATCTTTTTTTATATCAGCCCCTTTGTTTGGTTTGCTTTGAGTGGTTTTATCGGTCGTCGGCGACTTTCCCGTCTCTTTTTTATATACATTTTGTTTATTTTTTTTTAGCTTTCTTTGTTTTTTAGTATCGAACTTGTTTCTATATGCGGCCTCATTTTATTTGCTTACTTTCGCTTTTTCGCCAATTTGTTTGCCACCAATTTGACTTTGTCTTGTGAATGCCCCACGGCCACAGCTGCCACTCTTGTCGACGCCTTTCTTTAAAGGAATTTATTCGTGTTTTGCCTTCGCCGTTTTTGTTCCCTTTAGTATTCTCTGTTCGAGTCACTTAATTGAAGTCAATGACAAGGCCATCGAAAGTTTGGCAAAAGTTTAATGGACCTGGCGTGAGTATTGAATTGATTTTTCTACTTGATTGCTTGCCCTTAAAGAGAGAAATGCGTTTCAAGCACGTCGGATTTGGCTGTGACTTTTGTTTCGCATTAAAGTTTGCCATAACCATTTGCATATTTGACAAGGAACCAAGCAATTTCTTGTTTTACGACATCTTTGACAAATGAGTTTAATTTTAATATTTTTCATACATATCTACGTATCTGCATATGTACAAAAATACATGCATATATAACACCGTGCGACATGGGTAAATTACAGTAAAACTGCATACTTAGCTACTCTCTGCCATCAGGATTTTTTTTAAAGGACCTTGAAATTTAAAAAATATGATTACTTCAAAAAACGATTTAAAAAATTCTGCGTAATGTAGGATAACAATAAGGGTGTCATATAAAAGAAAAAATTCTGTGGAAAAAAGTCCTTTACAAATTTTGTCTTTAAAGATCCTTGAAAATTTGGAAAATTTTTTTTTTTTTTACAAAATTATTGTTTGAGGACTAATATACGCACGATTTCATCATCGAATTTCATTCTGCAAACTTTATTAACTTAAACAGATAAAATTTATTATAAGCGCATTTTCAATACCTATTCGTCCTTCTAACCAAAAAATTATATTGTTTTTAAATTCTACAGAATTTTCTCTCTCATTTGGTAGCCATTTTGTTGTTCCACATTGCACTGATTTTTTTAAACAATTTTTTTAATTAATCATATCTTTAAAAATTCAAAGTCCTTTGAAAAAAATTCTGACGTCAGGGTGCAAAACTAAAAACGCAGTTTTACTATATTTGGTCCATAGTTTGTGTTTTACATTTTTTTTTTGTTTTTGTCGCACGGTGTAATAAGGGAGTGTAATAAATCTTTTCGTTCAAGTGAATCAGCAGTAAATTTTATTTATCTATATAAATTTTATAAGACCAGGTACTGTTTTTGGCGTCGTTTCTCCGAGGTTTTTGAGGTTAATCTCTAACGGCGTTAACTTGGAAGAGTTTGTTCGATTGGCTTGACAACAAATTGACGTTGTTCGCTTGACACCACTCTGAGGTTCCTCTGCCTGCTGACACAAAACGAGGTAAGTTAAAAAAAAAAAGCGAATATTTACTTTATGTAAACGTATGAATGGAATTAGTCTCTTCTGGAAATACTCCTTCGGACATAACTAAATCAGAGTTTATTCTTCATTTCATCTATATGAGCGGCTTTTTTACACTGGTACTGACAGCTTACCCAACAAGGATTTCTATGAAGCTTTTTTTAACTTTTTTGCTCCCGACTTTCGTATAAAATTCTTGTCTTGGGATCAGAGAAAAGTCCACAACGTTTTCTCGTCCATTATATGGCATTTAAATTTCTCAAAATAATAAAAATAAAATCTTTGTTAACTCGTTCTCTTGCGGTCTCAGCCTTTGGAAAGTTTTTAACTGGAACTTTTTTTAATTTCATTGCTAATTTCGTAATTTTAAATAATTTTTTTTTTACAAAAGAAAGGGCACTAGTTATGTCCTGACATTTAAAACAGTGCTAATAAGGTACGCAAATTTTATTTGCAAATTTGAAAAACCGTGCTCAGCAACGTTTCACTTTAAGCTAACGATATATGTATTAACGGAGCAATTCCGGCTAACTATCTTTTGTTAGACAATTCAAAGAGAGTAGGCAAGATATTTCAAAAATTTTGTTATTTCTGAACGAAAGTGTTAGAAAAAAGCTTTCTTGCCAACTTTCACGGTGAAAAGGTCTTTTGGCAGAAAGCGATTTTATATCTTTTTGCTGGCGCTGCTCCAAGAGTCTTAATGGCCGCGTGAGCAAAACAAGACCTGAGTTCGAGTTCTCGGGCAGCACCTTTTTAGATCTTTCTTAATTTCTGAATTGTTTTTTTTTTCTAATCCATTTTCTTTAATTTTTAGATTTTATTGTTTTAAGTAGAAAGAAAACAAGTAAGAAAGTCTAAGTTCGGGCGGAGCCGAACATTAAATACCCGGCGCAAGTATTAAATATATGTTATCCACCTTTCCGAAAGCTACCGCTACATGATAAGCCGGGGTGTATACATTTTAAGTAAATTAGCGTCCTTAATTTTCGAAATATTGAACGGTTTGCTTTTATGTGGCAAGCACAATAACCATACCGAGCTTGGTACAAATTGCTGGAACGGTTAGCGAGATACATATATGTGATCACAAGTGGGCGGTGCTACGCCGATTTTCCAAAATTTTGTCATAAACGTATTTCTTGGTAAAGAATTGTTGCAATCATCAATTTTGAATAAATTTGCTTCAATATTTACTGATTTATCGAAGATTTTGTATTTCTCGAAATTACCGATATATGGGATGTGGGCGTGGTTATTGCCCGATTTTAGAAATTTTCGGCCAGTTGGTATGCTGTACCAGGACCAACAACTGTGGTAGGCGTGGTTATTGTCCTATTTTGCCCATTTTCAATACCATCCGTCCTACGCCCAAAAAAAGTGCATGTACGAAGATACATGCATGTGCATGTACGTTAAGGTATCTCAATTTTTACTCGAGTTATCGTGTGCACAGACGGACAGACGGACGGACGGACAGACAGTCGCCGCTTAATCGATTTCTTTTTTTATTCTGATCATTTATGTATACATTTGTCTATATCTATCTCGATTCGTTTTGCCTGTTACAAACAACCGTTATGTGAACAAAGTTATAATACCCTTGTGCACAAGTGCGCTCGGGTATAAATATGCATACATATAAACATTTAATTTCATTTAATTTTTAAAGAACCAGCAGCAATTTAAATGGAAAATTATCTTTTATTTTCTGTCAATTTCCGTACACATAAAATCCAAAAAATTTAAATAATTTTTCACTTAAATGGCTTTCGTGAAATGGGCTGTTAGCAGGTCGAATTCACATAAGGTGGTGTTGTTAGAACTGCTGCTTTAATTCGCCTCGGTACACATATATCAACACACCTTATGAGTGAGTGTGAAAGTAATAGTGTTGGAATTTTATTACCCTGTTCCTCCTTGAGCGAAGAATAACTGAAATTTGAAATTTGTATACCGAAAGCGAAAACAAAATACATGTTAGCTTTTGTTTTTGTACTACCACTACCACCTTATATGAATTCGCCTTGGTTTTAGTCTTCTGAAAGACTGAAAAGAACTTCCAAGACAATTGCTAAAGTTGACAACTTTCCTACGAAAGACTTTTGACTTTTACCTAAAATTAACCAAACTTAGGAAGTGCTCGAAGGTAGCAGAATATCTTAGCAGCTTCCTGTTTGTTTTCTTTTTCGTTAACGCCTACGCAATAAAAGTCCTCAGTTCAGTCATAAATCATTCTTATACAAATGCAAACTGCCTATGACTTTCTACTGGCAAAGCATTTTTAAGAGATGGAGACTATGAGAAGACAATTATTTACAAAGAAATGAGTGCCCAAGAATAATTACTTTTTTTCATGTTAACATGAAGTGATATCTTTGAAAAAAGAGAATAACTATTAAATAACATATCAACGGCGTATGCTTGGTGTCTTTGATTGATTTGCTTCTATTACATGCATAGACAATTCTAACAACAACAGCCGAGAGTCGTAATAAGAGCGAAATGTTTCTTTTCTCCTCTATCATAGGCACACAGTAGTTGTATGTGTGTAGTATGTATGTATGTATAAATGTTTGTGTGTATAGTACTCGTATGTCATTGTTTTTATTTTACCTTTCTACACTTTCTTCTCTCAACGCCGGTTATTAATTTCCATTGATTTACGGTTTTTGTGGCATAAATCCAAGTAAAGGGCGGAACCGAATAATTGTCGCATTAATTTATCAACATAGGCATGCACAGCAAGACTTTTTACGAGGATTTGTTGACTCTAATGTATACGCCTCTTAGGGTATATAACGCAGAAAAAAGGAAATATTATTGTTTTGAGTACAATAACAAAGAAGCGTAGAATTGCATGTGAAAAGTGTTTGATACTGATGCAAAATGGAGGTTTGCCTCTCAGCCTTAAAAAATGGTTTGCCCCGTTTCTTTAAGCTGAAGTGGATGTGATATATTTCATTCATTAATTTTAGCTTCAACATATCAGAGGAGTTTCTTAATAAGTATCTACATGTGTGGGTACTAAATGTTGTAGTGCTCGGATTTTGTCAGTTACTACTTTTCAATGGTCAATAGATCACTATGACCTTAAAAAAAGAACTCGTTTACAAATTTGTACAAGGAATATTTAGCATTCAAGTTTTTTCAATGTTTATTATTTCTTCTCACGGCATAGCATAGCTACGGTGACCATCCGTCCTGTATTATACGGGACAGTCTTCTTTTTCGACAAATTGTTCTGTATTCCTTTTCATGTCCTGTATTTGTCCCGTATTCGGTGTTCGGCATTTCGGTGTCTTAACAGCTCATTAAAATGGCATGCCTATGACCCAGTTTTAAATGATGTTGGTTTATGATCGTAATTTTCTCCATAAACAGTTATTATATTCTAATCTGAATGCTTGTGATTCGAATAGAGGAATACATACAGTGACCAACATATATGTATATTTTGACTCGACATTTTAGCCACGTTTGGCTATCTTTCTTTTATTTATTTTATGTCTCTTATTTTTTTATGGAAGTAAAGCTCTTTTCCATACAAAAACCATATAAATCCAAATCTCCGACTTTGTAAAAAAAACTATAAAAATTAATTCTGCAAAGCTTCACCAAAATTTCAAACTTTTTAATTAGAATCTTTAGAAAAAAATTTGGATTGAAGCTTTGTAGCTCACTAAAATTGAATAAATTAAAGTGCAAGTGCAATGTGCTGCTCGTTTGCTTCTCTTTTAAAAATATTTTCGTAGATACTTTGTACAAAAACAATGCGTAACACCGTCTACAAAAAAAAAAAAAAAACAAAAAACAATCCAAAAATCCGGAAAATCCTAGCTACTTCAAGCACTTTATTGTACAAACATTTAAGGAATTTTTTGTAACAAATTTTGTGGGGTAAAAATCTAGAGAAAAATATGCAATAATTTTTTTGCGGTAAAAATCTCGGGAAAAATAGCCTATAAGTTTAAGATGTTACTTTAAGGATGCTATTTCAGTTCTAATACATTTAGGATCATTGAGAAAGGTTTTAAGATCTGTTAGCTTGTGTAGAGAAAAATAGCAAAATTATTTTTTGTCCCTTATTCGGCCCCCATAAATATGGTCACCGTAAGTATAGCTCAATATCAACGTTTTTTTTCCTCAAAATTTCAAATTATGTAATTAGAATTTTATAGTCAAGATTTCAGTATGTAGTTTCATAGCACAAAAAAATTTAGTAAAATAATGTGAAAATTTGTGCTGGTTGAATTTTTATAATTTTTTTTCCTGAGAGTTCACGCATTTTCTTCAGTAAGTTTCAAAAGTTGAGTTTTATCTGACTTAAAAAAAAACAAGGGAAACTCTTTTTGCGTTCATTAGAGCGTATTAAATAAATTCAACCATTAAGGAAATATTTGCCACTTAAATTTTACTATTGCTAATTTTAAACATCTTTCCTTAGCTTTTAACGCTCCACATGTGCTTTGGACGCGTACATAATTGCGCGTACTACATTGTCGAAAACTTTATGACCAGAATTCAGAAGCGCCATACTAAGGAGACCGTAAGTGCTCAGGTGTTTT
Source organism: Rhagoletis pomonella (assembly GCF_013731165.1). Lineage (NCBI taxonomy): Eukaryota > Metazoa > Arthropoda > Insecta > Diptera > Tephritidae > Rhagoletis > Rhagoletis pomonella. The sequence goes on from NW_023458565.1 coordinate 14,102,597, forward strand.
AAGTTTTAGGTAACTACTACATATTTGCGCATTTGGTATAACAATGTTACAAATCTTCTGCAGGGTGTCTAGGTCATTTTACTAAAATTCCATCTGATTATACATATGTAATAAACGTTTTACTTTGTACTAATTCTTACGCATGTCTTAATTTCAATCGGCTTACTCGCCATTACAAGGTGGTTTAATGTCTCGGTATGCTCTAATTCACGTGATGGTGTATTCACATATACATACATGTGTATGTACATATAACAACTTTTGTAGGTACTGTTGGTTTTTTATATAAAAATGCAATTCTAAATTAAAAATTTTTGGCTTTTCATGCAAATTGCTAAAAATTCTTAAAAATGCATTCCATCAATAAAAATGTATCTCAGTACCCAGAAAAAAAACAAAGATGGCCTGAATAGGTATTTAAAAAATAACATTATTATTTGAAGGAGGACAAAAAGTTAAATTTCGCAAGCCTGTATAATCGGTGGTGAACAAATATTGGAATAATCTATGTAGAGTGACCGTTGCTTATCGATGTTTTAATCAACCTTAAATGTAGGCGACCAATTTAATGTAGCATTTTTCAAGCGGAGATAGCCGTCATGATAGAAGCAGCGGATTCGGTGCTTACGAGTTTACATAATACTCGCCAAAGGTATAAACATTTTTCATTTCGATGGTATGCTCGAAAATTGTCGGGGATTGCCTGACAACCCTCTCGATTGTATCTAAATATTTCCCATTGAAGCTCACATGGGTGCTAGGCCTATTGCGGTAAAGTAGGAAACTGGATAAAGAGGTTAAAGGGTGTCAATCGACCACATTTTGTCTGCTGCTGTAAATATAGGCATCTAGTCGACTCGTCTTTTGTCGGGCGAAAACCATGGAATGGATGTTCTTAGAATCCTTCTGTTCACTTGTGTATCGGAGGTGGTCTAATGACCCCTGAAAGCTAAATACTAACTAGTTTGAACTGGGTTTTGCCGATTGGTTTCCATACGGTAGAATTTTATTTGAACTCTAATGGATACATTGAAGACAATTAGATAGGAGCATCATGGGATCATAAAAGCGAACGCCATACGAATAGCTTATCAAAATATATAATTAAAAGCTTTTGAACTACTACATATTTGTGAAGCTGGCAATGAGTCTAAGACCAGAGGAGACTTTTTCGGTATGCGTACCTGGTATTGCACCCATGGTTTTATTTTCTTTCGTTTTCAATTAAAACATAGGCAAAAATTATTCTTAACCGACTTCAAAAAAAGTAGACCGGTTATAAATTCGTCTGTATATTTTTTTGGTATTTAAATTTTTTACGTATGTTGCCAAATAACTTTGGCTCATAATTCCTGGTTTTATCGGTCGCATTTTAACGTGGTTTATTTAGATCCGATGATTCGATTGAAAAACTTAACGACAGATTTTCCATGTCAGGAACACATTGTGGTTCCCATTTCCATATCTTTATACTCTATCGATAACAGAATCGATAGTAGAATCCAACCAAATATCGATAACAAATCGACAAAAATATCGATAACGAAATCAAAAAAAAAAAATAATATCGATAACAAGATCTATAAATAATCAATAACAATATTGATAACAAAATTTATAAAAATATCGATAACAACTTCGACAAAAATATCTATAATAAAATCGATAACAATATCGATAAAAAAACCAATAACATTATCGATACAAAATATCGATAGCAAAATCGCTAAAAATATCGATTACAAAATCGATAAAAATATCGATTAATCTAAGTGTTATTTTTTAACCTTTTATTATCAAGTTTTTGGTAAAATAATACCATACCCTTAAGAAGCACTTGTTTCAGCTCCAACCATTTCCGTGTGCAATTTCCGTTGAATTTGACAATTTATTCCCAACCAACCAACCGCGGCTAAAGAAGTTTCACTTCAAAAACTGAAAATTCAAAATTCACTTTTTGATTTACATATATGATAGAATTCATCGAATTGCAACTCCCACATAATTTTATAAAAAAAAAAAATAGTTTTAGTTGCGACGTTACTACGTATTTTGCATTTCAGGTGACGACATCCATTTGTTTCTTTTTTGTCTTTCCTATGTATTCAGAGATAAGCTGCTTGGTTTTTGTTTTCACTTGCGTAATGCATCGCAGATTTTTTACAACATAAACTAAAAAAACAATGTCCAGCCTCTATTATTAATTTCTGCTGGCGTATTTTACACATTGAATGTGGGTGGTGAACATGCATTATTCTTTGTTGCTATAATTACTTGAATATTATTTTACAATTCGTGTCTGTGGCTCTTGTCATCATTGTCCAGTAAGCAAATATAGCCACCATTGCTTCATAAAATTAAAGGAATATGTACATTAGACTGCATCACTCCCCACGCAAAAAAAAATCGGTACTGTTTTTCCATTGGAATTATAAAATCTATTATATTTTAAGACGCCCACCAAAATATTTCGGAAAATTTTAAAATACCCCCAAAAATGGAGTTTTTTTTATGAATAAAAATAGTTTCTTAAAAATGTGTTTTGAAAAAACCCTTCAAATGACAAAACGGTTTAAACTTAAAAAATAAAATTTATAAATAAAAATACAAAAATTGAACTCACTCAAAGGATGAAACATTTTTAAATATTTGTATGCAAACTTTTTAAGCTTAATCTGTTTTGTCATCTGAGGGAACTTTTTTCAAAAAGTTCGTTAGGAAACTATTTTTATTCATAAAAATCTCCATTTTTTGAGGTATCTTCAAATCGGTCCAGCTCACGTAAATCTTAATATTTTTCCGAAATATTTTAGTGGACGTCTAAGAATATAATAGATTTTGTAATCCCGGCGGAAAACCGGCAACTTTTTTTTGGTGATGCAGTCTAATGTACATATTATGAAGTAAAACAATGTCGGGTTTGAAAATTGTAGGGTGGTCAAATAAATTCCTGGTAAATATGCAGTGCTTGCATGCATGCACGCACTTTCATTTAATTAAACTTTTTTATTGTTACTTTACACAATCGAGTGGCACTTCATGTAAACAAAAAAACAAAAATTATTTCAAATATAAGTAGATGTTTACGCGTACCTAAAGAACAATAAATGTTATGCATACATTTACAAAATTGTCAGTATAAACATATGGGTGTTCCAGATTCTTTTGTTAACAATTTTATTTTATTTACTTTTTATATTCTGACCTAAATAACGAATAATAAATTAATTTAATATTAAATATATATAATATTTGTGCCGACTTAAGGTTGAATCTTTTTCAATTGGCGAAACAAATCATGTCAGCACGCTGCAGCACCTAGCTTTAAGTAGTTGTCAAAAATGTGGTTGAAAATCTACTTTGTCGAACTGGCAACAGAAAATCTACCCCAGACTCGATGAGGTCCAGCTGCCTCATTTTCGTTTTTTCTTTGCCCAATGGGAATGCATGCAGGAAAAATGGACTTTCCAAAAAATGAGCTCTGTCGAAGCTTCCGAGATGCACTTTTTTACTGTATTCGCGATCATCAATTATTTATAAGTAAGAGTATGTTATCCTATCCCAAAAATATTATAAAAGTTAAAGTTTGTGAGTGAGTATTTTTGTTGCTCTTTGACTCTGTTGCTTTTTGTCTAGATTAGATTTGGAAAAAGTGAAAAGATAGCTTGGGACCTGGACTAAAATATTAAATATTATTTGAAGAGGGTTGAATTTATGAATTTATTGAATTGAATTGAATTTATTAAATAGGTTTAATGAAGTATTACAATATGATAGACAGAGAAAAAAATTTAAAAATACTCTATTTTACAATACAATTACATAATTATGTTTAAGAAATATTAATTCTGCAAATATTTTTGACGAGGATTGCCAACTTTTAGAAAGCCAAATTTAATTTAATTGCATTGCATTAACTACTACATGGAAAATATTGAAAATATTTTTGAGAAAGGTTGCCACCTGTTAAAGAAAGCTTTGTTTTGAAAATATTTATAAAAGCCGTTGCCACCTGTTTGAATTTGTATTTCTTTAACAAGTTGATTAAGATATTAAAATATGTACGTTAAATGCAATAATTATGTTTAAGAATAATTAATTCTGCACATATTTTTGAAGAGGATTGCCACCTTTTTAAAAGAAAAATTTAAAACGTTAAAAATAGATGTATTCAAAAAGTTAAATAAAACGTTCATCGAAAGACTTTTTAAGATATTTTTATTTCAAAAATATTTATATAAGGGGTTGCAACTTATTAGAAAATCTAATAAAATTTAATTAGTTAGATTAATGAAATATTACAATAACAAACAGGCTTAAGACAGCTTTATTTCGAAAAAATTTTTATGGCAGGGTTGCCACCTAATAACAGTGAAATTATATTTAAAAAAAAATTGCAATATGGATGTGAAACAAAATATATTTAAGAAATCTTTATTACCAAAACAATTTCGAATAGTGTTGCCATCTGCTTAAAAGATAAAATTCACCTTTCCTAAATTTCAATCAATTTATATCTCAGGTAAATGAACTATAAAAATTTGATATTTCTGTATATGAAACAGAAAGTGTTGACGAAAGCTTTCGTTAAGACACATTTCTGAAAATAATTGCCACCTGTAAAAATAATTGATATGTACTATAAAGACTAGCTACGAAAAGTTAGCAATTTAGTTAAAATAGTTACACATATTCTGGGACCACGATACAAACAATAAGCCTTTTTTAATAAAATTTGTTATTTTCGTTGATACTCGTATAATTTATTTTCTTGTTTGTTACATTTGAACTCATAACGGTAAACCGAAGATGCGGGTAAAAGCTAGCTAGATTTATTCCTCTGCCGACATCGAGGCAAAACACCATCACAAGCGTCCCTTCGAATTTTGAATGAACTACAACCTCACCTTATTTTGTCAATGTTATTGTGGCTTGTTAACATTTTTTATTTTTAATAT
>NW_023458565.1:14107654-14184736 GCF_013731165.1 Rhagoletis pomonella
TAATTGCATGTGCAGTAAATGATATTTTGTTCTTCGTGTGTCATTGACTGTGTTCTTAAGGGGTTTTCCTTTTTGATTTGTGAGATTGTTCTTGTAAATTGAAGTAACGCAGCCGAACTCATGTATGTATGTAATTTTAATTAAAATAATTTTCTTATTCGTTTTGTTTCTTACAAAGCGTAAATCATTTAAAATTGTTTTAAGCATTTATGATTGTATTTTTAAATGAGCTGTTGAGAAAGCTACTAAATCAGATAAATTATGACTGCACGACCCAGAAAGCGAATGAGGTTGTAATTTACTGAACAATACCGACGACTTCAGAGAACCCACCAAGGTCATCATATAATATTTTCAACTATGTTTTAATGGTTTTCAACTGCTTACTGTTTCATCAACAAAATAAGGTGAAGTTGTAGTTCATTCAAAACTCGAAGGGACGCTTGTGATGCTATTTTGCCTCGATGTCGGCAGAGAAATAAATCTAACTAGCTTTTAGCCGCAGCTTCGTTTTACCGTTATGATTTAAAATGTAACAAACAAGAAAATAAATTATACGAGTACTTACGAAAATAATAAATTTTATTAAAAAAAGGGCTTATGGTTTGTATCGAGGTCCCAGAATATGTGTAACTATTTTTACTAAATTGCTAACATTTCGCAGCTAGTCTTTATAGTATATATCAGTTATTTTTACGGGTGGCAATTATTTTTTAAAAATGTATCTGAACGAAAGCTTTCATAAACACTTTCTGTTTAATGTACATATATATCTAATTGTTATATTTCATTTAGCTTAGATATAAATTGATCGAAATTTAGGAGAGGTGAATTTTATCTTTTAAGCAGATGGCAACACTATTCAAAATTGGTTTTGTTTCACATCCATATTGCAATTTTTTATTAAATAGGATTTCACTGCTATTAGGTGGCAACCCTGCCACAAAAAAAATTTCGAAATAAAGCTTTCTTAAGCCTGTTTGGTATTGTAATATTTCATTACTCTAACTAATTAAATTTTATTAGACTTTTTAATAAGTGGCAACCCCTTATATAATATTTTTGAAATAAAAATATCTTAAAAAGTCTTTCGATGCACGTTTTATTTAACTTTCTGAATGCATCTATTTTTAACGTTTTAAATTTTTCTTATTATATTTTAATATCTTAATCAACTTGCTAAAGAAATACAAATTCAAACAGGTGGCAACGGCTTTTATAAATATTTTCAAAACAAAGCTTTCTTTAGAAGGTGGCAACCTTTCTCAAAAATATTTTCCATGTAGTAGTTAATTCAATGCAATTAAATTAAATTTGGCTTTCTAAAAGTTGGCAATCCTCGTCAAAAATATTTGCAGAATTAATATTTCTTAAACATAATTATGTAATTGTATTGTAAAATAGAGTATTCTTAAATTTTTTTCTCTGTCACTCATATTGTAATACTTCATTAAACCTATTTAATAAATTCAACCTAACTTTTTAAACATCTGGTAAATCTCTTAAAAAATGTCTTCGAAATAAAATATTTTTAAATCTCTTGGTCTGTCATACATATTATAACATTTCTTTGAACTTATAATTTAAATTGAATTCAACGTTTTAGGCAGGTGACAACCCTCTTCAAATAATATTTAATATTTTAGTCCAGGTCCCAAGCTATCTGTTCACTTTTTCCAAATCCAATCTAGACAAAAAGCAACAGAGTCAAAAATACTCACTCACAAACTTTAACTCTTATAATATTTTTGAGATAGGATAACATACTTTTACTTATAAATAATTGAAGATCGCGAATACAGTAAAAAAAGTGCATCTCGGAAGCTTTGACAGAGGTCAGTTTTTGGAAAGTCCATTCTTCCTGCATGCATTCCCATTGGGCAAAGAAAAAACGAAAATGAGGCAGCTGGACCTCATCGAGTCTGGGGTAGATTTTCTGTTGCCAGTTCGACAAAGTAGATTTTCAACCACATTTTTGGCAACTACTTAAAGCTAGGTGCTGCAGCGTGCTGACATGATTTGTTTCGCCAATTGAAAAAGATTCAACCTTAAGTCGGCACAGATATTCGTCATCCTACGGCAAAAAATCAATTTAATATTAAATAAATTTATTATTCGTTATTTAGGTCAGAATATAAAAAGTAAATAAAATAATTAACAAAAGAATCTGGAACACCTACATATTTATACTGACAGTTTTGTAAATGTATGCATAACATTTATTGTTCTTTAGGTACGCGTAAACATCTACTTATATTGACATAATTTTAACAAAGTGTCAACCAAGGTTTTGTTTACATGAAGTGCCACTCGATTGTGTAAAGTAACAATAAAAAAGTTCAATTAAATGAAAGTGCGTGCATGCATGCAAGCACTCCATATTTACCAGGAATTTATTTGACCACCCTGCAATTTTCAAACCCGACATTGTTTTCCTCCATAATATGTACATTAGTCTGCATCACCAAAAAAAGTTGCGGGTTTTCCGCCGGGATTACAAAATCTATTATATTCTTAGAGGCCCACTAAAATATTTCCGAAAAATATTAAGATTTACGTGAGCAAGTCGTGAGACCGACTTGAAAATACCTAAAAAAAAAATAGTTTCCTAATGAACTTTTTGAAAAAAGTCCCCTCAGAGGACCAAACAGATAAACCTAAAAACAATTTGCATAAAAGTGTTTAAAAATCTTTTCAACGGAATCGTAATAATGAGATTTTTGAAGCTGTTTTTTACTTTTTTCAAAGAATGATTTAAAAAAAAAACTTGAATAACTGGGCCAAAACTATTCTGATTTAGTCATTTTGGACCTCAGTAGAAAGATATTTTTCCACTATTTGTATTTCTGTGCAAAAAAAGTCATTCGTGTAAAATTTTTTTATTTTTTTTTTCAAATACCAACACATCTTAATTCAACTTTGAATGACGTTCGTTCATCCTATCTTCCTCTTTCATCCTTTGAACGAGTTCAATTTTTTGTATATGTTTTTAATTTTTTTTTAATTTTTTAAGTTTAAACCGTTTTATCATTTGAGGGGATTTTTTCAAAACAACATCTTTAAGAAACTATTTTTATTCATAAAAAAACTGCATTTCGGGGGTATTTTCAAATTTTCCGAAATATCTTGGTGGGCGTCTTAAAATATAATAGATTTTATAATTCCAATGGAAAAACAGTACCGATTTTTTTTTTTGTATGAGGAGTGATGCAGTCTAATGTACATATTCCTTTATTTTTATGAAGCAATTAAATTTGTGTATAATGTGCTGGCTATATTTGCTTGCTGGACAATGATGACAAGAGCCACAAACACGAATTGTAAAATAATATTCAAGTAATTATAGCAACAAAGAATGGTGCATGTTCACCACACACTTTCAATGTGTAAAATACGCATGCAGAAAATAAAAATAGAGGCTGGACATTGCTTTTTTAGTTTATGTTTTAAAAAATCTGCGATGCATTACGCAAGTGAAAACAAAAACCAAGCAGATTATCTCTGAATTGGAAAGACAAAAAAGAAACAAATGGATGTCCACACCTGAAATGCAAAATACATAACAACATCGCAACTGAAATTGAAAAAGTCGTGACTAATATTTTTATTTTATTTTTTTCATAAAATTATGCGGGAGTTGCAATTCGATGAAATCCATCATGTAAATCAAAAAGTGAATTTTGAACTTTTTATTAGTTATGACTTTTTGCATTTCAGAGATGGTGTTTGTTACGTCTTTTTGCATTTCAGGTGATGATATGTATAACTATCATTGACTTAAGTATCTAGTACCAATATTGAAGCTGTAAAAGATTAAAAGTCGCCGCCGCTGTGGTGTAAAGGTAAGCAATGCGCGCTACCATTGCGCAGGGCCTGGGTTCAAGCACAGTTTCCGACCAACATAAAAAAAAATAAAAATTAAGATTTTTCTAATAGTGGTCACCCTCGGCAGGAAATGGGAACCACAATGTGTTCTTGACATGGAAAATCTGTCGTTAAGTTTTTTATGATTCAATCATCGGATCTAAGCCAAGTTAGAATGGGACCGATAAAACAAGGAATTATGATCCAAAGTTATGTGGTAACATACATAAAAAATTTAAATACCAAAAAAATATTCAGACGAATTGATAACCCCTCTCCTTTCTTTGAAGTCGGTTAAAAACCGGGTGAAGTTGAGTGAGGAATAATTTTTCAGAAAGACGCTAAGAACATTCATTCCAAGGTTATCGCCCAACAAAAGAAGAGTCAACTAGATGCCCATATTTACAGGATCAGACCAAATGTGGTCAACTGACACCCTTTAACCTCTTTATCCAGTTTCCTACTTTAGCGCAATAGGCCTGGCACCCATATGAGCTTCAATGCGAAATATTCAGATACAATCGAGACGGTTGTCAGGCAATCCCCGGCAATTTTCGAGCATTCCATCGAAATGTAAAATGTTTATATCTTTGGAGAGTATTATGTAAACTCGTAAGCACCGAATCCGCTGCTTCTATCATGACGGCTACCTCCGCTTGAAAAATGCTACATTAAATTGGTAGCCTACATTTAATATTGATGAAAACATCGATAAGCAACGGTCGCTCCTCATAGATTAATCCAAAATTTGTTCACCACCGATTATACAGGCTTGCGAAATTTAACTTTTTGTCCTCCTTCAAATAATAATGTTATTTTTTAAATACCTATTTAGGTATATTATGTAAATGAAAATATATCTTTGTTTTTTTTTTTCTGGGTACTGAGATACATTTTTATTGATCGAATGCATATTTTGGAATTTTTAGCAATTTGCATGAAAAGCCAAAAATTTTTAATTTAGAATTGTATTTTTATATAAAAAACCAACAGTACCTACAAAAGTTGTTATATGTACATACATATGTATGTATATGTGAATACACCATCACGTAAATTAGAGCATACCGAGACATTAAACCACCTTGTAATGGCGAGGAAGTCGATTGAAATTAAGACTCGCGTAAAAATTAGTACAAAGTAAAACGTTTGTTACTTATTATGTATACATATTTATATGTAACTACAGATGTACATATGTATATGTATTTGTGACATTGTTATACCAAATGCGCAAATATGTAGTAGTTACCTAAAACTTAAAACACCTGAGCAATTACGGTTTCCATAGTATGAATTCTGGTCATAAAGTTTTCGACAATGTAGTACGCGCAATTATGTACGCGTCCAAAGCACATGTGGAGCCTGAAAAGCTAAGGAAATATGTTTTAAAATTAGCAACAGTAAAATTTAAGTGGCAAATATTTCCTTAATGGTGGAATTTATTTAATACGCTCTAATGGACACAAAAACATTTTTGGTTATATTTTCCTTGTTTTTTTTTTAATTCTTAAAAAAGTCAGAAAAGTTTTATCAACTTTTGAAACTTACTGAAGAAAATGCGTGAACTCTCAGGAAAAAATTATAAAAACTCAACCACCACAAATTTTCACATTATTTTACTAAAATTTATTGTGCTATAAAACTGCATACCGAAAACTTGACTAAAAATTCTTATTAAATAATTTGAAATTTTGAGGAAAAAAAACGTTGATATTGAGCCATAAAAAATAAGAAACATAAAATTAATAAAAGAAAAATAAATAAAAAACATAAGATATTTATCTCAAGATTTTTACTCCAAAAAATTATAAGATAGTTTTCTCTAGATTTTTACCCCACAAAATTTTTTGCAAAAAAATCCTTAGATTTTTGTACAATAAAGTGCAAATTTGAAGTAGCTAGGATTTATCGTAAATTTTTTTTTTGACTGTGTTACGCATTGATTTTTGTACAAAGTATCTACGAAAATATTTTTAAAAGAGAAGCAAACGAGGAGCACCTTGCACTTGCTTTTTAATTTATTCAATTTTAGTGAGCTACAAAGCGTCAAACCAAATTTTTTTCTAAAGATTCTAATTAAAAAGTTTGAAATTTTGGTGAAGCTTGGCAGATTTAATTTTTATAGTTTTTTTTTACAAAGTCGGAGATTTGGATTTATATGGTTTTTGTTTGGAAAAGAGCTTTACTTCCATAAAAAAATAAGAGACATAAAATAAATAAAAGAAAGATAGCCAAACGTGGCTAAAATGTCGAGTCAAAATATACATATATGTTGGTCACTGTATGTATTCCTCTATTCGAATCACAGGCATTCAGATTAGAATATAATAACTGTTTATGGAGAAAATTACGAGCATGAACCAACATCACTTAAAACTGAGTCATAGGCATGCCATTTTAATGAGCTGTTAAGACATTGAAGTGCCGAACACTGAATACGGGACAAATACAGGACATGAAAAGGAATACAGAACAATTTGTCGAAAAAGAGGACTGTCCCGTATAATACAGGACGGATGGTCACCGTAGCTATACTATGCATTGAGAAGAAATAATAAACATTGAAAAACCTTGCATGCTAAATACTCCTTTTAGAAATTTGTAAACGATTTTTTTTTTTAAGGTCAGAGTGATCTATTGACTATTGAAAAGTCGTAACTGACAAAATCCATGCACTACAACATTCAGCACCCATACAAATCATTGTTCAGATACGGGGGCTTATTTTAAAATACCTTTATTTAGATGGCGAAAACAATCGAATTTTGTGAGCCATTTATTAATCAGTACGTGTTATATAATGTGCATACATACATACATATATATGTGTATCTTCCATACCACTGTGTGTTCAGATAAGTGGTTTTATGCTATACTTACCTACATAACTGTCCCATTCAAGTGGCTAAAAGCCTGCAATTTTGTACCTTTTGCGCTATCATAAGTTCAAGGTAGAAACCATCCAAATAAATTTAGTATACTCTATAGTTTGCAAACAATTGAAGAAAGATTTTACAAAAGTTTGAAAAGTCAAATTCTATAATATTCAGAAAAAGTATGAAACCTTCGGCATAACCGAAGACCAAAGAAATCCGGAAATTCTATGCTAATAAGTACGCGATGAGAACGCTATCTCTGCCTAAAAGTCTGAAAGACTTTTACAAATCCAGTTATTTTTATGATATGTCGAAAACTAAATTAAGGTGAAGCTAAAATTAATGAATGAAATATATCACATCCACTTCAGCTTAAAGAAACGGGACAAACCAATTTTAAAGCTGAAAGGCAATCCTCCACTTTCTCTCAGTATCAAACACTTTTCACATGCAATTCTACGCTTCCTTGTTATTGTACTCAAATCAATAATATTTCCTTTGTGCTGCGTTCTATACCCTTAGAGGCGTATATATTATAGTCAACAAATCCTCGTAAAAAATCTTTCTGTGCATGCCTATGTTAATAAATTAATACGACAATTATTCGGTTCCGCCCCTTACTTGGATTTATGCCACAAAAACCGTAAATCAATGGAAATTAATAGCCGGCTTTCAAGGAAGAAAGTGTAGAAAGGTAAAATAAAAACAATAACATACGAGTACTATACATACATACATACATGCATACATACATACATACATACTACACGCATACAACTACTGTGTGCCTATGATAGAGGAAAAAAGAAACACTTCGCTCTTATTAGGACTCTCGGCTGTTGTTGTTAGAATTGTCTATGCATGTAATATAAGCAAATCAATCGAAGAGACCAAGCATACGCCGTTGATATGTTATTTAATAACTTGTTAACATGAAAAAAGTAATTATTCTCGGGCACTCATTTCTTTGTACTTGATCCATAGTCTCCATCTCTTAAAAATGCTTTGCCAATAGAAAGTCATAGGCAGTGTGCATTTGTATAAGAATGATTTATGGCTGAACTGAGGACTTTTATTGCGTAGGCGTCAACGAAGAAGAAAATGAAAAGGAAGCGACTATGATATTCTGCTACCTTTGAGCACTTCCTAAGTTTGGTTAATTTTAGGTAAAAAACAAACGTCTTTCTTAAGAAAATTGTCAACTGTAGCAATTGTCTTGGAGGTTCTTTTCAGTCTTTCAGAAGACTAAAAACCAAGGCGAATTCATACAATATAATTAAATTTTTGTTTTTTCGTTAAAACAAAAATTAATTAAAAATTACAAAATTTGCAATGAAATTTAAAAAAAAGTTGCAGTTAAAAACTTCGCCAAGGCTGAGACCGCAAGAGAAGGAGTTAAATGGCTGAAACAAATTTGTTTTTTTTTTTTTTTTTGAGAAATTCAAATGCCACATAATGGACGAGACGACGTTGTGGACTTTTCTCTGATCCCTAGACAAGAATTTTATACGAAAGTCGGGAGCAAAATAGTTAGAAAAAAGTTTCATAGAAATCCTTGTTTGGTAAGCTGTCAGTAACAGTGTAAAAAAAAGACGCTCATATAGATGAAATGAAGAATAAACTCTGATTTAGTTATGTCCGAAGGAATATTTCCAGAAGAGACTAATTCCATTCATACGTTTACATAAAGTAAATACTCGCGTTTTTTTTTTAACTGACCTCATTTTATGTCAGCAGACAGAGGAACGTTATACTAGGTTCACATATAAGTAGATTACCCTCATTTTCGAGCTTAACTTCCTAATCTGTAATTAGAAAAAGAGATTAGCCATATAAAATTCCTCCCTTGTTAATCTGTAATTATAAAATAATCTCAGATTTAACCGATAACTTTTCGGTGTCCATCCTAGTTTCATCGATTGTTTTTGCGGAGAAGGGGAGAAATGGCAAATGTAAAAGTAAACAAAAATGGACGCTAGCAAGGAAGAGGGTTTTAAAGGTATTTTTTAATAAAATGTTTAGTTAAAATATATCTATATTGCTTAATATAGCAGAAACACGTGATCACGGTGGCACAGAGAAGAAACATAACTTTTCCTTGAGATGTGAGAATAACAAGCACAACAAATTTGACGGCTAATAATCTGAGATTTGCCTGTGTAAACGGGGTGATTAAAAAACGAGCTTTGATTGAGGTAATATTGATATGTGAACATAGTTTTAGAGTGGTTTTAAGCGAATAACGACAACTTGGTGTCAAGCCAATCGAGCAAACTCCTCCAAACTAACGCCGTTGGAGCTTAACCTCAAAAACCTGGCAGAAATGACGGCAAAAACAGTACCTGTTCTGATAAATTTTATATAAGTCAATAAAATTTACTGCTGATTCACTTGAACGAGAAGATTAATTACACTATGGGCCAAATATAGTAAAACTGCGTTTTTAGTTTTGCACCCTGACGTCAGGATTTTTTTTCAAAGGACTTTGAATTTTTAAAGATTTGATTAATTCAAAAAATTGTTTTAAAAAATCAGTGTAATGTAGAACAACAATATGGGTACCAAAGGAGGGAGAAAATTCGGTGGAATTTAAAAACAATAAAATTTTTTGGTTACAGGGACGAATGGGTATGGAAAATACGCTTTTAGTAAATTTTACTTTTTAAAGTTACTAAAGTTTGCAGAACGAAATTCGAGGATGAAATCGTGCGCATATTAGTCCTCAAACAATAATTTTGTAAAAAAAAAATATTTAAAATTTTCAAGGATCTTTAAAGACAAACTTTCTAAAGGACTTTTTTCATACACATTCTTCCTTATGCACCAAAAAACTTATTCTGCTTTCATTCCACAGAATTTATCTTTTGTATGACACCTTTATTGTTATCCTACATTGAGCTGAATATTATAAATAATTTTTTGAAGTAATCACATTTTTTAAATTTTTAAGTCCTTTAAAAAAATCCTGATGACAGAGAGTAGCTAAGTTTGCAGTTTTACTATAATTTTCCCATAGTTTTGCTAATATATTCATTTTTTGTGTGTAAAATTTACTGTCGCACGGTGTTATATATGCATGTATTTTTGTACATATGTATGTAGATACGTAGATATGTATGAAAAATATTAAAATTAAACTCATTTGTCAAAGATATCGTAAAACAAGAAATTGTTTGGTTCCTTGTCAAATATGCAAATGGCTATGGCAAACTTTAATGCGAAACAAAAGTCACAGCCAAATCCGACGTGCCTGAAACACATTTCTCTCTTTAAGGGCAAGCAATCAAGTAGAAAAATCAATTCAATACTCACGCCAGGTCCATTAAACTTTTGCCAAACTTTCGATGGCCTTGTCATTGACTTCAATTAAGTGACTCGAACAGAGAATACTAAAGGGAACAAAAACGGCGAAGGCAAAACACGAATAAATTCCTTTAAAGGAAGGCGTCGACAAGAGTGGCAGCTGTGGCCGTGGGGCATTCACAAGACAAAGTCAAATTGGTGGCAAACAAATTGGCGAAAAAGCGAAAGTAAGCAAATAAAATAAGGCCGCATATAGAAAGAAGTTCGATACTAAAAAACAAAGAATGCTAAAAAAAAATAAACAAAATGTATATAAAAAAAAGAGACGAGAAAGTCGCAGACGACCGATAAAACCACTCAAAGTAAACCAAACAAAGGAGCTGATATAAAAAAGATGCAAAAGAATAAAACAGAAATTTCATTGTTTCGCGACGAGCTGAAAGCAATCGGCTGTTGGCGAAAGTTATTGGCGAGATGTCGATGATTGAAGCCGTTTACCTTGAGCTACGAGTGAATAGCGCCAACGCACTGCTTATAGAAGTGGCATTAAAAATTAAAAAGCACTTTAAACGGCTAAATTTCTGTATGAATAAATACCTTTTTTTCCTTTAAAAAATTGAAACTTTTCAAAGGATCTTTAAGGACACGAATTTGCGCTTTTGTTGAATATCTTAGAAATTTCTGTTGATCAGTTGTAGTGATTAGAGTAGTGGTTGCAAAGTTAGTCTGCTACTACTTTTCACTGCATTTAGATTCAAATTCATTCATATACCTACATAGCCACTTTTCTTTTGTTTACCATTTTCCGCACACCAATAATCGCTATTAGTCCAAAACATATTTTTCAAACTATTAAAGTTTCGCCATAGAGCCCGCCCCGCCCGCCTGTTTATTCTCATAAAAACAAAAAGCAGCAAAACAAAGTGAAATATCGATCGCCCAACTACTTATGTTTACTAGTCATGTGCCAGCAATGCAAGGCTGCTTTGCCACTTTTGCTTTGGCAACAACTAACAGCAGTTGTACGCTCAGCGGTTAGGGAAATTAATTGAATTCCAAAGGTTTACCGACGAAATTTTCAAAACCAATTGCAATGGCTTGCCAGTTAGGCAAAACAATTTAGTGTAGCAAAGTTGTATGTATACACGTTTGTATATATGTATTTAAAATGTGCTCATATATTCACACTTACGCTTAGTAGTTTGCAGAGATTTCGGGGCAAGAATATGACAAGGATATAAGATATTAAGCAAGGCTTCTATATATACATACATACATATACATATGGGCATATCTCTAGAAATTTTAATCTAGAACTTTTAATTTTGGTATTTATATGGTAAAAATATAGTAGACGTACATATATAGATGTGTTCCATTCATAGATTAGACTAAAAAATAATAATAAAGTAGTGATTCTCTATTATTAAAATTTAAATAAGATTTCCTGTTTTTCTACGTCACTTTTTTTAGCGTTTGATTTTTGAAAATTGCGTTGAAGTTCTATATACTATATATGTAATACACTCTTGAAAATGAGACCAAAACGTGCAAAATTATATTTCAAAAACTTAAAAAATATTCCAAATGTTAGTCAGGGTTATACGAGGCCCGAATACTAAAATTTCAGATCACTCTATACCGATGAAAAAAGCTCTTAATTAAAAAAATAAAATTTTATCGCACA
This sequence comes from Rhagoletis pomonella, assembly GCF_013731165.1. Lineage (NCBI taxonomy): Eukaryota > Metazoa > Arthropoda > Insecta > Diptera > Tephritidae > Rhagoletis > Rhagoletis pomonella. The sequence goes on from NW_023458565.1 coordinate 14,119,388, forward strand.
TCTACAGACTAATGGCCTTATTCATAAAAAATAAAGTAGCTTTAAAAAAGGTTTATAAACTGAAAAATGTATGAAAACGTCATTTTATAAAGGTTTTTGAACATACTTTATTTTTTATGAATAAGGCCATAAGATCTTTAATTAGACTTTTCATTTTTGAAATTCCTTTTAAAAAATATTCTTACACTAAATCTCTTTCATTTGACATTGTGAACAAATAGCAACCTTCCTAATTAAATAGTTAATAATTCATCCAACTTATTGAATAATTTGCATGTAACTTTTTAAACGCGTGGCAACCCTCTTTAAACATTCCAAATGGTGAAACTAAAGATTTCTTAGCATTCTTTTGTTTGCCTACGATATTTTTATATTCCATATACTTTTTTTATTAGTTAATTGAGTTAGACCTTTCCAACAGGTGGCAGCCCTCTTCAAAAGTATTTTCAAGCTTAATTCTTGTTAACTCTCCTTCGCCGGACATTGCGATACATATCTTAATTAACTGATAAATTAAGTAGAATTTGATTTTTAAAGCATGTGCGCTGAATAAAAATATAATAAAAATTTTTCAAACCCCCTTCGAATAACACCTATATTTTAATACTTCATAAGATTTCTTAACACCCCTCCGTTTAACATGCATATTTTGATATTTCATATAAATTGGGCATAAGTAAACTAAATTCAACATTTCAAGCAGGTGGCAACCCTATTTAAAATAATTTCCAACGACTACTTTCTGAAACTCCTTCTCTTACGTAATATGATTTTTTTAAAAGGTGGCAACCCTTCTATAGTTTAGCTAAGAAACCAAGATTTGCAAACCCATTCCCATTGTTAACCGTTTTGTAATAATTTATTTATTTTTTAAAATAATTTTAACGCAATTTTTTAAAAGATGGCAACTCTTTTCAAGAAGTAAAACGTTGTGTACATCTGCAGTCCAAGCCTTTTAATTTGACACATAATTTTGGTAAATCGAACAAACGGTGCAGATATGATGGCACTGATTATTAAATAATTTGAATTTAATTTTCAACAGGTGCCAACTCTTTTCGAAGAAAATAAACCCAGTTCGCACATATACAGGCCATGCGCTTTGATTTGACATCCCATTTTTGGAAATCGAGCGAACGGTGCAGATCTTTTATCCTGGGCAGAAAATCCCTTCGCGTATTATATATGTAATTTAGATTCTGTACTTGCCTGAAAAATGCAATGAGCCACATGCATGTATATGTGTTTGTATTTTTTACTTTATAGCCATAAATATGCAATATTCAAGCACCGTCCATCCAAGAATGACCGAAGCATGGTTTGGTTTATAACTTGTTGTGAACATTAAAGATACAGCCATTTGAGCATGTATGCTACAATCCATATCCAATATTATCGAAAGCCGCATCGCGCTCCAGCAATGTACACACAGCGGTCTTCTTAGCCTCGAATTATATGTAGAATCAACAAAATTTTACAATTCTTTTGTGATCAGTAGAAACTGTTTTGTATGCAGCCCGTGGCAGGTAAAAAATTCTCCTCTAAAAAAATGCAGACTTTGCTAATTTGATCTGACATTGAAATTTCTGAATTGTTATTGTGGAGTTGACAAATAACAAAAAGACCTAGGTATGTAGTTTATTGAAATACATATTATATTTAAGCATTATCTCGATCAGAAAGATTAAAGAAGAAATGTTCTTACTTTCTACTCTCAAATGCCAGGATTATTCGAGGATAGAAAGCTTTACCGGAAGGTATTCATGTAGGTATTTAAATAAAATCAATCTTCATTTAGCCAACTGATAGAGGTCGCTCATACGCCATGGCGTCGATGAAACGTTTACGTACATATATCAGCAATCGAGCGATATGCGTGTTGCACTTCTTCCTATGGCTATCGTCTAAGTATGAAACTCGTCTCCAAGTTCATAGTATTTCCATTTTTCTCAAGCCTTTACATAAAGCACTCGTTTCGACAGGGAAACAAAATCAACAATGAAGAACTCTTAACTCCTCACTGTTGGTTCATAAGCAATCACTCATTCAATTTGACAACATAAAATTGTCATTGTCATCATTAACCCAGCTGATTCGTCCAACCACAAGGGATAAGAGAAATGCTTTTATTTAAATTAATGAATTTTAATTCCAATGATTAATATTGTAACTCGGTTTTAAGTATACTTGCGTACTTACACAAACATTTTACCTATTTTCTCACACATTCCTCGCGTTTATAAATCGTTAAATTCAATCAGCTAACACAACAAAAAACAAATCATATTTTACGCTATTTTCGGGTACGAGTTATGTTGCCTTTAAGTTGGCTGTTTTCACGTGCACCGATAAAATGTGTTTTTGTATGACATAAATACTACTTATTAATCATGAAGTTTGTGAAAAAGAAAAATGCCACTAAAGCATGCAAGCCAACGCTGTCTGGTCAACAAGTGCACGGCTGGTTGGGGCTAGAGGTGGAAGCAAGTACTTTAGCCGTAAGTATTTGGCGTGCTTGCCTCGACTGCTAGCCGGAAAGTATAGTGTTGGCAATCAGCTAATGTTTAGCCAACATGCAAGCTAGCCTGCACTAAATGTATTGCATGCATACATACTACAAATTTGCTTGTTCAAATATTTATAAATTTATTGAAAATGTAATTTTTGTAATTTATTTTTAGGTTTTTGTGGTGGCATGTTTAATATAATTTAATTCTAGAACAAATGTAAAAACTAATCGAGTTCATAAACTGAGAGTTAGAGCTGATAAAGCGTGGATCAACAAATAGTCTGTGATTTTAATAACTAAAAATGAACATGGCTTCTTATTATAACTTTTGACATTCCTCCAGTAAACGGGGATATGTATGTATGAAGAAACACTTGTATGTAAATAAATTACTGAAAATAAATACTTTATTATTTATAAATAAGAAGATACGCACATACTCATAAATACTACAGACAAATTCAAATACTTACATAGCATTTCGTTTTTTTTTGGGTATTTAAAAATTTATTAAATGTGCAATTCTATTACTTATGTACAATAATTAGAAACAATTCATGCTTTGTACTAGACAATCTTATTTGTCTGTAATTTATAGCTTCGCACATGGTATACATAGACATACATAATAAATCATCATCCCCCTTAATACCAACAGCAACGTAATCTGTTTTTAATGAAGTGCAAAATATAAAACACAGAGATAAATAATAAACTTAAAGAAGAGGTGTACGCGTCGACTTATTAAAGTGGATTAGACGGTAGAGATTACTTTTAAACGATCGTTAATTCAATGTGTTAAATATAAATTTTCGTATTCGTGGTAAACGGTTTCTTACTGAGGCCTTTCGTATGCTGATTTTTCGTCATTAAAAGAAATCAATGTACACTGGTTCCACAAAAATATTTTGGCGAGGGATTGTTTTTTATGGGAGACTGCTTTTCATGGCAGAATATATCCGGAGGGATAAATGTTTCTGCGACAACCCTGACCCAATGGGGTTAACCCGAAATCATAGCAAAACATTCATTTCATTAGTTGTCCGTCTTATCAAGTGAATTTGCAACATGAAATACGAAGTTAAAGATATACAAATTAGGGAGTGTAATCAATCGGTTAATTAATTTTTTGATTAATAATAACACTGATTAATCAAAATTTTTAATAATCAGATTCTGATTATTCAGATCGGGAGAGGTTAGGTACTCTTTAATAAAAAAATAAAGTAAGTAAAATCTGGGTAACTTTGTTAGTTTCTTTCGAGTTTGCTTCCAAAGCAAATAGTAATTGTTTGCATTATATTACAGAAATTTTTTAATAAGTAAAATAATTTTTCTTTCTTTTTTTAATATATTTTTTTTTATTTTTATTTGAAGTCTCTTAGTTATTTTTTTCATTTAATTGTTTTTAATTTAATATAATTTTTAGAAACTTATTTAATTTTTTTATTTTTATTTAGTTATGAGGCTTTTCTGTTCTAAGAAGAAAAATATTTATTTATAATTACATTTATTTTTTCGAAACCTTTTTTTTAATAATTTTTTTATATTTTATTTTGCCTTTGTTTTTAGATTTTATTATTTTAAAAGGAAACATATTTTTTTTATTTAATTTAATTTTTAGAAACTTATTTCATAAAGTTTTATTATTAAAACAGTTTTTTATTTATTTAGTTTTCCACCGGAACTCAGATATACAACACCCTCCTTACCTTCACTCATTTCTCTAATAGAATTTCCTTCCGATTCAGTGCAGTAAGGAAAGTGAACTTCAATCAAAATTTTTAAATTTCATGCCCTTTCCGTATAATTGATGGTACCATACGAGACTTACATATATGGACATTCAACTCACCACAGTCTTTCGATAAACAAAATTCGTGCGACAATTGTCAAGATTGGCTATTCTATATTTCAAAAGAATAATTGAAGGATCTAACGAAGCGCTGTTTTAGCGCTATCTCTTTGTCTTTTATCAAGGAGTTTTCTAAAATTTAAGTTAAATTAAAAAATATATATTTAAAAAATTTTATTTAAAAAAATGTATGAAATAAGTTTCTAAAAATTAAATGAAATAATGGTCCTCTGTAGAAAAAAGTATTTTACTGTTAATTTTCCACAGATTTTACTTTAGTTGTTTTTTAACTGAGCGTTGTAAATAACAACATCGATAGTTAAACTCTTTTCAGTGGTTAACTACGCACTGTGAAATTGGCCCTTAGAGTAAAATGACTTGATAATGTCTTGGTGAGCTACGAAATAAATTTTATTTCTAAAGTCTTTTGTTTGATTCTCATATAAACTTTTATATTAATATTTTATTTATTTGCACATAGTAGTTCTTATGTATCTACACAAAGCAACGAAGCAAAGAGAATATACATACATGTGTAATATGTTCAATGGCAATTGGCAAACAGAGCCAACACAAGCGGAAACGTGCGTACTCGTATAAGCAAACAAGCAAGCAAGATGTGCACTGAAGGCTGACCACTGGCCAATTCGTATTATTTCGGACAAATTGAATTTGTGTTCATCATTACCAGTGTTGCCAGTTAAGCCTTTTTGAGGCTAGATCTAGCTTTTTTCTTTATCGTTTAGCTTCTAAATTTAGGATTTAGGATTTAGCTTCTTATTTTCAAACTAGCATTTTTTGTAGTAGCACTAAATTATTGTTCCGGTTCAGTTTTACTTCACGAAATGTTAAGCGAATATCACCCGGCGGCATCGCTCAGTCCGACGAAATTTACTCAGAGAACTCGTTCTTGATACAAGACAGGGAACATTAGGGCTAACTTCACCTAGAAGAAGCGGACTGGAAATTGAGCCTGGCAGTAATTTAACCATGCAAATATTACCAAGCATTTCCCTGCGACTGGCAAACGTAGGAAGATTAATAAGTTTTAATCGGCTCGTATAAGGCGGAAGGTTATATTGAGAATCCCAACCGAAATTTCTTAAAGCAAAAAGTAGAAATTGTTTATGAATTGATTCTATCTTGTCTGAGTAAATTTGATACCATGGATTCCGAACCACCGAACCGTATTCCAGAATCGGTCTAACTAATGTTGTAAACTGGGTTTTAGCGATATAAGGGTCACCAAATTCTTTTAATCAACGTTTCACAAATGCAAGTAGGTACACCTTTAGCCTTGTTGACTGTCACATTAATGCTAAGATTAAAAATTATGTTTAGGATGCATTGTGATACCGAGTTCCACAAAATTGTATACCTGTTCCAGGTTATGGTTACCTACTGTATAAGAAAGTGGCTGAACAGCTCTTCGCGTAAAGCACATTACGATTTCATAGCACCAAATTTTTAAAAATTTTATATCTGTAGAAATATAAAAAGCAGGAACAGAATCGGAAGTTTATTTGGCTTTGCAAAACCCATGTTGACAATATGAAATGGTGGAGGAGATAGAATGCGTCAACTGATTTGTAATAATTTCTTCAAATTATTTAGGAATTGCAGAGAGCTTAGCTATGCCCCGATAGTTCTCCACCGAGGACCTGCTACCGCTTTTATGTAGCGGGGTTGTAAACGATTCCTTCCATACAGTTGGAAAGATGCCTTCTTTAAGAGACAAATTATATAAGGCTGTTAATGGCTCATAGAGATAATCAGCACACTTTATAAGAAAACAAGTGGGGATCTGGTCAGGACCATAATTAAAGGACTGCGTTAAGGGATATGTATTGAGTTAATTGAACTTAGTTTAAAAGGATAGTCAAAGTATGCTCGGGAATTAATGGAATAATTGAATTTAAAAACTGTTAGAAACGGTTTGATTATCACTAGAGACGGTATTTTGATTCTTCTTGGCGGAAGGAAAGTTTGTCAAATATAAGTCGACTTCGCAATTTAGTCTCCTTCATTTGCGTGAAATATTAACTATTGTAATCGTATTGTAAGGTATGAAGATTTTGATGGTAAAAATGATTAGCCACTTTGTTTTTAAGGACTATAAGTGTTCAGAGCCTTAAAAAAGTCCCCTTTATTATTAAAATAGTCATGATAAACGGTATGGTGTTCAAAAATGTTTGCATAAGGCTTTCATGAAATTTCATGATCGTAAGTCTTTTGGTTGTCGAGATATTTACATACATTTTCGTTACTCGGTTACCACCGCTTTGTACATAAAAGAGTTAAGAGTTTTATTTGGCCGATCTAGCTTTCTTATTTTTGAAGTTCTGGCAACACTGATGCTTACGACGTGTCACCTGTCACAGCTGTGCTTGTCTTAGAGCCAACTACTACATATGTACATAATCCTACATTTATACAAATGTTCTACCCACTGGCGCTGACAGCTAACATTGACTCCAACTATTAGGTTCATTCCTTATTTGTTTGTTTGTAGTATTTCATTACATTCGATTACATTTATTTACAATTTTGCTGCAAGGCGATGCTCTTTTAGTTAATGTCGATTTTCTCACATTCCACTTGCTTTGAGTGAAATTCGAAAATAAGACAATATGATTCAAGGTACGACATAAATGGCTTCGTTAGATCGTGTGTTCATTTTTAGCTATGCACGTGATATTGTTTTGAAATTGCGAACGTGACATGTCTGGCCAACTCTACGTACGTACGTGAATGGTGATATACAAAATATGTACATATACACATGCATGTTGCAAACGTCTCCATGGAACATGACTGTGCAGCTTTTACTGCAATGGCTTTCCTTTAAGGAAAATTATTTTCTCACGTAGTGTTGCAATGGCTGTGGAGCAAAGAGGCAAGTTGTGTACTTAAATAACATGATGTAGCTAGTTGTTTTTTTGTTTTTGCTGGAAGTTTTTCAAGAGCCAAAATTGCTTCAAACAAATGACTACTTGTCCTTCCACTGGGAGTGTGTGTATGTACTTATCTTTGTACTATATGTCATGGTTGTCAGCTTTTAACAACACTGGAATAGATTGATTATTTTGCAAAATGCTGTACAATGTTTGATGCCTTGCTGTCCTTGGAGTTGATGTGCGATAAGAATATTTTGAATTAATCAAGTAAAGAGTAAAGAGTAAAAAGCGTAAAGTGTACGAAGTAACAAGCTGCTGTATGTAACAGCATGTTGGCATGATTGCTATCATGTTTTTACTAGCTAGCTAATAGGTTATGAGCATGAACAACAACAACAAATTTATACATATATATGGCTCAAAACTAGCACAAATTTTGGTTAATATGAGGAGATGGGAGTTTCATTTTTATCTCATATTGGTGTTCGACAAAGAGAGCTTAGATATCAAAAATTACATTGGCCAACAAAATTTTTGCTTTTTATTTTTTTGATCATCTATAATTGTGTATTTTGTGATTTTACTTTTATTTTTTTTTTTCGGAGAAGCTCGGCCAAACACTAACAAACATATGTGTAGGCTCCAATCTATTATTCTATTATTAATTTTTTTTCGATCAGAAATTTGACCGCTACAATAATGCCTGCGTTTTTATAACAATTAGAAATTTTCAGGAAAATAAAAATGCAGGACGATTATTTTTGATCGAAAAAAGTAAAAACCATGAAATAACGACTCCGAAGAGTCTGGTTTCAATCTCTGGTGAAAGCAACATCGCAAAAAATATAGAAACTATGTGTCAGTCAGTGGCGGCATTACTCAGTTTGCCTTATTTGCAGGTAAACCAAGGTATTTCGACTTCAGTACTTGGTTAATGAGATCGAAAGAGTCCTCGAGTTTTTGTGTAAGTTGCTCTGAGAGTCTTCTTATACACCAATTCGGCTCGATAATTTCCTTGGTGCATTAGTTCAAAGAGCGACATATCTCTCTACTGTTGGGTGCATAGATATAAAGCTTCAAGAGGACGATATAATATCGGCTATTGGCAACAATTCCGTAGATACTAGCGCTATAAATAAGAGAAGGCCCAGTTGGATGATGGAATGTAATGGAATGGAAACTTTGAAAAGTATGAAAAATTCGGTAATTTAGGAGACGCTAACAACAGAGCCGTACTGCGACTTGGCGCGTCTCGAACTGTGCGAGATCGTTTTCGAGGATTGCAAACGGAAGATAGACGAACTATAAAAATAAGAAGAGGGAGCCTGAGATATACGAAGTTGGTATGCTACCTGGACGGAACAATATTCGAAAGTTTTTCCAGAAAGTTCGTAATATTTTAAGATATAGCGAACTCCTGTACGAAAAGTTAAGAGCGGTAACAAGGTTACAGATATACACAGTAAACTTAAATGAAGGAAGGCATACTTCTGAACTCTGTTAAAGGTAAGAAATAGCGAGAATCGTGCACATACCTGAGACCACGAGCCCCCCAATTGATAGTGATGGGATCGATTTTCCATTCTCTGTTCATGAGGAAATTCTAATATCAATAGTACGGTGAAGAATTTATGGATTTTCAGCTCAGCAATTTAAATACATATGTAGTTGTAATTTTTTCTTGATCAATCTTAACATGATTCAAGAAGTACTTATACTTATGTATATTTAATTGCGAGAATAGGTTTATAACGGGTGATTTTTTAAGAGCTTGATACCTTTTTTTTTAAAAAAAACGCATAAAATCTCATCGGTTCTTTATTTGAAACGTTAGATTGGTCCATGACATTTACTTTTTGAAGATAATTTCATTTAAATGTTGACCGCGGCTGCGTCTTAGGTGGTCCATTCGGAAAGTCCAATTTTGGGCAACTTTTTCGAGCATTTCGGCCGGAATAGCCCGAATTTCTTCGGAATGTTGTCTTCCAAAGCTGGAATAGTTGCTGGCTTATTTCTGTAGACTTTAGACTTGACGTAGCCCCACAAAAAATAGTCTAAAGGCGTCAAATCGCATGATCTTGGTGGCCAACTTACCGGTCCATTTCTTGAGATGAATTGTTCTCCGAAGTTTTCCCTCAAAATGGCCATAGAATCGCGAGCTGTGTGGCATGTAGCGCCATCTTGTTGAAACCACATGTCAACCAAGTTCAGTTCTTCCATTTTTGGCAACAAAAAGTTTGTTAGCATCGAACGATAGCGATCGCCATTCACCGTAACGTTGCGTCCAACAGCATCTTTGAAAAAATACGGTCCAATGATTCCACCAGCGTACAAACCACACCAAACAGTGCATTTTTCGGGATGCATGGGCAGTTCATGATGAAATGTCAAAGCATACTGAGCATCTTTCTCTTTGACACCATGTCTGAAATCCCACGTGATCTGTCAAATACTAATGCATGAAAATCCTAACCTCAAAAAAATCACCCGTTAGTACATTCACTGACAAAAAAGTAAGTCTTCCTCCTTATAGCTATGAATAAAGAAAATGTGCAACAAAAATATGAAATACGCCACAAACTAACGTTGACGACACAAATCATAGATAAAAATCTTTTTTGCACAAAATTCATTAAATCCAAAGAGAAATTTGTTTTCTTGAGAAAAAAGATTGCGGTGCTACGTATGAATTGTGCATTTAATAATTTTTATGTGCTTTTAATATGCTCCAGTGAATGTCTCTGCCATAGCAACAGGCAGCAGAAAGAAATATAAATCACAACAATATCAACTTGCTTGTCTGAAGCAATGAGCGTAAATATTACCTGGAATGAAGGAGGAAAAAATTTAGTATAAATCTGGAGCTTGCGGCACCCTTGCACTAACACTGCGAAAGTTTAAGCTCGAAATCACATCATTTGTTTGGGGATCTTTGCACGTACTAAATATGTAATAGTAGGAAGACTGCCAAGATAGGGCTATGGAAGATGGATGGAAGCAAAGATAGATGAAATAAAGCAGTGGAGGATAAGCAGTGAAAGGATAGCAAATGCTATAAAGTGCTTAGTAAGCGTGAGTATAGAATAGTAATATACAAACACATACTTATGTACATATATAGTTGGTTGCTCTTAAATATAGTTTTATGCTTAATTCTGAAAAATTACTTTACATTTAAAGCACCAATTAGAGGGTTTCAAATGAAAATACGAATTATAAGCAAATTGTAGGAGATAAAATGTTTAAAACTTGACATTCGCTTGGCAGTTGAAGTTGATTTGCTGGTTACAGTCCGTGATTACAAATGCGTACTGTGCAGTGAAATCGAGTACTCTCTGCAGTTTAAAAATCCTTTCCTTTCAATTGAAATCTTTTACCTAAGAAAATAACATTTCTTTACAAGTACTATGTACATTAGTGTGCGCCTTATTTGTATGGAGATTTTATTTTTTTTTTTGTGAGCTACAAAACAAGTTTGCTCTAGAAAAAAATTGCAAAATCCCATAATGGAAAGACGTGCATCAAGAGCCCTAAAGATACATACGCTAATTCATTAAATTTAACATTGAATGGGAAAAAGAGCTAATTTGTTTCATATCAGTCAATGGGTATTTGGTGCGGATCTCAAATATCCCTACGATGCATTTTTCTTGAGGCATGCCGTTCCGTTATCAAATGAACCTAGCGAAAAGGAGTCTTGCTTTTTTGGTAAAACAAATAAAGCGCACCCTAATGCGCATACAGAAACTTTTAAAACATATGAAAATAATATTTTGGGAAATATTTGGAAGAATATTTGCATTTTGAAAAGAGCATAAATGAAAATAATGAGTCTGGAACTTTCAACAACTTTCATATTTGGTGATAAGTTCCCAGTTCCCAACGTTCTTACAAAAACAAATCTTCACTAAGCATTCATTCCCGTTCAAGCCAGCACATTGAAATAGCCCGTAGACATCTGCTAATATGACATAGTGCCGTTTTCTCAAGTTGCTTTTATAATTTATCTGCTTTCTAAACACAAATTTAGTCCTCAAAAAATTTTTTTAATTAGAAAAACAGCCCATAGAGTTCTGGAAACTCCGTAAAACAAACGCGAAGTACTTCGAAATTTCCCGAAGAACTCAGAAGAGTCTCGAAAAAGTTCTAAAAATCTTCTGAGAATACCAAAAAGTACCGACGTGCCCGAAAAAGTGCGAAAAAGTTCCGGTTAATACACTAAAGGTCCCAAAATATTCCGAGCAAATCCCGAAAAATATATTCGGAATAATCTCGAATAGTTTAAAACAATCCCGTCCCGGTACCGAAAAAAAAACTGAAAAAATCTCGAAAAAATAAGAACAAAGAGTTTCATATTTTTCCGAATGCATTACCGAGAATTCATTTTGAAACACTAAAATCAAAAGAAGAAAACGCTGAGCTTTTCGTTACTGAACGTCTCCTCTTTCAGTAAATTCAAAATAGGAACGTATGAAAAAAAGAGTTGCGTTTTGATACAAATACAAACATCCAAGTGGATATAATTTTGCCCCAAATTTTTAGGGACAATTCTCTTTTTTTTGAGTGTTAATAGGGCTCTAAAAGTAAAGTTGGATATTTCTAATCAAATTCAAAAATATTTTTCTATCGGATAACTGTGCAACTATAATTTATAGGTCCGCCAAAAACCCACAAAAACCCTGACAAATTTAATGGGGGGACAAATAAAAAATCGTTAATATTAAAAAATGGTTAAATATACAATTGGGTATTATTATTGAAAGTCTCCTGAAGAGAACCATACCATTTACACGAAAAGTTTTTTCTCCTTATTTAAAAATACATGGAAAACTTTGAGCGCTTTGAGCGACCTCTAAATATTTTTTGATTTCAAAATAAAAAAATAGGGGTACAATTTTTTCGATATAGAACAATCCTGGGAGGTGAGAGCATTACAATTCCGACTTTACTGTTTTTGGACCACCCTAATGCACATGCTCGGAACTTTAACAAAATCGGACCGTTTATAGAGATTTCTCAACTCCAGCGCCACCTACGGAAAATTCTGTTTGCACTATGTAAAATTGACACCAGTGCAAATACTTTCTATAGATTTTACTTAAACCCGTTTAGTATTTTTCGAGTCTATAAACGTCACACAAACAGACACACATAGCGTTTTTATCTATAAGAGGATTGCTTATTTATACCCTAATTCAAAGGGGATTCCAACTCGATTAAGGAAGCTGCTTCGTAAATTACGACTAGTTAAATATATATCTATACATAGCAATTCCCATTTGCTGTGGTTTCACCACCATTTCCCCTGGCCTAAGTGAGCTCTTTGTTAAGAAGCAACTATCTTAATATAACCTAACTTACATTTGTATATATTCATATATATAGTAGTAGTAGTGTAGGTTTACATATAAGTACTTATACAAATCTATAGCACTTAATTGTGTGGATGTTAGTTTTTGTTTGAAATTAATGTTGATACTCTATACATTTTCTGTTCTTATCTATCCAAGTTTCACAATTAATTTCACAAACTTTTCTGAATATAAAAACCGATTCTCCTGCTATAATATATACAAATGTATATATTTATGTGTATATGTGCACAAGTTGCTTTTTCCTAGTTGCAGACTTGTTTAAAACATACATGCACAAATACATATATACATCCCTTACATGCAGTAATGTAGTATAGATTTCGTGTTCCTTCCCTTTCCTAATGTCTAATGCCAGTTATTTCTGCAATTTTGCAATTCAAATTTCATACTTTCAGAAAGTTTATCCATGATCAAGTAACAAAATAACTACTGCTAATGTAGCACGCATACAAACAAGAAAGTTAATTTTTTGTATCAAAACCAAAAGTAATGTATACATGCACTTATGCATGTATGTACACAGGAGTATACTATTTGAACAAATTATATGTATGTATGTATGTATGTATGTAAATTTGACCGGGTCGGTGCGCATATAATAGAAAAAACTTTGCAATTATCGCGTTGGTTTGAAAGCTTCCTTTGAGAGTATTTTTGGGTCATACAAATTTTCGCCCTTGGCGAATTCATACAAACATCCGAAATCGAGTTTTCTTCATTACAAAGTGCGATGCATGGTTGAAAAAATAAATATATATCTATCAAAGACCTTTTTACCCTAGAATGCCTAATTAATCTTCAAATTTAAAATAACTCAATTTTTACTCCATTAAACACATCTTTAAACCTCATAAAATTACACATTTTAGTGAGCCATGCATTTTCTTCCTTGGAAGCGTAAAAATAAATTACACTGTGCAACAATTTTATGATCCAAACCAGCCCGGACTTTGCCAATATTTTCTGAAAGTATACATATCCAGTAATAAAACACTCGACGGATTAGCAAAAGTTAGCTCGTATTTTTATTTTATGACCTACTAGAGCTTTCATGTCCTGGCCTAAGTACTTTTCAAAAAAATTGGAAAAACGGTTAAAATAAATGCCTGAGCGAAATTAAAGGTTTCGACAAATATAGTAAAATTTCACGGGAAATATTTTCGTAGAACATTTTAACCCATTAGCTCCAGGTTTAAAAGGTCGTTTTGAGTCTTAATTCGTAGGCAAAAGCTGCATGCCACCGACGCAAAAGTCTCTAAATATTTTTACATTTTTTTTTTGTAATGGAGTTTGGCTGTTATTCCTTCTTGGCATAGATATTTTGTTTTATTTGTATAGAGACTTTTATGTTGGTGGCCTTAAGTTTTTGCCTGAGAAGACCCCTAGTAAAATTTCAATCCTCTAACGACCTTCCAAATTTGCTTTTTGCGGGGTTTCTTGAAGTAAGGGTCAAAACGACCCTTTCAGGCGGGAGCTAATGGATTAAAATGTGCTACGAATATATTTCCCATGAAATTTTACTACTTTAATTTCGCTCAGACATTTATTTTAACCATTTTTTCGACATTTTTGTAAAACTACTTAGGGCGAGACATGAAAATTTATATGGGCCACAAAATAAAAATACGAGCCAACTTTAGGGAATCCATAGAGTGTATTACTACTGGATGGGTATACTTTCAGAAAATGTTAATTAAGTCCGGGCTGGTTTCGGCTGTTGTACGCTGTTTTTAAACAGAAAATTATAGTGGTTTGAAATTTCTGCTTCAACCGAAATAATGTTCATAGATAACTCATACGCTATGGCAAACGAGCATAATAGGCTGCCAAGCAAGTAATCTAGCAGGGATCGGGATCGGTGTGGAATTTTGTCTTTTTTTTAAAGTGCATTATTACCAAACTCGTATATCGAAACTCAACAACTAAAAGAATGCACTTGATTTTTGGCCTATTAGCCGGTCAGCCTAAGTATATCGCACGCCATGGCGTATGAGTTTTCTAGGAACATAACACGGCCAGTTACACGACAGCAATTTAAGAGAAAAATTACCTTTGTCGATTTTGGCTGTTTTTGAGACTTACCAAGGACGAATTTTTTGATGACCCTAAAATGCTCTCAAAGGAAGCTTTCAATCTAGGAGGCGTAATTGTAAACCTACATTCTCGACCTAATGTACATACAGTGCCGAACAGAAGTATTGGCACAGTGAATTTTTCGCAATATATGCAAAGCTTTTTACTCTAATTTATTAATTCGCTTTTTACTCTAATTATAATTCGATATTTTTTTTTTAGATATTGTTCATTCTACACCACAAAACATAATAATAAAATCTCTAAACTTTGTGCAAAACGCAGGAAAATTCATAAAGGGGGCACACTAACTTTTTATTCAGATTTTTTAGAAAAATTATAGGTATGCAGTTTTATAGCACATTCAAATTTAGTATAACAAAGTGCAAGTTTGAAGTCGCTAGAAAATCGCGTTGATTTTTGGTATTTTTTTCGCAAAAGTTTTTCCACACAAAATATATTCGACAATTATTTTTTGTGTGGGGAAAATGAGCAACACCTTCCACTAAAAAAATTGCAAAAATCGAAGCGTTTTTTTAGCAACTTTAAACTTGCATTACTAGAATTGAATGGACTATAAAAGAGCATAACTAGAATTTTTCTAAAAGATCTGAATAGAAAGGTGCAAATTAGTGTGCAAATGTATTGAATTTTCATGAGTTTTGCACAAAGTTTAGTGATTTTAGTTTTATGGTTTTTTGATATAAAATGGACTATGTTTTTATAAAAAATTATCGAAAATAAATTGGAATAAAAAACTTTGCATATATTGCGAAAAATTCACTGTGCCAATGAGTTTGCTCGTCACTGTACATATATATGAGCATATTCTAAAATATGTATATGGAAACCACTTAAAAGCCTTAGTACTTGTTGCTTAACTTCAATTTTGTGAAATAAGTTTCTTGTTACATTTGCGATGAGTAAAATTGCATTAAAGTACTTACGAGGGAATCCCAATCAAGCTCATTTTATGTCAGCAGATAATTGATTTTTGAAAAACTGCAAACAGAGAACCACATGTACAAATTAAGTACAAAGGGTTATTAAGAATAAAAAATTTCAAGGAAAACTTAGCTAAGTTTGAATATAAATTTAATTTGCATGTTTTATCTGTTTATATAGTAATTTTGCTTAAAGTATGTAAATAGTGAAGAACTATGTATGTATGGAAAACGCCAAGACGCAACTTAATATATACAGTAATGGAAAAAAATAAAATTCCAACGTTAATATTTGAACACCTTACAAGCGCTTGAAATATGTCGTAAAATATTTTCGATACTTTAAGATGTGTATAAACTTCGTTCAGATTTGAGCAGTAACTCTGTGGTCGGGAACAAAATGCGGTAAATACTTTATTGTACATATAAATGTACAAATATATGTATGCATGTATGCTCCTACATACTTACAGCTAAATAAATTCACATAACTCACATGCCAACTTCCTCGTAATCATTTACAACTGACATTATTGTGTAAGCGCTGGAATGCAATTAGTTACACTCAGACTCATTAATTTTTTCCAGCAACTCCTTACAAAACAAATAAATATAGTATATACATACATAAATACATATATGTACATACATCTGTACATCCATTTGTAGGTATTTTTCGAGTGATTTTTCTACACATATAGACATTAATTTGTAATTACTGCATTTGTCATTTGTTTTTGTTTCTTTATGGCCTTATAACAATTATATTCAACAATTTTTATTGAGCTTGAGGCCGTTTTTAATGAAAAACTGATTGTGGAAAAGCAACAATAATTTGAAAAAAATGGTAGAAGTGATAGCTATTTCGGAAATCACCACATTTGCTCATCAGACTTCTTTCAGTAGGATTCGAACCGACGATCCCACTGACTCAGCCAATTGCCTACGCACTGTGCTTATCATTGAATTGTTTGACTGTAATTAAATACCACAATAACTGCTGGTTAATTAACGGATTGACAGAAGAACAACCGCAGAGCCATCAACGGTCATTTTATTCGGAAGTCTATTACATGTCCTTTCATTATTTATTTAACATTAAATTAACAGCTAAAGCCTGCGGATGCTTATATTTTATAACCTTAATGGCTTTTGTGTTGGAAAAATTGTGACACGGACATGAGACTATTTGATTTATATTCGACAATTAATTCTTTAATGTATGTAAATTACATATGTATGTAAGTGTGTATCCATGTATGCATCTGAATATTGAGAGGTGCATTTGTGTTTAATTTCTGAAGCAGTTTTAAAAGAGTAAATAGAGAAATTAAAAATTATCTTAACACACTTCATAATGCCATTGCGATGTTGATCAAATTCGGTCCATACAGCGTAGTTATATGCACATATATACTAAATAGTATAGGGGTGCTGAAGGGGTACGGTTTCTAGTCATTTGTTCATGTTGTCAATGTGAAAGTTTGTGTGTGAATGAGTTAGTTCACGCTAAAATGGCTTGACGTATGTCGATGCTATTTGGCGCACAAAAAGGTTGTAGCCTGGATTAGCATATCGGATATTCTTTGAAGACAGCTGCCACCTTTCTATGAAATTAAAATCAATTAATAAATAAGTTAAATAAAATATTACAACAATGTGGCTGTCGAACGAAAGGGGTTTTAAAACGACTTGTTGCGACATTTATTTTAAGAGGTTGCCACCTTTTTAAAAATTTAAAACCGATTAACTGATATGTTAAATAAAATATCACAACAATGTGGATGTCAAACTAAGAAGAATCCAAATAAATTTATTTCAAAGATATTTTTTAAGAGGGTTGCCGCCTGTTTGAAAAGTAAAAATAAATTTGATTGAAAAGTTGAACGGAACATTTTATTATTGAGTTAAATGAACCCTACTATTATTATAAATGTGACAGTTGTTGCTATGTTGTTGCTTTGGAAACAATTTGCCACGTAGATAGCTTATGAACGGTGTTAGCTTAGCCTAGGTTAATCCGGAACAGTATTAACATATAGCGCATTTTTTTGAGAGTCGGCCACCTGCTTAAAAAATTAAGGTATAAGTTTAACGAAATGTTGCAATATGTATGCCAAACGAACAGGGTTATAAAAAGTTTTATGATGAAATTACTTTTAAGAGGCTTGGCAGCTATTTTATAAGTTAAATTCGATTTTATTGATAAGGTAAATGGAGCATTACAATATGTTTGGCAAACGAATAGGGTTTAAGAAAGTTTTACTATAAAAAATAATTTTTAAGAAGGTTACCACATGTTTACAAGTACAATCCAATTTTTTTTCAAAAGTTAAATAAAGTATTATAAGACGGGTATCAATCGAAGGAGGTACACCTAAGAAAGTATTATTTCCAAAATATATGCTAAAAGGATTTCCCCCTGTTTAAAAGTAACCAATTTAATCAGCTACTTTACTGTAATATTACAATATGAATGTCGACCGAAACAGGTTTGAAAAAAGATTTGTTTGAAAATATTTTGGTGAGCTTAAACGCAAAATTTCGTTCAATGAAATATTACAATGCGTATGTCAGAAGAAAGAAAACTTTATTACCCGAACAGTTTTGAAGAAGGTCAACCGTTTAAAAAAACAATTTCAATTTGAGTGTGGTATATAGGCAACGTAAATAGCAGTTTTTTTTTTCAACAGTTAAACTTGGCCAGATATTTTTAAGTCCGAAGTAAAAGTCTTTCCGGATAGTAAGCAAACCGCGTATCCAAATTAAAAAAAAGTGGTACCAAATAAAGAGGACTTAAATACCTTTTAAACAGAAATAACGAACGAAGGTTACCCCTTATATTTATACATATCCAACAAAAATGTTGGTGGTGCGGTTTCCATTTTCCTTTTTTATTTATTTATTTTTACGTACACATTGACTAAGCTCTAGAATTTCGAGACACTAAGTAAATATTAATTTCCGTGATATGATTTATTTTCTTTTTTGGTTGGATTTGAAATCTCAACGTTAAATCGAACTTCTAGCGGGCGGAGCTGCGGGCAAAATCTAGTTTTATATGTAACACTGATTGACTCACAACGAAAATTTAAATTAAATTCGTAACTGCATAATATGATTCCCATTAACCATTTTTATTTGAAAAATATATCTAAAAATTGATACTAAAAGTGAAATCAATGTAAATCTGTGCAATGATAATATTGATTAGACCTCGCGCTAATAGTATTAAGTACGTTGTAGTTATTTTAAGGAAAAGGAAAGGAACGAAAAATAATTACTTTACTTTAATAAGTAGAGGCCTTAACACATTCTGTCATCCTTAATTTTATTTAATATTGAATATTTTTTTTTACAGATGTCAAGGCAACAGAAATATATCTTTTTGTATGTGCTGGTAAGTGGAATCACAAATATTTAATAATTAACATACTTAAGTATTAATGTAGAATTACTTTTTTCTTAATTTGTTGAAATTCTAAGACACAAACTTCCCATTAGAAAAGATTAAAAAATTTAGAATTTGAAGATAGGTGGGTTTTTGGTTTTGAGATTACCTTTTCCTAATTTTTTCAGATGTGCAACTGTGATTCTTTTTACCAGCTTTTATTAAGTTTCAACTGTGTGTAATCAAATCATGCAATAAATTATAACCAATTTCCCGACTTCCCGATTTTACTACCTCCCGATGAGCTAGGGACTTGAAACTTCAAATTAGCTCAGAACGCGATGAAAATTCAATATGAATGATGAACTAATCCTCTAGGTGGCGCAGGTGTCGGTATATTTGAAAATCCATATATATGGTCCGATTTTGTTCATTTTTGGAATGCATACTACTTAAATACATGAAAAAAGTTCTGAAAAAATGTTGCCCGATAGGCGGCGCAGGAATCAAGATATTTACATGAAAAAGAAGATATTTATAAAAACAAATAAATGAAAAAAATTACAAGCAATCTCACGAGTTGTATTTTTTACTGTCACTTCGTGCTCTCTACAGAAAAAACGTCAGTATGTAGAATATCTCTCAAAGCCATTTTGTAATTTTTGAAATTCCAAGATTTTTTTTAATTTTAATAATTTAAGATTCTTTAAAATGTACAAACTAAACAGTGAAAACGTCCATTTTGCCAAAACGAACTAATCTAGTGTAATAAAGGGAGTGTGCCACCAATGAAAAAAAAATTTAATTGGGAAAAATTCGCTACGAAATTGTTATATTGGTATATGTGCGTAAGGAATACTGTGTAAAAGTTCTGCACGCCAATACTTAATTAATTTTAAACAATTCGACTTTTAAGTTAAGGCGTGTAAGTAAACTTGTAAGTAAGTGGGTTTTAATATACTGTAAAATTGCGTTGATTTTTAATACTTTTTATGCTTTTTGCACTTTTTTCTTATGGAAGAAAATGCGCAAAACCGTTTTCAAAGAAAAAAAAAAATAGCGCCAGTTTTACAATCGCTAAAACTTCCACTTTATTATATTAAAATTTAATGGGCTACAAAACTCAAAATAAATCTAAAAAAAATAAAAAAATTGGTAAATTTGTAATGTACTCATTTTACTCAACTTCAAAAAAAATCCATAACTCAAATTATTGTAGAGTGCAACCCATAATACTATACTTAAATATTGCGCAATACTCAGAGCTACCCTTATGATTTTTTTTTTTCAATTTTTTTTTGAGGTGGCAAAGATTTGTATGTGAAAAATTTTTCAAGAAATATTTTTTTTTTAAATATTTCTTTTCATAGAGAATGTTATGTGTGATTTTTTTTTTAATTTTTTCCTCGTCTCGTTCTCGAGATATTTGGAAAATTATTAAATCGATTTGTTTTCGTTTTTGTGCTGTAAAGTTTTTAAAAATGTATTAATCAAGCTCAAATTTAATATCCACCCTAAAAATTTGGAACAAATCAAACACTTGAAGTATGAACCTCGTCCATTCTGGTATGGAACGCCCCATATGTATGTATGTAAACATAGCCTTATGACTACAAGGTATTTAATACATTTTTTACGTGTTCAACAATCATTTTGTGGCAAACAGCTATGTAGACAGTACCAAACGTAGCCATAAAAAGCACGCAACTAATTCGCACACTTTCATAGCTGCACATAAACATATTTCGTTCAGCAATAACGACCTGACCAGCTATAACAAATGTTAACTGCAGCAACAATAACCGCTTACAAATGAACGTTATTGCAGTACAAAGCGCAACTTCTTGCCAATTTTCCATTTCATTAAATTGTTGACCATCTTTTATTTTTATTTTTTTAGTACACCTTATGCGGCTGCAAATATGTTTTGGTTATTTGTGTACATATTTGGTTTTTTTTTTTTTATTAACGTTGTTCTCTTGTGGCTTGTTTTATTTATGCTTTCTGTCAAAACGATTATGGCCATTGAGTCGGTGGCTAACATTTCTTTCTTTCCACGAACAGCCATTAAAGCCCACATACATATATTTAAGGTGAAAATGTTCATATAGTTAACGTAAAAAATAAAAAATATACATAAAAGGTATTTATTTAGATGTAAAATAAGAGCGCGAAAATTTTATTTATGAATGTTGATATTTGAAAGCGCGTAAATTTTTAAATTGAATGTCAACATTTTTATTTACTGTTGCTTTAGCTTGGTCGCTGGCTGTTTACCTTTTGCCATTAATTTGATTTGTGGCGCGCAAGTATTTTGTATACTTAAAATACATATTTTTTACGTTTATGATTGGCGAGGTCAGCAAAAGCATAGTGGGGAAAACTGGCTTCGATTTTCTGCCATAGCGTAATGAAGGAATGACTCAAACAGCTGCTGTGGTGTAGTGGTTAGCAGTGCGCGCTAGCACTACGCAGGGCCTGAGTTCAAGCTCTGGTCAAAGCAACATTGCAGAAAAAATATAGATAAAATTGTTTCTTCGTTTAGACATCAAGCTTGGAAGTCTCAAGTTGAGCATAAGACCCCCGTGGTTGGCACTGTGTAGGAGGCTTTTGTTAAAAAATGTGTGGTCTGTCACCAAAGGGTATCTTTTGGAACCACACCTCGATAAACAGACCCGCTATTAGTTATGCGCCAAGGTATATGGTGGAGCAGACTTTATATCAATTGCGTGCGTCAATCTGCTTGCCAACGTCTAAGGACAGTCGCCGTGTGCTCTACGTGAGCTTTTTATACTAAACCTGCCGATGCTCTGCTACACTTACCATGACTTTGCATCTTTATATGTTGAGAGGCCTAAATAGCCATCTGCAGGCTTAAGAGGAATGGTTTCTGATATGATAATGAGTGGGTCGAGAGACGGAGAATACTGATGGCAGAGATCTAGACACAAATGTATTTTCAATGCCACAGAACAGTACGCCAGTCTTGCCTTTGCTGAGTAGATTCTACAGGGTTGAGGACCCTGAAACTGAATTCTTGCTAATTCTAACACAAAACCTGAGCTCGAATCTTTACTGATGGCTCCAAGACTTACACTGCGTCAGGAGCTGGTGTCTATATCGAAGATAATGGTTATGAGCTTCTCTTTTCTCTTGCGGAATATGCCCCAGTACTCCAACCCGAGGTATTTGCAATCCTCAATGGTGGAGATGCAGGAGTTTACGTGTCTGTGGTGACAGCCCAGCTACGTTAAAGACACTGTCCAGGCGTCTATCTGTCTCTAGTTCGGTCACTCGAGGGTACCTCGTCATGAGGCAGCCGTTAGAAACTGGGTAAATGGTTAATTTGAAAAATTTTTAAGTTCAAAAGTTAACTTTTAGAGCGGTACGTGAACGCTGAAATTTGGCTAACTTAGCCGAGTGATTACCTTTTGCGTGACTTAACTTTTCTGCCTAGAGTTCAGCATTAGCGAATTTAATTTCTGCCACTACGGCAATTTAGACGGTTGCACAACTGGTCGATGGGCGGTTTTGCAAAGGCATCTCTTCTATATTAAAATTCAAGTTGTTCAAAAAATATCGAATTATGGAGTACAAAAATAAACTACGAGTGTTGTAGCCTAAATACAGTTTTCTTGGTAAAAAAAGTTAAAATGTAATTCTTAAATCAGTGGTCCAACATGAGTGTATACAAATTTTAAAAGAAAACGAATAACTTTTATTTAAAATATGTTTTTTTTAAAAACGGCTCGACAAGTTATGGCCTGTAAAATTTTTACTCATTATAACATAAATAAGACAAATTAGCAAAACAAAATTAATGCGCTATGACCTGCGATTTAAAGTTGGTTCAGGCTCAGCGTAACCCCCCTTTCCCGCCTACAGCTACCGCTGTTCAGTTTGTCACCAATTTTACACAAACAAGCTTCTCTAAGTCAAAACGGAAATAAAATTATTACAAACTAAATTAATAAAATAAAGTCACATATTTTATATGCTAAGCAGCGATTACGCCATAAATCCGCATTAATGCCTTCGCCACTTGCTGGGCTGCGCTCTGCTGCGCTGTGTTGCTCCGCTTTGCGTTGCGTTGCCAACTGGCTGCCTAGCTGAATGACTGCCTAAAGTGACCTGAACTACAAGGGCAAAGATGATATTCAAGCTAAACCTCAATGATACTTTAGCCGCTGTTGCCTGAGCCAAACAATATGGTCACAATTCAAGTACTTTACAAGTCCCATTACAACAGTGAACAGTGAATTCTCTGTAGCATCTTGTCAGCGGGAGCAACAAATGCTGTCCGCAACAGCAACAGCAACAGCAACAGCAACAGCAACAGCAACAGCAACAGCAACAGCAACAGCAACAGCAACAGCAACAGCAACAATAACAACAACGACAGCGACCCAACCGCAAATCTAGGCGTTCGTGAACATTCAAAATTCGGCACAGAAAACCACATAATTTTTTGTTAAGATGTTTTCCTTTGCAATGTCAGCCCCCAGGGATTCTTGGTTGCCTTTTGTTTTGCTTCAAAAGTTTGCTGTTAACAATATTCGTAGTACGTACTACAATAACAATGGTTATGTACAATGAAGGTAGGCTGTTCCGGCTGGTAAAATCGTGTAATGTCTCAGTGCATTAGGGAGATGATGAAGCAAGAATTTTTGAATGGCATGTATGTATGTACATATGTATTGGGGATGTTAATTTTTCAGCTTTTTCCGATCCCGGGGTTTTCGGGATGTCGTTATCACAATCTCGGGATCCCAGGATTTATTTTAAAGGACTCTGAAATTTCAATGATATGATTAATTCCAAAAATTATTTAAAAAATTCAATGCAATGCAGAATAAAAATATGGATACCAAATGCAAGAAGCAATTGCTTTAGAATTAAAAAAAAAATAAAATTTTTAGATTCACATTGACGAATAGGTAATTTTTTAAGCTGACGAAGTTAGATGGACGAAATTCGAGGATGCTATGGAGGTTATATAAGTCCTTAACATTTTTTAATATTTTCGAAAACAAATATTGCGAAATTTCAAGGATACAATTTTAAAAGAACATTTTCAATACTTAGCAGTCCTTCTGCACCAAAAACTTAAATCTGCTTAAATTCTACAGAATTTGAACTTTAATTTGATGCCCATGCTTCTTCTCTAAGCACACCTCTCTGAATTTTATAAATAATTTCTGAATTACAAATGTCAGAGTGAAAAACTAAAAACGCAATTTTGCTATATTTGGCCTATGGTTTCGCGAATATATTGATATTTGTGTTTAAATTTTCTATCGCGTGGTGTTATATGTATAATGAGCTAGACATTTATGAAAAAAAATAATAATAATTATCAAATAAAAAAAGAAATATAGCCAATACTGGTCATGAAAAGAAGTTTATATTATTGCCATCAGTGCAAATTACAGATCCTTGGATTATTTCTCAAGAATTACGGGATTTTTGGGACCTTAAAAAGGCCGGAATCCCGGAATATCGAGATTAACATTCCTAGTATGTATGTATGCGTCTGCCTCTGCGCGAGCATAAGTTGCAAATGTATGGAAAGAGTGTCATAGTTATTTGCATAAAAGGTAACAAATGTAATTTGAGAGCATTCGTTAGCTTATATTTTAATATATTTTATTATTGTGGTAGTCATTTCAAATGTGCTTATCCTACTAACAAATGAACAAAGCGGCAGTTTGTTTTAAGGTGGTTCACTTCGCTTTAAAGCTTGAGGAATGTTAAGAAATTTAAAATTTAGTTAGCTGAAGTAAATTTAAATATTTTTGTTTAGTATCTTTAAATACTGGCCTATTTACCCACAGGGTTTTATTAAAAATAATTTCCAAATGAAATTTTTTGACGTGGAATACGTCTTACGTTTCAATATGAGGCTATGCTCAAATGTTGTAGTTGTAATTTTTAGAGCTTTACGAAAACGCTTATTTCACGGGAACTAATGAAGCGATTTTAAAGAAGAGTGTGGCGTTTCAAAGATATAATTCCAAGCCTATCGACAAATTCATTTTTGTAGGTTTTTGTCGTAGAAACAACGTTAAACATTGGCCAATTTTGAGCTTTAAAGTGCTCTAGCAACTTAACTTTCATTTTCGGGATATAGATTCTTTGGAGCAATAGAAATATTATCGTGTACAGATTTTATATAAAAGCAACAAATATTGAGCATTTTAATGAAAACAATTGTTGAAAAAATTAGCAATTTTTATTTTATTTCCAAAATACTCCAAAACCGCTAGAAGGAATTTGTTTTCTTTAAGGTTACCTTTCATTTGGTATATGGGATGTATTGGTTGATATCTTCTAAGTATGTTTATTTGATTCAAACATATGGGCATAAATAATTTTCCATACAAAATCACTTCGTCATCATTTTGCAAACTCGTGCATGCGCTGGAAGTGAGAGAAGGAGACAAAAAATATGTGTTTTTAGGTATTTCGGCTTATGAATAACAGATGGCGCAATATTTATAAAAGGCAAAGGTGAAGGGGAATATGTAGATGAATAATTTGATAAACATAAAAGTAAAAACAAAGATAAATATAAAGAAAAATATGAGGATGAGGATACCGATATCACGTATTCTACGTTAAATTTGGCGGCTGTGTCTCCGATACAGCCTGCAGACCAAGACGAAGGCGCTAGACTGTTCCTTATTTTTTGTAGTTAATTAATGAGTTAGCTAAAAAATTGGGTGTTACACAACAAGGGGCACTGCTAACTAGAAAGATTTGGTTTAGGCCTATGATCGCAAAAAAATAGTTTTTTTTTTATCAAAAAAAGTCGAGAGAGTTAATGTTAAAAAAAAATTAAATTTCCTAAATGGCTTTTCAACAGTTCTAGAATTCCTTAAAAACATCAAAAAAACTACTGCAAAATCGGGCCGAAAAAACATATTTTCAATGTTGGAGAAGGATAAAAAAGTTCTGCAAAATTGCGTTCTTGAAAAATCAAGAAATTTAATGTGAGAAATTAATAAAAATTAAAAACTGTAGCATTCCAATAGTCGATATTTTAAAATTTTAATTTTTTTTCTTCAAAATATCCAAAATTTTTGTCCTTTTCAAGGTCTCTAGAATTATTTGAAAAGCTACTCGTCACATACGACATTATATTACTCGCCACGTAAACACACATTTTTCGGATTATTACATACGTGAACGTACTCCTTATCCCATTCGGCTTGTTCGACTGACGTATCACGTAATTCTCTTTTGTTGTTGGTTTCCGATTCGTAAACGAATGTTACAATATGTGCCCAGCTTTTTTTTCTTGTTTCAGCCTTCTGTATGCCAATTTAACAGGCGTCAACATACTGGATACTCCTCTATTCTAAACTCTTTTGGTTTTTCAAATTTATTTACGAGCTCAATAACTTTCATAAAATTCCCCATTGGCTTGCGCAACAATAAATATTCGTTGCATATTTGACCTCTTGGACACTCTGGGTTGAATTGCCACAATAAGCATTGCCATGTGAGTAAGGCCACGTCAACTGTGTCTGTATTATTGTATTTCAATCTTTATGCTGTCATATATATACATACATATGAAGATAATTTAAAAAAAATCTGATATTTTTCTTTGTTAAGGACAATTATATATGTGTGTAAAATAGTGTGAAAAATTTGAAAAAATAATTTCACCTAAAGTATCCAGCTGGAAAGGGTACAATATACCTAAGGTTGCAGTGTAAATCCTCTAACAAATCAAATCCAGCTTTCAGAAAAAAACTAAAAAATTTTATTAAAAAATTATCAAGAAACGAAAACGAAATTTTCTTTGATAAAAATTTTTGAAATCAGTTTTCAGCTCGCGTGTGCAGTATTTCTTCAAGAAAATTTACAACAACGGAAAATTAAATCAATCGATTATCTTTAATAAACTGTGAAAAACAAATGTGTCCCTATGTTTACTTTCGAAAATTTGCATATTTACGTCACTCGAAAAATACTTTACCATAATATACTTTTTTCAAAAATCTGTGACTGGCTAAAAATATTGAGGTTCCGTTGACGTGGCCTTCCTCATACCCTTTGGCGACTCATACTGACAACAAATGAGCTGAGCATGCATTATTAAATTCTTCTGCTGCTGTTGTGTGCGGCTTGTTTCCCCAAGATTTATGCAGAACGACTAAGCAAAGATGAGTGCGATTATTTACATTCAAGTGTCCAGTTGTATGGGTGCGAAATCTGCATTTGCTTCCCTGTAGGGAAACCCCGAACTGGGGAACCAAATTTGTAGTTCCGTACTAGATCTTTATCGCCAAAAACGAACCAGTCCGATAGTAACTAGATCGCCACCAGTTCAAAAGCAGCGATATGTGGTACTTTTAAAAAACAATTTTAGAAATCTATATCTAAAATGACGAATTTAGAACTGGTTCAAAACTATAGAAAAAGGGATGCAGAACGAACTGGATCTCATCTGGCGAATTTTGAACTATTTCGAAACTATTGAAAAAGGGATGCAGCGGGGGGCTTGTTTACTTTAAATAGATTTTTGCTTGGCGGGTTTTTCGTTCAAATACGCTTTCAGTCTGCACGTCGCAGATGCTTTTTCATAGTTTGGCAATACAAAACTAATATTTGTGTTAGCATCTTAACATTTTGGGACCTTCTGGAATATAACCAATAACAGTCAGCAGCTCTGCAAATTCAGCTACAGCCAAAGGTATGTAAACGTGTTTTCAAATGTACAATTTAATTTACATTCATTCAAACAAATTTGATTTCAGATTGAAAATACATTTCTCTGCAAATAATTGAAATTTTCTACCATGGTAACCCAAAAAGAAAACATGTTGTTACTTTTTTCGTTTACAACTGGTTCGAAACTATAGAAAATGGGGTGCAAAGCGAACTAGATGCCATATGTCGAATTTAGGACTGGTTCTAAACTATAGAAAAGGTAATGCAGCGGGGGACAATTTCCAATTCCTATGACATCACTGTGTTAAATTCGCCAGTTGTTTCCATGCAAAAGAGATTTATCGCGAACTAGTAGTGGTTCTAAATGTACTAGAAGCGCAACAGTTCAAAACTAGAGATTTTCCCTACAGGGTTGTTAACGCACACATACATACATATGTGTGGATGTATAAAACACATATGTATGTACGAGCATAATAGGACATAGACTGGAGCAAATGTGCAAAATGCAATCAATTCTGGTCATCACAGTAACTGCATCCGGCTTATGTGCATAATGTTAGGGGTGTGCTTTTTTGTTTAATATTTTTATAATTTTTCGAATAAATTTAATTACGAATGTGGAATAAATTAGTCTATGGTGACAGTCAGCCTTAACTTTTTTGTGTAGATGACCTGAAATTCCAAATATAAATACTAAAAAAAAGGGTAAAAAAGAGTTGGTTTAGGTGCGACTGCTGACAAAAATTTCCTTTATGCAATTTATGATATTTTTGCACTTGCACTTCTCACTTGCCATAAAATAAAACATTCTTAAGTTTTATTTTTTGCTGACTCTGCATGGCTTACAACCATTAGCCACAGCGCCTAACCACCTTTTATGCACAAATAAATATTTTTTTTTTATATACATACATGCAAACATACTGGTCTCCCCCCTCACTAAGTTATTCAGCGTAAGAATTTGTAGGATTATCACACAAATTCCAAAATTAGCACACCCCTAATATATATGTATGCATGCAGTTCGTTTGCTTTCGACAAAAATCAAAGCAGCTTACACACTTTCAGGCCAGTTGGTTTGTTGCAATCCTTTGTGGCTTTGACAAGTTTGGCAGCCACATATGTGTTGATTTAATAAAATTGTAAATTTTAGTGTTTCGAAGGTCTTCCGGTGGTGTTGTCAAATTTAATTGCAAAAATAAACAGATAAGCAAGGATAACATGGTGCAAGGTTTAAATTTAAGTTGCATTTATTGGCACATATGGACTTAGTATGGCGTTTATGAAGACTTTTGTTTGCAAAATAGTTCGTACCGATAAAAGATTGCACCACTCGCTTTAGTATCAAATTACGATTGCGCAAAACTTAATGTGAGCAGTTTGTTTCAAAACTCTATTCGTTAATGTTTAAGCTTAGGGAAGGCGAAGAGCAAATGGCGCTGTTAAAGGGATATGCGAATCAGTGCTGCCGAAAGTACTACGATAAGAGTTTTTTACTACTATTTTGTCATACATAGTCGCGTACTCCCCAACGACCGATTATATTACTATTTTACGAGAATATTTAACTTTTTTTTATTGAAATTTATAGAGTAACTCAAACGATGTCACCTTAAACATTGCCAAAGCACATTGCCTGGAATGATTTCCGATCACACTTTTCTTTTCACGTTTTGATGAGGTCTCTTAAGTCATATTACAGCGTTATTTGAAACTTACGACTGCAGTTAAGTATTTATATTGGCTATAAAACTCTTTTTAACTTTTAGAGGAAAGGCTTGTTTGTTAGTCCGAACACACAATACGTGCAGGAAACAACACTTAGAGCATCATTGTGGCAACTTAACTGAACATAAAGTAACTTGGATTTTAAAAATTCAAAATGAAACATACTTCGATGTGACATTAAGTTACCGTGACCGTGGCCTTCCTTGCACCGTGGCCTTCCTTCCAGTGTTTGGTTTCCAGTTAGGTTAGGGATCCAGAATAACTCCAAGGTATTTCACCTTGTTTGACAGATCCAGTTCCGTTCCCCGGAACCTTTGTTTAGTAAAATTAGGCAATTGTGTTTTATTTGTGAAAATCATAAGGTTAGTTTTGTCAGGATTTACGCTAAGAGAACAGTTTATGGGCCAGGAATCTACCGTCTTTGTTTAACTTATGACCGAAGGAAACTGACCCGATACCAGTATCTATAGAGTTTAGCTTTACCATTGGTTTGTTCAAGACCATGAGCCCTAGTACCGGTGATAGCACTCCTCCCACTGGGGTGCCTCTCACTGCGTATACGGCCCTGCTTTGTTATCCCAATTGGGCGTGTATTACTCGGTTTCTTAGCAGAGGCACTATCCAAGTCCGAACGCAGTGATAAATCTATGTTTCCATAAGGGCCTCATGAATGGAATCTACACTAACCTTATTAAAGCCCTCCTTGGTGTCTATAAAGGACGCCATTGTAAACTATTTACAATAGAGCGAACTCTCAATTCTACGTACCACTTCATGTAGGGCAGGCCCCGTTGACTTCGCTTTTAGATATGCATGTTAAGAGTATAATAAAATCGACGTTTCGCCCCTGATGCTGATTTTCCCTCTGACATCAGAATTTTTTTAAGGACTTTTTAAATTTCAAGAATATGATTAATTCAAAAAATTATTTAAAGAATTCAGTGCATTGTAGAATAACAATGCGGGTAACAAATAAGAGATAAAATTCCGTATAATTAAAGAGGATTAAATTTTCATGATGCATGCTATGGAAAATGTCCATTTAAAATTTTGCAACGTGGGCATAATTTTTATCGTCATACCAGTGTTAAAGAGCGCCTTCAGGTGGGAGGAGTGGAATCGAATAGCGACGAGAATGTTTTCGGCTTGAACTCTTTTTTCCTAAGATATTTTTCATTTCTTCCAAGGAGTTGCCACCTTCTTAAAACACAAACTGCTAAATTCTTTAATAGAATAAAGATGACCTTAAATTTTCAATTAAAATACTTCTAAGTTCTTTGCAAGGACTTTGTTTTGGTAAAATTTACTTGTTTATACCAAAAATGCCAGTGGCAGACATTTCCTTGAAAAAATATTAACAGCCTTGCATCTTTTTATTTATTATGCTTGGCAGAGCAAAAAGGAAGTACACACCACATAGTACTAAGTAGGTGCTATAAATAGTACATACATATCATAAAATGGCGAGAAGATCAGAAAAATGCAAGCCAAGAAGCTAAATTGAAAATATAAATACATACATATGTATACCTAAGCACAAAGCTTGTTATGCACATTCGTAGAACTCTGCTTGCTTGCCATGAAAACGCCTGCGGTTTTTTTTTCTCAAAGTCTTGTTTTCCACCTTTTCTTCTCGCCTTCAACTGAATTTGGTTATTTGCCAAGTGGCTTTGAGGTTTCCTGCCGGTTGCAGATACTATTTTTGTGTTATAAATATGTATTTATTTGTTTCTTTTAAATTCCTGTAAGATGGTAAAAAATGAGGTTTATTGATGCAAAGTTGTTTAGCTTTGCTTTGTAACTGGGGCATTTTTTTAATTTTCCAGGTAAGAAGGACAAGTAAAATAGTAGAAAATAGTGCAAACAGGTAGCCGGAGAGCACAAAATTTAAAATTTTACAAAGAAAATTTCTGTTTTATGGCCTTAGTTGCTTCTTAACTGGATGTAAACTGCTGAACTTATTTCAATCAAAACCTGGATTAACTTATAGTATATTTTTAGGAGTGCTGCCAACCTTTTCTACAGTTAAAGTTAGTCAATTAAATAAATACGATTTATCTCGAAAATATTTTTTTAGGGGTTGTCACCTGTTAAAACAGTTAAAATCGATTAGTTAATTAGTTAAATAAAAAATAACAACAGTGTGGGTGTAATAAGAATTCGGTTCAAATACGTGGTGTCAAAAAAAAAAATAATAATTTCAATAAGGTTGCCACCTGTTCAAAACGTAGAAATACCTTTAATTAACAAGGTAAGCGAAATATTTTGATATGGGTATGAAACTACAGAGGTTTAAGCAAGCTTTATTTAACAGAAAAAAAATCTAAGGCGGGCTGCCAGATGATACATTTTATTTTTTAAATCAGTTGCCACTTCTCTCTTGCAAAACTTAAAGTCAATCAATTAATAAATTAAATTAAATAATACAACAATGTGGTTGTCAAAAGAGAACGTGATCCAAAACTTTTCGTTTTGAAAATATTTTTTAAGGAGGTTGCCACCCGTTAAAATTTTAGTATCGATTAATTAATTAGTTAAATAAAAAAATAACAACAGTGCTTCTGTAAAAAGAAATCGGTTCAAATACGGATTTCCAAAGAAAATAGTCTTTAAGGATATTGCCATCTGTTCAAATAGTAAAAAAAAAATTCATATACTAGCTAAACGAAGTACATATTTTTAAATGGGTGTCAAACGCGAAAAGTTTTACAAAGCCACTTTTTTCAAATGTTAATGTCAATCAATTAATAAGTTAATGTAGGTGTCAGAGAAGGAAGAAGGTAACTAATTAGTTTAAAAGTAGTTTTTAAAGAGGTTGCCACTTGTTAAAAGTTTGGTATCGATTAACTAATATGGGTGTAAAAATAAATCGGCCTAAGTAAGGAGGTTGCCACCTGTTCAAAAAGTTTAAATACTTTCAATTAACAAGGTAAGCGAAATATTTTGATATGGTGATCAAGCGCGAAAAGTTTAATAAATCTTTATTTACAAAAAAAATATTTTTTAAAAGGAGCTACCACCTTTTTAGAAATTCAAACTCATTTTCACTAAAATTTTAATAAAATACTCGAATATGGGTGTCAAGGGAGAGAGGTTTTAAAAAAGCTGTAGCTATTGCGAAAATATTAATTATGAGGGTTGCCGCCAGCGTATTAATTTAAAATCAGTTTCATTGAATTTTCATGAAATAGAGTAAGATTTAGCATATTTTTTGAACAGGGTAGCCACTTGCTTAAAAAATAAATTTTAGTTTTAACCAACCGAACCAACAAGATCCAAAAAAAAATTTAAATAAAAAAAAACATTTTTAATAGGATTGCTTCAGAGTTATATAAAAATTAATTAATCGACTTTATTTATAAGTTAAAGTAGATATTATAGTATGGTTCGAAAATTAATGTTTTTTTGAAAAATACTTTAAAAGTAAAATTCCATGTTTCCTTAAGTTAAAAGCATATGCGGAAATAATCACGTCAACTTTCCACCATTTCGAAGTATTTTTTGCTCTGCTTTCCAATGACGTTGTCAGATTTTCCGGAATTTTCTATTTTCCTATAAAAAAGAAAATCACAAAACGTGTTATATTTTGTAATGAGTGCTTTTAATATTTTTTTGTGCTTTATTTAATGTTAAAGCTTTCTTGAAATTTTTTTACATCTATATTGCAATATTTCAGTAAAATATGTAACTGATTGAATTTAAGTAGACTTCAAAACAAGTGGTAACAACTTTTAAAAAATCAAATTCAACTTAAATGAATATCTTTCGTCTTAACAGCAAAGGTTCACCACTTTTCCCAAATTTAAATCTGTGTCCCCTGCTTAATGCAATTGAGTTATTGATATAATACTAATAGTGTTGATGTAAATATTCTTTTATTTAGATTCTTTTTGTTAAAGAATTGCCAATTTATTCGAAATTCGATATATTAAGCAACTTTTTGAAATGAAATTTATTAATTTCGTTGATATAATTTATTGCCTATTTTGTTACAATTGAAATTACAACGTTAAACCGAAATTCGCTCGCTCGGGCGCAGCTGCGGGCAAAAGCTAGTAGGTAAACCATAATTCTAAAACAAAAAAAATAAAAATTTACAATCCATCAGTTTTCATTGGAAATCCGCTATTGATCCATCAATTTCTGTTTTTTTTTTTAATTTATTTTACGTACTTTTTCTGGCGTAGCAGATATTTCATTTTCTCGCACTCCATTGCTTTCCTAACGAATTTCAATGAGTTATCTGTTTATTTTTTGTTTTGTTTTCTACTCTTTTTCGAAAGTGAGCCTTTTCTTTTGTGGTTTGTTTTTCGGCTTCGAATTTTTTCTTAACACAATTTTGCTTTTAGCAACAACTCGCACCCCACCAAACATCAGACAGACAGCCTAGCCTGCCTATCCGGTACAATGCAATAGCTTTTACTACTTTGGTTGCGCTTAGGTTTCACGCATTAGTCAATATCATTTGCCTAAGGATTGATACACACTCTACATATCTAGAGAAATATATCAATTTCTGATTTGCAAATGTCTGCCATTTTTTCATTGACTAATTTTTTTTCTTTCGAGCTCAAAAAAAAAGGAAAACTTTAACATTGGTTTCCACAGAAATTTCTGCTGTCGCGCTGCTGCACTCATCGCGCGTACATTTGAAATATTCATCCTGTCAGTGCCACTTCCCGCACGACTGTTAACAAAGTGCTCTCTTGTTGGCTTATTTGCATAATAGGCACACTCTTCGAATTTTCCTATCAGCCTTTTTACTTTAATGCTTTTCTTTCCCTTTTGCTATTTACATATTCCTCTTTGAATATTTTTACTTATTTTATTTTTTTCCTAAATTCCTCTTGGTTTCTTGACACAATTCCTCTGTGAGGCCTGCTGTGCGGCAATCAAAGTGGCTAAGTTTTGGGTTTCATTTTAGATTTTTTTGTTTTTTTTTTGTTTTTATTTTTTTTTTACTGCTTGCTTTGGGGGTCAAGTGAGGGTATTCATATGTATAGGCGATTGATGACCTTCTTTCGTGAAACAGTGCACAGTTTCTCATTATAGCTGGTGATGGATTTGGGGCATGTTAATAGCGGTCAAACTGCGTAAAAATGTGCACAAAGGTGGCTCAAATATATGTACATATATAGTATACATATGTACATTAGGGTGAATCACACCCCATAAAAGACAAAATCGGTACCGTTTTTCCAGCGGAATTATAAAATTTATTATATTTTAAGACTTTCGCCGAAGTATTTCGGAAAAATATTAAGCTTTACTTGCGCTAAACCTATTTGAAATTACCTCTAAAAATCCAGTTTTTTATAAATAAATTTAGTTACAACTGTATACGAATTTTCTAAATTTCATCAACGGAATCAAAATAACGATATTTTTCGAAGTATTTTCTAAAGGGTCCGGCTTACGTAAACTAAACATTATTTCGAAAAATTTTGACGGTATTCTTAAAATGTAATACATTTTACGATTCCGTTGGAAAATCGCTACTTATTTTTGTGATGCGCCCTAATGTAGATAAATATGTTTGTTTAAGTCTACAAATAAGTTGTCGGAAGTGCGTAAATATTTAAAAACACTTGAAGCCAAATTGTATGTTTAAAGTTAATGTTGCGTGACCGAGTCATTTGTAGGTGTCAAACTTAAAGGTTAGGCATACAACTTTTGCGCAAATTGTTGAAAAACACTTTAAAGCGCTACAGTAAACGAATTTACGAGGGCGATTTGAAAAGTCAGTAGCTTTAAACGGAATACTGCTCCCGTCAACTATCACCGCTTAATAGACTACTGTAAAATTTTGAGCTAGTTGCGTCATTAAGTTTATGTTTGACCGCCATTGAAAGCAGACAACCTCGCGTGATTAAAAAATAATAATTTAAAAAAGGAACAGTCCAGCGCCTTCCTCTTGGTCTCCGATACAGCCGCTAAATTTAAACGTAGAATACGTGGTATGATGAAGAGCACATCCAAGTCAAAAACGAAAGCACACACACTAAAAAAAAAATATCGATACCAAAAGCGATAATAATATCGACAGCAAAATCGATAAAAGCATCGACTGCTTACTTGTCGAAAGTGATTTAAGAAACACACGAAAGAAATGATGCAATGAAGTATTCGTCCCAGGAAACAAAAACGGAAATATGAGTCATAATAAAGACAAATAAAAATGCTTACTTGCCAATCTTGACATATCAAATAAGGTTGACATAAAAAGTGCCCATATATCTATGTATGTGTAAATGTCTATGTTGGTGTAGCCTCGTGCATATTGACAACAAAATAAGTATTAATATGAAGGAGGCGAAGTGTAGAATTTACGAGCCTAACTGAGTAGAGTAGTTAATGAGGCAAAAGAAGTGCCTGAGTACTTGGATATATTTGCAAGACAACAGAAGATAATATTTGCAAGACAAGGAAGATAACAGAAGCAAATAAGCATTGAGATGATATGTACACAGGCATCGCAAATACTTAAGCTTAACACACGCATATGCCTGCAGAGGGCCATTACTTCAACATGAACAAGCCTTAACAACATACATATACCTACATATATACATATGTACATTATGTACATTAGACTGGATCGCGAACAAATATTTGCCAAGATGTAATTTCCAAATTTCTGCTGTACAAATTTTTACTTACGACAATTGCAAATAATAAAATCAGCTAATCACAAACATATGTATGTTCTTGAATAAACATGAGAAAAATAGGATTTGTACATATATTATTTATTGCAATGAAAAGGGGAATTAGTTATAAAGCACATGGTTTTTTTAGTTTATTTTTAGTAAATGTACTATAAAATTTTTCGTTTGTGCCATATTTCCCTCTTAAAGTATACAAGAATAAATAAAAATTTTGTAAGCCGAAATTTTTTTGGCTGAATTGGTCCGTTTTGAGTGGTTGATTGTGGCAATGAAAACCGGATGATTTTGAATACAATTATACGTGGATCCGCTTAGTTTTTTTTTAACAAAAATGGTTACAAACACCAATTCTCTCCTTTTTGATTCTCTTATTTTTGAATGCATCATGATGCGGCCTCCCAAATAAATTTTTAAAAATTGAACTTTTTCTTTCTAAGATTGTTCATTTATAAGTTCAAAATATTATTTCCTATCCAAAATGATTCACTTGTAAAAATGCCCATTCGGGGACCAAATTGACCACCTGTGGCAACTGAGGAAGAGATCAGCAGCTTCGAAGCTTCTAAGTTGTTGCAAATTTTGCGGTCTTCTAATTTTCATAACTTTGGTGCTGGATAATTTTGACTGGAGAATACGAAAACACTCATACGCCCTGGCATTCGTGTAACTTTGGCTGGTAGGTAAGTATGTAGTACTTAATGGAGCAGGTTTGGGATTTGTGAGGGCTTTTGAAGTTTCATTTGAGTTACTTGCTTCGCAGTCTTAGTTACTCGCTTGCCATGGTGTATAATAGTCATTATTTTAGAAATCGTCTACCATATTTCACTTCATAATTTAGTTACGGTTCAAACTGTTTTTGTAAGTATGAAATTAACAATTTTTTTCAGAGGTATCCACATTTTGGTTTGCATAGTTTATCGGATTTTCCTACATTCAAAATTTATTACCTTTGCTTCCATTAATCGTATACTAACCAGGTTTTGTTTTTAAGGCTGAAATATTTGCTATGCAACCGCGTATAATTAGTATTGAAATTTCCAAAAAAAAAAATTTATAACAATTGAATTTCTTAAATATTTATTACAAACTCGCTAACAAAACTGATTAATTTATTCGGGAAAAATATAATGTTAAATTTTTTTGTAGGGTGGGGTCCCTTTTAGTTAAAAAAAAAAACTAAAAATTATATGATTTCTAAAGTGATTCACGCGCCATTTTTGATCTACATATACACTGAGGGAAAAAAATATTAAAATCAAATAGAAACGTAATTGATCTTATTATAAACGTCAACGAAAGTACTGTATATTGGTAAATATTCAATTCAATTACGCGCATTTTAAAATGACCGCGTTCGTACTGAAAAAGCATCCGTGAAGTGAATAATCAAGAGAAAAACAAAAAAAAATTTTAGTTGCATGTTACCTGCAGTGGAATTCGAACCCGACCATCTCCGGATATCAAGAACTTGTGGCAAGCATCTTTGCGCACTCAGCTACACCCAGGCATATAAATTTGCTTTCAAATGTTGAATATCCATCAACACCACAGCACGCGATTTGTACGGATAAACATGTGCTATGTATGGATGTGTGTGTTGTCACCGCGCTCTCAGAGCGGCGCTCTGCATGCTTGGGGTGCGTATGTACACTTACATATACATACTCAGATGTGAACAGTCAAATACGTGCGTAATAAATTTTGTATGAAAATATTATTTTTAAATACGAACATTTTGAAACGATAATCAAATATAAAGTATTCATTTTTACTATGCATTATTTCCCTCAGTGTACGTGAAAATCGAGGCATTTTTAAATTGAGACATATATAAAAAAACTTATCAAGCTGTTTTAGACACTCGCCAACAACGAAAATTTTTATGACCCCAAAACTCCTATCAAAGTAATCTTTCAAAATATATAGGGTAATTGCAAATTTAATTCTCTTGTAAGGGAAGCTACCCATTTTAATTTACAAACATACATACGTATGCATATACATACATACACATCTAAATACATAAATACATGCCTGCTTATGTTCACACTTGCAAATATCTGCAAATGTAATGTTTGTGGCAAAGCAAAATGCCTACACTACAAATCCTCACACATACATACATATATCTCCTTCGTGTCACATCAATTTATTACGAGAGAGTAGGCATTACATGCCCACAGGAAAATTTCTTGGTCTCGAACTAGGCGATGCTAAGTGAATATAATTTGAATCAATATGCAACTCAAGGTTAAAGTGGTGAAATAGGAATCAAGTCTTTACCTGCTTCTGAGGATACGAAGCTAACAAGGAAATTCTAGCAACTTTCTTTCCCCTCACTACAGAAAGACAAAGCAACTATCTTGAAAGCTCTTTTCTGTATTTCGCAAGACTAATTGATAGATCTGCTAACGGCGAGTTCTTATGGTTTTTACAAACAATTTTCTACAAAGTAAATTAAATTTAAAAACATGTATGTTTTTCCTTTTCAAGTATCAAAAAGTTAAATAAAATAAGTTTCTAAAAATCAAATGGAATTAAAAAAATATTTTTCTTTCGCCAGCAGTAAAAAATATAAATTAAAAGAAAATTAACTTAAAAAATAATAGTTTAAAAAGGAATAAAAATAAAAAATATATCCCTTAAAACTAAACGAAACATTAAAAATATATCTTCTTTTTAAAACGATAAAATCTAAAGATTAAAAAAACAATAAATTTATCAAAAAAAGGACAAAAAATATGGTACTTTAAACTAAAGGAAATTTAATAAATATATCTTCATTTTAAAACAATAAGATATAAAAACTAAAAGAAAAAAGTAAAAAAAAGAAAAAATAAATAGGGCCTTAAAACCAAAATAAAATTAAAATATATAAATAAAATGGTAATTTAATTATAAAGAACCGAAATTAAAAAAAAACTAAAATGATGTAAATCAAGTTTCTAAAAATTAAATAAAACTAAAAGTTTTTTTCTTTCTATAGCAATAAGATCTAGAAATTAAAAATATTTTTAAAAATTAAGTTAAATTGAAAAAACTATATTTCTTTTCCAAACAATGAAATCTTAAAATAAAAAAAATAATAAATAAAAAAGTACCAAATAGAAAGAAATAAAATACGTCCCTAAAAATTAAACGAAATTAGAAAAACATTTTTTTTCTATCATAAAATGTAAAACTTTAATTTAAAAATAAATAAAGTAAACTTAAAAATAAATAATTTCTTAAAAGTAAATGAAATTAGAAAAATATATGATTTTCTTAAAATAAAATCTAAAAATTAATGAGAAATTAAATTAAAAAAAGAAAAGAATTAATTTAATAAAAAGGAAAAAGATCCGCTGCCTGTGGATTTGAACCTCATATCTCTCGCATGACATGCCAAGGCTTTGCTTACTCGACCATTGCCGAGCAGCGCTTTTCAAAGAGCTTTTCACCATGAATGTTGGCAAGGGAGACTTTATTTGTAAGATTTTGTGCCAGAATGAACATAGTCTTTCCAATTATCTTGCCTTATCTTTAGGTTAGCAATTTTTTAATTTTTAAACTATTTTCAGTATATGACAAACGTCTGAAGAACTAATAGCCGAATATTTTTCAATCTCGCAGAAAAAAACAGCAGTAGCTTGAAAAGACAATAGGAATATAGGAAAGCAAAGGGAAAGGAAATTTTGGCAACATGCTGAAAAATATTTGAAATAAATAAAGCAAGAAAAGTTTCATAAAAATTTCAGTTTTTCTGTTGTTAAGTTGCACTGAGGTTGCTAGAGCACACGATAAAAGTCTGAAGGCTTGCTACCCTTATTATGCTCAAGAGAATATTATATGCTTGACAAATATTTGAATCAATGGAGTTGTTCTCGCAAAAATACAATCGTCAATTGAAGTATCTCATTTTCTTTTTTTATTTAATGTTTCTTATTTTTTTTGGAATGTATAGCTGTTATCTAACAAAAACCATGTAAGTCAAAAATTCAAACTTTATACAAAAATTAGGAATGTTCGACAACGTTTCATCAAAAATCAAGCCTTTTATTCTGAGATTTTAGAAAAAAAAAACTTAGGTATGCTGATTTGTAGCCGCTGAATTTTAATTCTATGAAATAATGTAATCTGGTACGTCTTCCTCGTTATAATATAATCACCTCAAACTAGAATACACTGCGTATGAGCGATATTCAGTACTTGAAAACAGTGGGACGGTGTACTACATTTTTTTTCGCCGCTTATAATTTTTCCTACAGGGTTAATACGTTCTCCTTAAGAATAAGTAAAAGCAAAAATACATATAAGTATATGTACTTAAGATCACATATGTATATACATACATACCATTATATGAATGTAGGCTCTTATGTAATATGTATACTACCTCAAGCTTTCACTTCAATGCATCGCGCCTTAATGAAATGAAACATTTGGATTCATGGGAGCACAAGAACACCAAAATACAACAA
Organism: Rhagoletis pomonella; assembly: GCF_013731165.1. NCBI lineage: Eukaryota > Metazoa > Arthropoda > Insecta > Diptera > Tephritidae > Rhagoletis > Rhagoletis pomonella. Next base: position 14,159,973 of record NW_023458565.1, read on the forward strand.
CAAAATCTGTTTAATGTATATAATTGAGTTGAAATGATTTCATTTCGTTGGTTCTGTTCCTGTCATAAAATCTTCCTTTCATAAATACTATTATTGAAATACATGCAAACATAGTATGTAGGCGTGGGTGTGTGGTTGTCATTATGCCTGTGCTTGATGTGTTTACAACAAGACAATGGCAAATTATTTTAAAGGCTTTAAAGTTCACGCATGCATATTTGAGTAAATATGTATTTATGTCAGTATGTATTTATATACATATGTATGTATCTATGTCTGTGGTTGTTGCCATAATTTATCGATGAGTTATCTGAAATTACATAAATTTATGAGCATATTAATGATGTGTGAAACATTTCGTAGCGAAGCTAAATTTAATGTGAGTTTGAGATAAGTAAAATTAGATTTAGCGAATATCGTAAAGGAAAATGCAATGAAAATGTATTTAATGAATTTAAGTAAAACTTTAATATTTTACTACATTTATTGTACGAATGTTTGTATGTATTGGAATTGTTTGATAAAACTAAACTTAATAATTTTAAGTAGCAGAAGCACATATTTGGTAAATTTAGTTAGAAACGCATTAAAAAGTTATCGGACTACCTTATACATGGTATAGCGTTTGGCGGATACAAGATAATTTGCGGCGATTTACAGTGACTCAAATAAGTTTTCACATGTTTTATTTTTAATATTTATTTTTCAAGTCAAAATTTTTTTATTAGTTTTCTATAAAAATCTTGCCCGTGTTTTAACTAAAGCCATATATATAAATCAAATTTTCAAACTTTTTATAAATTTAAGAAAAATTCAACAAATTTTCATCAAAATTTCGAATTTTCAATTGCATATTACATAAAATAAAAATGATTTCCGAGGCCTAATAACCGTAATTAAATATCAAAACAAGTCCTCACTTCCCTGCTATTATTTGCTATAACCGTTATCACCGCCTTAATACAGTGGCATGTTTTGAATAGCAAATTTTATACTTCTTCTTTTAATTAAAACATTCGTGTATTCGTTAAGCCATATACTTCACTACTTTTGCTGATAAAAGCCACAAATTAATTCAATAAGGGTAAAAGTGACATCAACACAAAGGTTGTGTTACAAAAACAAAAACAAAAACAGAAAAACACGAACCATTAAGCACAAGGAAGCACAGCTCAGGATACATATATGGAAAGCAAGATAAGTAAATTGGAGAAACAGGAAAAGATGAAGAAGATGGAGTCCTTACAACAATACAAAAGAAATATCCGCAAGAATGGAATTTAAGTTGATGTCATTATGCTGAATGTGATTTGATTAAACCAAAAATTCACTGATACGTAGACAAGACTTTTGTGCTGTGCCGAAAACAGCTTTGCTGTTCTTGCTAAATATCCTTGTGGTGAACAGCGAACAGTGTTGTTAGAAGTCAATAAAATTAAAAAGGAAATTGTGGGTTGTAAGGTTTTTTATTCACGCCATGGTATTTTTAAGTATAACGGGAGCGGAAACTACGAGCCCTTCCAATAAATATTATGCTATCGATATCAGTGCACATTGCTTGGCTTTAGATATGCATATGGAGCTCTCTTTATGGCATTTTATGTGCCAAATATAATTTTACATCAGTTGTTCATGTCAATATGATTCTCAAACTGGTCATTGAATTTTTTCTTCTCTCAACTAACTGGTTTACAGAACACAAGGCATCCCACTACTTGTGTACTTGGCGTATGAGTAACATTCTTTCCTGCTCACATTTCATACAAAGAAATCCTTGCACATTTTCAATTGAGTACTCGTACCTTTTGCATTTATATACCGATTTTCTTTATTAGCAGCTCAATTTTTTTGCAACAGAGCAGGCCTTAACACAAATCAATAAAATTTTCGCTGAATTTTTTTAATCATTTTCCTGTTAAATTTTGAATATTTCAATTTTTCCATCAAAATCACAAATAATCTGAAATGATTAATTGATTTTTCAGAAACTATCTGGCCGATCCAAAAGTTATGTATACACGCTTTATGGAGAATTTTGTAAGATTCCATTTTCGACATTTTCTATTAAGATTGTTTAATAGCTTCGTAAAATACACTTAATTAAGTGGAGTTCGTTTTACCGCTGAATAACGGTAAATTGCAAAGATGTCGAAAACTTGTCCATAGAAAAAAAACTTGATTTTCGGCATCAGCGAGCAATTGGACAGGGCATCCGTTGAACAAAAAAAAATAAAAAATTGTGATCCAGTCTTATGGACCAACCAATAAGCTATAGTGCTTATTATAACTAGATGACACCAACAAATTGAAAAGTTCCGACTTTTTTACCTCCCTTTTATTAGCTCGGGATGTAACTATGTAATATTGATGCGCCTAAAAGATGCAGTGATTTCTATTCTCATTTCTCAGTACGAATGAAAATATAATAGCGAGGTTTTAGTTTTTTTACTATAATTTTATTTTTATTCAATTTTATTTACTTTTTGTTTAAAAGCGTAGTTCATTCAAATCCTATAAATTTATGGCCTTATCCATAAAAATCAAAATAGGTTTAAAGAGCTCTATAAAGTGACATTTTCATAATTTTCGATTTATAAAGCAGTAAAAGTGTTCTTAATTTTTTAGGAATTTGGGTATTAAACTTTTTACATAAATAAATAAAAATCCATCAAAATTTCACACAATTTTTATTCAGAATTTTTAAAACACTTTTAGGCATGCAGTTTTTTAGTCCATTCAATTCTGGCACAATAAAACGCAAGCATGAAGTGGCTACACTGATTCTGGAAATTCTTTTTTTACAGTGTTGTGCATTTTCTCCCTCTAACAATAAATGTATGAAATTTCGAACAAAATTTCTTAATTTTTGTACCAAGTTTGAAATTAAGATTTATATGGTTTTTGTTATAAAATGAACTATATTTTTATAAAAAAGAAACATTTAAAAAACTGAAATAAACGAGTGAAATTTTTAAGAAAATTTTTGGTTTTTTTTTTTAAATTTTGCATACAGTTTGAAACTTGTGTTTATATGGTTTTTGTTATAAAATAAACTATATTTTTATAAAAACATAATTAAAATTAGTTATTTAAAGTATAAATAGCCCAAAGTTTGTGGGCGTCGTATAGCTATGGTAAGCACTTTATTTCCGATGCAAATTCGTACATGAAAACACCCTTCAATATTTGAACTTCTAACCACACCTTTTACACATTTGTGTTTTTCGACACACAAACTGTGTTGTTCGCCAATATGTGGTGGCTGGTTTGTTTATCAGCATGTTGTTTTGGGTTGACAGGCATATTTTTGCTTTGGGTGTTATGTGTATAGATAAATTTGGATTTTTAAATCCAACCAAAAATACTTACATATGTGTGTAAATTTAGACGTCGGAAACCCATCGTTTTCCTCACATAGTTTTACACTTAAATTCATAAACAAATTATACGTACGAGGAGAATCAGAAAACAAAGAATCTACAACAAACACATAATTTTGGATATCAACACAATTCGCCTTGAAATCAGCTAAGTCATAGAGACCTAGAAAATTAACAAGAAATTTCCATTAGTAGCCCTGGTTCTTGGAACTTTAATTTAACAAATGCCTTTGTCTTTGACACACACAGATAAAATCAAATTGTAACAACCGAATGGTATAACAACTACAAAGCTCATTGTTACAAGTTCGTGTGAACAAAATCAGTGGCAAAGTGACGAAAAGAATATCAACAGACAACTAATTGGACTTATTGTTGAAAATTGTCATGTAAAAATGGATGTACACATGTGTGTATGCATGACAGCTTAATATTGTTTGTGTGTAGTATTTAATTATACTCGCGTGTGCAGGTGTGCCTACATACATACATATATACGTACGAACGTGTCACAACTGGCCAACTGATGACGATAAGAAGTGACACTTTACGTGTGTCAGAATACTTAGCTGGATTAAAATAGTATTGAATGCTTACATTGCTCATGTGTATATATGAATATGAATATACACTTCTCGTCATTTGAATAGCGCACCCTTTTAACCATTAGTATTTACAGTTTTTCTCTTGCTTGTTTTAACATTTATAAATTTTTTATATAAAATATGGCATATTTTACGTGTAAAGCCAATTTTAAAATTTTATATAAATTTAAAAAATGTCAACAAAGGGGTGCGCTATACTAATCACCAACACTGAATAAGTTAATAATATTTTTAGAAAAATTTCGGTTATGCAATTTTTTATTCCATTCGATTTTGGTATAGTTGATTTTTGAATCTTTTTTCTTTGTTGATGGTGCTGCGCATTTTCCTCCAAATATACAAACTTTTTCGTGCATGCGTTGATGCAAATTGATCCTACTAAAATGTAATGCGCTATAAAACTGCATAGAAATAAAATTTTTCTAAAATTTCTGAATAAAAAGTTTGAATTTTTTTGGGATTTTGGTAAAATTTCTTGAAGTTTTATAATATTTGTACAGAGTTTGAAAGGTGGATTTATATGGTTCATGTTATATACTGCGCTAGGCTTTTATAAGAACAAATATTAAACATTGAATAAACAAAACGAATATAGCCAAAATTTGTTAAAATAAAATTTTCTATTATTTCTTCCACCACTGCATATGTATGTATGTACATTGGCAATAATTTGCTTATATTTCTCATTGCTCAAATTATATCAAATGGTCATATATGACCAAAAAACTGTTTCATGAACTATTGTAAAAAAAAATAATCAATATCTCTCAGCACAGAATTGAAAAATTTTTATTTTTGATTGATTAGTCAAAAGTTATAATCCAAATGAGTGTATGTGAAAAGATTTTTTTAATACATACCTACGTATGAATGCAATATCTTTGTGTACAATTTTTGAATGAATAAAAAACTAAAATTGTCACGATGATATTTATGAACATCCATACATATGTATGTACGTACATATATTCATTAGTTAGTAACTCTTGGAAAAGGTGATTTTTTAGCTTTTCATATTCAATTAAATTAATTTTTTCTTTAACCGCCAAAACCTGCTTCTGTTTTTCACTGGAAGTGGTTTTTGCGTGGTCCCAAATGCAGCGCACAACCCATTTCAAGAAGTGGGTGATTTTTTAACCGCTTACACGTTTATATAGCGAGCCGCTTGCTTTAAGACAGGCGCCCCCTTGCAGCCGCACCTACTGGTGAACAGAGGCTGCCTACTTCAGGGGGCCCTTAATCGAATGCAGGCCATAACGATAATGCAGGTCATAACTGACAATTTCCTAAATGAAAGGATCTCAAAAATAATAATTCAAAGGGGCCAAAAGCGTTAAATAAATCGCATGCGAGTTTTTCGACACTGATTATCTTATTTATGAACTAGGTATGGAATATAACTACGGTGACCATATTTATGAGAGCCGAATACGGGACAAAAAATAATTTTGCAAATTTTTTCACCAACAGCTTACAGATCTTAGAGCCTTCCTCAATGATCTTAGATGTATTAGCCCTGATACACAGTATCTTTATAGTAACATAACGAATTTTTAGGATAATCTTCTCGAGATGTTTACGCCGTAAAATAATTCGTTAAATCTTAATATAATAAAGTGCAGTTTTAAGTTGCTAAGGCTTACCAATAATTTTTGGATTGTTTTTAATTGTTTTACGGTGTTACGCCTTTTTTTCATACAAAATGAGTATGTTCGACCATTTTTTTGAAAGAGAAGCAAATCAGCAGCACTTTCTACTCGCAATTTATTATACACAATTGTAATAAGTTACAAAACGGCAAACCAAATTTTTTTCTAAAGATTCTAATTAAAAAGTTTAAAATTTTGGTGAAACCTTGCAGAACTAGTTTTTATAGTTTTTTGCACAAAGTTGAAAATTTGGTATTATATGGTTTTTATTAGGAATTGAGCTTTACTTTCATAAAATAAATAAATAAAAAACATTAAATAAACTAACTAAAAATAGCCAAAACTTACTAAAATGTCGAGTCCTAATTTCTATTTTAGTCACTGTATGTATTCAGATTAGAAAATAAAAAACTCTTTATGGAGAAAATTAGTATCATATATGTTTGGTACATCACTTAAAACTCGTTTATAGGCATGCCATTTTAATGAGCTGTTAAGGCGTCGAAGCACCGAATACGCGAGAAATACAGGACATTATGAAAACTACTTTGTATGTAATTTAACGTGTTAGGAGATGTTTAGTGAAATGTTCAAAAATTATATATAGTTTTTTTTTTTTTAATTTTGCACTCATTTGTTTAATGAACAAATTACACATAGAGCAATCGAAAGCATAAAGCCTATAGAATGTGTACAAAATGAATGAGTAAGTGAGTACAAAATTAAAAAAATAATAATAATTTTTGAATATTTAATTAAAAATATCCTGGCCAGGATTTTTACAGCCAACCCACGCACAAAATATTTATTAACACGTTAAATTTCACATAAAAAAATTTCATCCATTAAACAGATGGGTGAAGGTCGTGCCATTGTCAGATCTTAGACTATCTTGGCTTTATTCATAAAGGAAAATATTTTAAGACCTCTCTAAAGTGGCATTTTCATACAAAGTTTCGGTTTATAAAGCACTAGCAATTACCCGGCGTGCTTCGCTGCGCCTTAAATGTATTTTTGTGTTGTAACTCTCCCCCTAAGCTCTTATGGCCTCATTTACAAAATATTTTTAAAGAACTTTATGAAGTTAGATTTAAAAAAAATCGATCTATGAAGCATTGTTTATTTTTTTTTTTTGAGTTAATATATTTTCCAAGGTAATTAGAAAATATGTAAAGAACCGACTTTCTCTTGGAAATTTAATTTATAATCTTATAACTGGAGTCTACTATCGCACCCTTTCCTCAAACGTGTATTGATTCAATATTCAAATAACGTATATTTATATAATTTGAAAAAATCTCCCTACTATACAAATATGTTGTGAGAGGGGGTAACAAAACAAAATTACTTTTAAGGCGCAGCGAAGCACGCCGGGTATTCGCTAGTTAGTTAATATTGCTGTACATATTTGTATAGTAGGGAGATTTTTTCAAATTATATAAATATACGTTATTTGAATATTGAATTAATATACACGTTTGAGGAAAGGGTGCCATAGCAGACTCCAGTTATAAGATTATAAATTAAATTGTTGTCAATGTTTTTTAATAATTGTAAACATTCGCCAGCTGTTTCTGTTTATTTATTAGTAAGAGGCAGGACTGCCAATCTTGCGGCAAAACAATAATAAAAATCCAAAAAAAACGTAAAGCCAAACAGAATTAATTGCAAAACGTGCAATGATACACACATTAAATTTCTTATGTGCACCCTCCACACAGACCCCAATCACTTCTGAAAATTTCATTTTATGTGCACCCTCCACACAGACCCCAATCACCCCTGAAAATTTCATTGAAATCGGGAAAGCCGTCTAGGAATGATAGAAATCTCTTATGTGCACCCTCCACACAGACCCCAATCACTTCTGAAAATTTCATTTTATGTGCACCCTCCACACAGACCCCAATCACCTCTGAAAATTTCATTGAAATCGGGCAAGCCGTGTAGGAATGATAGAAATCCGAAAAAAACACGTAAAGCCAAACAGAATAAATTTTTTTTTTTGTTTTTCGCAAAACGTGCAAAGATACACACATGAAATTTCTTATGTGCACCCTCCACACAGACCCCAATCACCCCTAAAAATTTCGTTGATATCGGGCAAGCCGTCTAGGAGGAGTATGCGAACAGGAAGTTTTGCCACTTAATTTTATATATATAGATTTAAAGATTTATTTTTTTTTATAAATTTAGGTGTAAACATTTCACCAAAAAATATTGCCTTCGTAATGCACTCTACGCACAAATACTAAGGAGAGCGCAACATTTTTTTGCACAAAGGAAAACGCCATTAAATAGATACGATGTCACGTCCCCTTAAAAGCTACCTTTCAGATACTTCAAAAGCAACTAAGGATTTACCCCAACTCCTTCGTACGCGCGTGCGTGAAATAATTAGCTGTTAATAAAGTTGAAAATTACGCCAGGGTCAAATATCAGAAAGCGATATGTTTAAATTAACACCACAACCATATCCTGAACGTACTCGTATAAGTGAATAACTTAATAAGAGGAAAATTAGCAGGCATCTGCGAAGACTTACGTACGAACATGGGTTAATGCAGTGGTAGGCACGCATGAATGTATGTATGTATGTATGTATGACAATATGACAGCAAAAGGAAGAAGCAACACAAAAGTTAATACAAGTAAAGTCTTTGAACTCAAACCCCCCACCCCTTATCAACGCCCCTCTCATGAGAACCACGTAATTAAGACCAAAAGTCGCGGCAATGCTTGCCAGCTTCTACTTATGCATTTGACGCGCAAATTACTCAGCCTATTTGGTTTTGTACGCTGTTTATATGCATCTGTATACGTGTTCGTGTGTGTGTGTGTGTGTATACTGATGCAGCAGACCATAAAAGCCGAACCGTAAAGCAAATAGTCTTCATTATAACCACACCACGTTCGACACCACTTTCGCCACAAAACACAAGACATACTTACTTGTGGAAGTGTGTATGTGTGTGTGTACAAATAGTATATACTTCGAGGTCACCACAACGCGTTGGCGTTCTGATTCATCTTTTCCTTTTGAAAGCATTAAGTAGCTTTGAATGTACTGAAGGCGAGTATGAATGAATTTTGCTTTTCCATAAGCTTTTGAGTTTTATTTTTTTTTTGGTGTTGATGTTAGTTTTGTTTATTTTTTGCATTTTCGTGTGTTTTTTTTTTTTTTTTGATTAAAGCGCTTTGGAACCACATGCAAACACCTACTAATTAATTTGTTTATGGCTACACAAAATAGCTGCATTATTAACATAAATAATTGTATTTAATTTGCTAGCAAAATTCCAGTGAAATATGACAATATGAAGTGGTGTGAATATGGTAGAAATATACATACAAACATATGTATGAAATTTATGCGTGAAAGTGTGCAGAAAGCCGGATTTAGCAACATGGTTACGGTAACCATGTATACGTCAGCTCAGCTAAATACGGGGCAAACAAACTGGTTTGCATTTTTCTGAAAAAGCTAAATAAAAATTTCAAAATATTCTTGGTTTATCATAAATGAAACCTTACTATCCTTACTTAAAATTATATGTAAATGCGAAAGTGAGTTTGTCTATTTGTTAGGTCCCTAAGCCTAACTTAAAACATAGGATGATTAAAGAATCATCGTTTGGTATCAAACGGCCCGGAGGGGACCTTCCCTATTCCGACGGAGCTGGTGGTATTTCTCAACGTCATTTTACACAGCTGTGTCAGTTTTTCGGAGATACCAAATTCAGAGATTGCGACATAAAGACAACTTATTTTCGTGCTGTCGAAAGCGGCCTTAAAGTCGTCAAATAGGTGGTGCGTGTCGATTCTATTCTCGCGGCTCTTTTCCAAGATTTGGCGTATTGTGAATACCTGATCTATGGTAGATTTGCCAGGCCTTAAGCCACACTGATAAGGTCCAATAAGTTCGGTGACGGTGGGCTTCAGTCTTACGCAAAATACACTCGATAAGACCTTATAACCTATGCCTAGAAGGCTGATCCCGCGGTAATTGGCGCGAATGGCGGGGTCGCCTTTCTTGTGGATTAGGCAGGGCACACTTAAATTCCACTCGTCGGGCATGCGTTCATCTGACCATATTCTGCGTAAGAGTTGATGCATGCACCTTACCAGCACCTCGCCGCTGTAGTTGAATAGCTCTGGCGGCAGGCCGTCAGCTCCAACAGCTTTGTTGTTTTTCAGCCGTGTAATCGCTATTCACACCATGTAAGAGTCAGGCGCAGGGACATCTGGTTTCCATCGTCATCGACTGGGGGCTCGGATTCGTCTTCTCCACTAATTTCATTGCTACTGCCATTCAATAGGGTGGAAAAATGCTCCCTCAATAATTTAAGTACGTTGTGGACATCAGTCTCTAGGTCGCCATGGTTGTTCTTGAAGCCAGTCATCTAACTCTCTGATAAAATTTTCCAGCGTTTTTCCTGTCGGCCAGCATTTTAAGCTGCAAATACCTCTCGTTTCACGCTTCAGCTCCCTATAGTGGTCCCACATGGCTCGCGTTGCGAACGATCGCAGCGTGGCCCTACAGGCGGCATCTTTTTCCTCTGCACTTCTTATCGTACCAGTTGTTCTTTTGGACTCGCTGAATTGTGACTATGTCTTCAGCGTGCTCTCAGAGAGCAGGTGTGTGAGTCGAGTGGCGAATAAATTAGCCGTCCGTTATCGGACGTTTCGTCGTGGAGGCTGAATTTTCCGACAGTGGCGCCAAAAATCATTTCCTTGCCTACCTTGGCATTGAAATAGCTTCCGTCGGAGCATGGGCGTAGATGAGCGGCATATAGAAGAATCTCAATTTGGTGCGGATTGTGGCTAGACGTTCGTCCACCGGGGTGTACGCCAGTAGTCGGCGACGGGGTCTCTCTCCCACCACAAATGCCACACCGAATTAGCGCTTCTTCACGTGGCAACTATAGTGGACGTCGCAAGGCTCCACGCTTACCGGATATTCCAGTTGCATACCCTTAAATCATAGTCCTTTATACGTTTGCCGTGGTCATCATAAAAAAGGGGGTCTCATTCGAGGCTTTCTGTTTTTTTTTTTACGGGCGGGGTTTTTACGTGGCGGGACCCAAACCCAGCGCACGTGAAGTTTGACGCCTTCTCGCTTTAGCTGAATGGCAGTCAAAAGCTTTCCACTTCTGCACACGCAACTATCCTTCATCGTGTGATTGGAATATATTCCAATGAACTGGTTAAATTAAAAAAATAAATAAAATAAAACAAAAAAATTAAGGATAGGATGGGATATTACAGGATTTAAAAAAAAATAGAGAACATTTTGCGTCTCGTATGAAATAAATAAATTGTCATGCAATTGTCTAACAAAGAGGACGAATGGTCACCGTACACATATGTAGTTAGTAGACTTAAGAGTACAACCATGAGTAGATATACACATAATTCACTATACTTCTTTCCAGAGCATATGTTTGTTATATATCTCTAATTAATGGTGTTGCTCCAGTGGCTTTGCTGTCATTTGCGACGGCATTAGCCAACATACGCGAGTAAGTTATACGTACTCACTACGATTACACTAACCAATGCGCTGCGGTTACTCAAATACACGAGCAATTCGGAAAAATAATTAAATTAATTTACAGTACAGCCTACGCCAGCATACATATATACAAATATGCAGACACTTCTACTTGCAGCCATAACTGCAGCATTTTATTAAATCAACTTATCTCAAGATAGCCAACTTTCCCTTCAAAGCAATATTTCATTGGGTTCCCAAACAATATTTTAAGGATTAGCTAGCTATATGTGTAGTTTACGATAGCCTCTTAATAAAAACTTTATAAAAATAAGAAATTTTTCAAGGGAAAAATATTATTTTTTAGTTCAAGATCAAACCTTCTAAAATGGCTTAACCCTTCTGCAATGTTTGGGTCAAAATTACCGAATTGTCATGGAAAATTTCTTTATTTACAGAGTTAAGATATTTTCAATAAGCTGCTATGATACATAAATAATAATTTTTTTTCTTAAAATTTACTAGTTTCTATTATTGGGTCAAAATTACTCAAAACATTATGGGAACGGGTAAATTCCATACACTGCAGACAGGCTAAGTTGTTTTAAAAAATACCAGAGATACTGTGCCATAGCTACTACCATTTGTTTTTTTTTTTTGAATTTAATACCAAACACCATTTAGTCAGTCAAATTTTTTATTTCATAATAATGGCAAAATATCTTTGTAAAAAAAGTAGAAGGTTATCAATTCTTCGGATTTTTTTATACCTTTCATGAGCATGAAATGGTATTATAACTTTGGTCCGATGTTTGTAAGTACCAGAATAAGAAGAGATAGACCCATTAAAATGTATACTTAAATGATCAGAACGGCGAGCTGAGTCGATTTAGCCATGTCCGTTTGTCCGTCTGTCCGTCTGTTTGTATGCAATCTAGTCTCTCAGTTTTCGAGATATCCGGATCAAATTTGGTAGATGGGTGTATTTTTATAATGTATTAATCATTTGTCGGAACCGAAAGAATCGGACCACTATAACATATAGCTCCCATACAACTGATTGTTCAGATATGAGATTTTTCGTTATAACTTCTCCATTTATGCAGCTAGGAACATGAAATTTTGCAATGCTTCCACCCATTATCAACAGAAAACTTTTACATATAGGTCCAATACAACTGATTGTTCAGATATGCGATTTTTTGTTATAACTACTCCATCTTTGCAGCTAGAAACATGAAATTTCGCACTATTTTCACTCATTATAAACAGAAAGTTTAAAGGAAAATTAACAAAGATCGGGTCACTATAACCTGTTTATTGCCCCCATAAAACTGATTGTTCAGATATGGGGTTTTACTTAAAACTCCTTTATTTGGACAGCTAAAACCGATTAATTTCGTAAGCTATTTTTTAAATAATAATACAAAGTCTACTGAGTAAATCGTCAAAATCTATGCTGTATAATCTTAATCTCTTGTACCACTGATTGTTCAGATACCAGTTTTTGCGATATATGTATCTCCTTTATGTAGGAAGCTAAACCCATTAAATTGTGTTACCGGTTTACGTACCGATCACACAGCAGTGAAACTCACTTAGATTGGTGCTATATAAGGTATATCTTCCATACCTCTGATTGTTTAGCTAGAATTTTATATATATATATCTCCTGTATCTATGTCTGCTGTGAATATATAAATTTTTTCAAATGCAGTAATCTGTTAACGTAAAATTTTCAGATGCTCATAAAAGGGATGGAGCCTTCGGCATAGCCGAAGACAGCGCTGCACTTACTTGTTTTTTTGTATGTTTGCTACCGCATAACATTGGACTACGTTAACCGATCTCGATTTATAAGGGACTTTGTGTAGAGCGCTTGTTCTGCCACTTATTAAAAGTTCTTTCGAAAAAAGTTCCGTAGAAAATGTCCGGAGGCGGGTTTAGGATTTTACTGGAGGGGCGGGGGTTTTCAGATTTTTTTATTGTATCACCTAGGGTGCATTTACTAAAATATGTGAAATTTACAATTTACGAACTTTGGGCTTATTTCGTAGAAGCATGTTGCAGATATAGTGTAGCCTTTGGAGCTTTAACCGCCCCGCGGTTGCTTCAAAGTTGGGTCATTTTGTCAGAAAACCATTTTGCAACTGGCAATATGAAAGAGAAATATTTTCGACTCACATGAAAAATGAGTACCACCAAAAGCCCACGTGCAAAAGCAGTGGACGACGTGAAGCTTGATAAAGAAATAGGGAAATTTGTGGATGAATACCGTGAAAACTTAAAGTTCATCATGGATGCTTTGTGCGAATCTAAAAAAAAGCCTACTGTCCTCGGCTAAAAATGCGACTCACACCAGCAAGACAGTTTAAAATAAAAATATTGAGACTTGCTATGATTTGATTCTCAGAAAAATAATCAAAAAAGTAAACGAAGTAGATTGATTCGCTGTTTTGGCAGATGGTACCATAGATTCAGCTGGTTCAGCTCGATTAGTTCTCGATTTGCGTCCGGTATCTGGACTCTTGAATAAAGCAGCTTCGTGGGGACTTTTTAGAATTTTTGGAAGTCAAAGACGTTTCTGGAGAAATCTTAGCAAGAACTATCAAGCAGCGAGCGAATTTGCATGTGAAATAAATATAAAAACGCGACGCCTCAAGCCGTTGGGCGCCTCGCCTTCTAGTTTATGCTGAACATTTCTTCAACCTCCCCTATCGGAAATCCTGACAGCGCCACTGCACAAATATATACATATATGCACACTCATCTATATACCCCACACATATGTATATTCACAAACACATCATTACAGAAGCGGCTTCACTACTGCCAACAATATTTCTTTTAAGTACTTTTCCTTGACCTCAACGTGCAACACATTGCCACTCAAAGTCTCGGCTTAAGTGTAATTCATGTTGCAAGATGCGTGACGGTTTTGCTTTTATTTAGCAAACTATTCGCAGCTGTTCGTTGCGCTCACACAACATTTTTTCTCAACTGGTGTTTTTTTTGAAGAATGAAATTGTTTTATATTTTTTTGTTCCTTGGGTGAGTGAATGAGGAAGATGGATTGCAGTAAAATTATTAAGTTATGAAGGAGAATAATAACAGAAGACTACTACAATTTTTTTCACTTTCGTCAATCCGTCCTCGCCCGTGAAAGCAGAGCCATAGATTTTGTGTAGAATTATCCTTTCGAAGGTTCACAGAGCCTTTTTATCATTGTTCGCCAACGTTCACGCGCTATAAAAAAGAACTGAGATGGGTCGTGATTTGTAGGGCGTAATTTTTGGTCGTCGAGAGGGGGCGCTGCTTTTCAATTGCCTACCCAGCCCGAAAGAAGCACCTGTTGACAAAAGTTATTAATCGCTTGATCATCAGGATGATATGATTTGTGGTGTTTTTCCTGACTCCTAGAACGACAAAGATCTTCACCCCTTCAAAATTAACTAGATCATTAGTGATGCATCTCCCAGTCCCGAAGACTCTTTGCGTATTGCCTGAAAGTACTTTGCCCTGTCCTCGTCCTCGTAGACTCACCTGTTCTGCCTCCTATAAACTGGATAGTTATGCGCCAGCGCCAACTACATTGGATAGAAGAAGTTGTCCCTGATATTGGTCTGGGTTCTTCTTCGTTAAACATGCAACCGGTTTCCCTGTTCCAGATTTGACAAGCGCAATCTCGATGCCTGTTATCAGATTTTCATTCTCGCCTTTGTAGAAGCCAGCCTCGGCCTTGAAACTACTAAATTCTGGTAGAATTTTCGAGCAACATTCCTTCTCGCCAGCAGTTCAAGCACTTCGCACTTAAATGGGTTTTTTCCGTTTCTTTTTTTTTTCCTTCTACGTCCTCCTAATTTTCTCTTTCATCCTTTTCCTAGGTACCGATCAATTGTCGCAAGCGTCGCTACTAGCTTTAGAGTTGCTTAGCACCGTACTTGTTTCTCTACAGCAGCTGCGCCGGTTTTCCCGTTGTACTAGTTGTTTTTGCGTCGATGGTGATAACTGTCAATATTTTAAATTCCACTACTATTTTACAACAAAGCGATGAAGAGTTGCTTGATTATAGAATATAGATTGGCAGCATATGTTAGTGTTCGGCCGAGCCTCTCCTCCGATTTGTGGCGTGCGCCTTGCTGTTGTCACGCAAAGGGGACGGACCTACCCAATTTACGCCGACTCCGAACGCCGATTGCATTTTTTGGGAGGCGTTATTTTTCATGTTGGAAATAAACTCCGATTAAAGCGGCTTTATCGATGTTTCGAAAGTCGCCAAGCAGAATTTTAACGTCGTGGTCCAGCAACAGCGCTTGAAAGCTTTTTCTAGGCGCTCACAGGCTTGCTCTATGATCTCATCAGCCTTCTGATCAGTCGGGTGGTGCGCACAAAACGAGGCTAATGTTGCTGAGATTAGCATTGGTGCGTATTGGGGTGCTTAGTTCACTAACTAGAGACAATGGGCCACATGCATAAAAAGTAGCTCAAGCTCCGACTCAGCTTTCAATACAAATTCTTGAGCTTTAGCTCACTTTTTATGCATGAAGCACAATGCGTCGAAATCTTCGGCCAACTAAAAATCCCACACAAAAGAGTTTGTGCCGCCCCAAGGAAGTTATAGTAGATGTCGCACGCTGTTTACTTCGTAGAAACATACCCCGTCAATTGCGTTTTATACACTGCCGTCTATTTTTTCATGACATCCATCAGCTGGATAAATTTCCCTATTTGCACGACGCATTGCTGGGCGGTTAGAAAAAGATGCACATTACCATAGCGAGCCCTTACATCGAATAAGTCAGAATTGCCCTACTAAAGCTTCCCCACTTTCCGTTGTGCTGTAAGAAATTGTCTATCAGAATTATTCTTGTACGTGCGACAACCTAGAGTTTCCTTCATACCTAAACGTCCTTGACATTCAAGTCTCAAATGCCCTCCATAAACATACTAATCAGCAATATCCTTCAACTGACGCAACATATTTAGAGGAATGCTTCCAACTCCCCTCCATTTGTGCTAATTGGATACGCAATTCAAAATTAGCAAAATTAGCAAACTAGGTTGTCCCTCAAGCATGTACTTACATACATATGCTTCTTGTAGCTTTGTCCACATTATATACGGAAATGTTATTAAGTGTACTTAGTACTGTTAATTCCATGTGCAAATGCAACACAAAGTACACCTAACTGACATCTACATATTTACATACATTAGATTCGAGTTTTGGGTGCTGCAAATGTCGGCCTAATCAGTGAAATGTGCTGGCATTAAGGCTTTCAAGTGCAGTGTTCAAATAAGAAGCAGAATTTTCGGACGATTGGCACTAATGAGATTTAACAACGGTGTAAGTTATACATATAATAACATAAATAGGTATTAATTGCAATAACACGCGCCTTTAGTATGGTCGGGGAGAGGGAAATACAACGCTTATTTCGATGCAATGATTGAGCAAGAAAAAAACAAATATTTGTTAAGATCTCAGAAGTTTAAATCTAATACGATTAAAAGACGCATAGTTATCTTAATTTAAACTTTCTAAAAAAAATCATTGCCTAAAGCTTAATAAAAAATGTTTTGATTTGGGTTCATAGCAGTCGGTCGTTTTGTGGGAAAGCGACGACGGGAAGTAGCGAGGTAGAGGGAAACTATCTTTGAATAAAAATACCCCACCCAAAGCTTAGCTGTTTCGAACCAGGTCAACCATATTTGAATACTGAGAATTTTGGAACGCTGCCGCAATCAGACCAGGCTAACTTTCACCTGAACTAAATTCATTACATACCCATTTATGAATTGCATTGTTGTAACCGCTAGCATAGAAAGTCTTAGCCCCGTTAGTATGCGGCTTTAGCCCACTAAACCTCCACCACTACTTGCTCGGTTTCTCCCCACAACAGATACAACAGTTCAGTATTTCGTCAGTAGGCCATTTAAACTGTTAGTCCGATTTTTTTAATGTTATTCCCTACATTCGCATTCCGAAAATTTGCATTCGTATTCGCATTCGCGAATGTAAAAAATATGTCATTCGAAACATCCCTACACCACATATTGACAAATTTCAACAATTCATTACTTTGTTATTTCCTTTTAGTTACTTTTTTGATAAAAAAAAAAACACAATTGATTCTTCAACAAAAATCGTGTGAAGTCCAAGTTTCATAAAAAAAATCCAACAAACTTTGTTCAAAATTTCAAACTTTTTATTTAAATTTCCTACGAATATTTTGAGTGCAATAAAGAGCAACTTTAAAGTAGCTAAAGCTTACTCTTGATTTTTGGCCATTTTTTTGTTGTTTTTATTTATTCATTTTGTTCCATACAAAGTAGTTTTGTACGAGAATTTTTTATATGGAAGAAAATAAGCAAGATCTCCAGCTAAATAATTACCAACGATAACACTTACAGGAAAAGCGGCGAGCAGCCTGCAAAGGAAACTTTGGAAATTTTGATGCCCCACCCCCTAGGATTGTTCTATACTGAATAAAATATACCGCTGTTTTTTTTTTAATTTTGAAAGCATACAATTTTAAAGTGCAAATCTAAGACCATTATTTGCACAATATCCCGAACAGCCCTAAAATTTTTCGATCGAAAACTCTCTTTAGGAGACTTCCAGTCACAATTCCGAGTTGGTTATTTTTTAATTCCCACAAAGACCCAAAAAAATGCAATGGGGAACCACAAAAAATCGTTAGTACTGAAAAATGGTAAAATAAACAACTGACTATTATTACTGGAAGTCTCCTGAATAAAAACAGAGCTTTCCGATCAATATTGATTTGCAACAATTCTACACCATTTCCACGAAAAATTGTATTTCCCCATATGAAATACTAAATAGGCAAACTTTGAGCGCTTTTATCGACCTCTAAATGTTTTTTGATTTCGATATTTTTCGGTACAGAAAAATCCAAGGGTTGAGCGACTTTACTTTTTTCATATGCATTTTGGACCACCCTAATGCTTATTCCTCGCAGTGTAAAAAATGCACTTTAACTGCCAAGTTGTCTATCAATTTGATAAGCCAAACGACATTTTAAAAATAGATATTTAGGCATTGCTGAACTTAGCGAAAAGCATTAATATCCTAAATTCAAGTGGCTGTGAAATAAAGCTGTTTAGATACTGAAATCAAAAATAAATATTTTAAAAGATTCGTATTGAAGAATGTGATCTCTTTATGACTATACGAAATTTGATTTTGATTATTCACTGCAGATTTAATGAACACATTTAAGCAGAAGTAACGTTATTAATTTCTGGTTGTAAATTTCCAGAAATTCCAGGTAAGATTTTTCGGTTTTTAGTTCTTTTTTTGAGACTTATTTTTGATAATTTTACCGATTTTTTGGGATTTTTTCAGGACTTTGCAGAATTTCTTTCGGACTTTTTTGGGAAGCCTTCCTACGTTCGGTTTTTTGGCAAATTTTGAGAGTTTTCCGAACTTTTCAGTAGTTTTGCGAAATTTTCGTCCCTTCGACATTTTGTGATTTTTTTTTTTCTACTCTTACTTTGGGAGTTGATGGATTTTTAAAAAGTTTTTTGATTCGCACGTGCGTTTACGTAATGAGTGAAACCAAAGAAAATTCCCGCTAAGTCTGTTTATTTTTCAGCTCATAAAATTATAATACCACATTAGTTAGCAGCAGTAACAGCAGCACTTAAATTTTACCCATTTCGTATTAACTTTGCTGCAACATTTCAATTAGCCAACTGCCGCACCTTTATTCATAAGTAATTGTATGTAGGTGGCACACGGCGTATGAGTAATGCTAGAGTAGCAGTAGTAGTACTTCGCGTGCTCGCTGCATTCCAACGCCTTTCAACGCTTTCACTTGCTGTAGCAGACATTCATTTAATCAAATTCCTTTAAGCACAGTACTTATATGCTTAAGCATTTTGTTGTTATTTCTTACCTCTCCTACTCTATCTCTCTCTCTCTCTCTCTTCCTGTCTTCCTGTCTTCCTGTCCCTTCAAAAGATATGCGTTGTAATGTTAACATTTGAAACGTGCCAGGCATAAACAAACCAAGCCAACCAAAGGACGTGCCTTAATGGTTAGCGGTCAGTTACATTGTTATTATTCTTTTACGCCAAAATTGTATAAATAAGCACCTCAACAATGTATAGGCGGTTGTTTGTGCAGCAACAACAGCACCAACAACATTGGGGCGGCAACAAAATTCTTAATACTAATTAAAGAAAATACAAAATAATTATACGTTGTTTGTATTCAATTACTCACTGGCATTTCAATTGCCTGTTGCTGCCCTCAGCTGTAAACGAATGTTTGTTATTCCTTTGTCGTACGGTATTTGGTTTGTTGTTCATTTTCTTTTCTCACACAGACACGTATGACATGTTCAGTATTTGTATGCACTTATGTACTTACATTTGACCGAAAGCAACAAATGTCTGGCAGTTGGCAGCTGGCAGCCAGTTATGAACATGAAACAGAAAATTTTCGAGAAAACTCAATGTTACAATATTATTTAGTAAGTTAGTAAGTAAGTAAGTAAGTAAGCAACACTTGTGAACATGTTTTGTATAATTTACTTGTGTTGCCTGTATCTAATTACTGCTGTTTGGTCATGGACAAGAAAATTAAATTCAAATCTGCTTACAAACATTTACATGTAGGGTGTAGATAAAAGTCTAGTAATTAATAATAACATGGATTGTATTTTTCTTTTCATTAAAAAAGTTAGGTGTGTATAGCCTAAGGCTTTCTGATCCGTCTACGCATATGAGACTAACCGTCACGCCGTACATTTTTCTTAAGAAGAGAGAGAAATTTGGAATAATAATTCGCAAATATTATTCAATGCGAAATTTCTGACTCTGCTGGAGAAGTTCAAAATATTACACAACTACATAAAAATTATTTGTTTTTGGCTAGGATCTTAAATCATATTTCTAAAATTTTATTTTTGGGGCAATGGAACTAAATACATCCTAGTTCTGCAGCCTATTCCTATCATTCACGTTCGATTTTTCATAGCTTGCAATGTATGGAATATTTTGGATACAATAAATTTATTACAACTTAATTAGGTCCTCTCGTCAGATAAAGGTCACACTCTGTTTAAAAATTAAAAAAAAAAGTTATGTGTGGATCCTGAATGAAGTGACAATTCTTCTTCCAGTTAGGTATCCGTAGAGCTCATCGTATTATATGAGTATTTTTCGGCTCAATAATGAATCTTTGTCTTGATCTTATTCTGAGTTATAATCTTAGCTGAATAACACGTGTTATGGCGATATAAACTTTTAAACCGTTGAATAATTACTTATTGAGTTTTATTTATTGCTCGTGCTGATGGCCTTGTTGCCTCAGAAAATAAAACTTAATTCTTATTTTACTTCTATCATTTTTTTTTTACTTCTGAAAAAGCGTCAAATAAATATCATTAAAATTAAGCACTAAAACTAGGACTAAGACCAAACCTAAGCCAAATCGAAATGCAAGCTGCAAAGGGACACGAAGATGGATACGAAGACAAATACGAAGATGGATACGAAGACTAACACGAAAGCAAAAATCCAGGCGAAGGCGATCAGATTACGTAAACGAATGACGATTGAGGATTGACTTGGAAAAAAGACGTATTACACGAAAACGAATACGAAGAGGCAGATGGACGAAAATACGAAAATGAAGACCAATAGGAAGACCAAAAGGAAGACGGAGGCGAGTACGAAAGCGAAAGTGATTACAAAACGAAGTCGAAAAGGGGACAATTAGGAAAACGATGATAACTGTGAATAAGAATGAAAACGAACGAAACGCGAGTATGAATAAGGCAAAGAAGACGTATGGAAAGACGAATACGAACACGAATGCAAATACGAACACGAAAATCCAGTTGAAGCCGAAGGTACATAAACACGAAAAGGGCTGCTATTACAATTACAATTACGATTACCATTACAATCACCATTTCCTTTATCTGCACCTTTATCCTCACTTTTACAATTACCTATTGGCATTACCGTTACTATTAACATTACTATTACCATTACCAGTACCATTACAATTACCATTACCAGTACCATTACAATTACCATTAACATTACCTTTACAATTAACATTACCATTATGATTAACATTTCCATTACCATTTCCTTTACCACTATCATTATATTTGTTATTGTCACTAGCAGTGAAATGACAATGATTACCACAACCATTACCATTACCATTAGCATTGCTATTGCCGTTACCATTACTATTACCATTAACATTACCATTAACACCATTACCTCACTGTTTATCTTTAAATTTCCCTTCGTCATTATCTTTATACACGTACTTATATTTATCTTTATCCCTACAAAAACATCCAAAAATCAAGTTTTATCCTCTAAGGAAAAATAAAACTAAACTATTATTTTTCAAGCACGAAAAAAAAACCTAAAAAATAGGCGATTATTTTCCAGGGTATAAATAAAGTTAAAAAATAATTATTAAATTTTATTTTATTAGATAAAATTACAAAAAAAAAGAATAAAAATAAATTCCACTGAAGTTACTCCGAGTAAAGGGGTGTCTGTTTGTTTGTTCCTTATGCACGCAGCATTTTTCTTTCAGTAAGATTTTTTGAGATGAAATTTGTTCTGTTTGTTTACATTCACTACAAATTGTACAAGATATAAAACGAAACGGCAGGTGTTAATTATCATTACTTTTACTTCCATAAACATAAATTTCTTATTCAAAATAACCAAATGATAAATTGAATGCATATAATGATTGACTTGGATAAACAATTTGATATTTTCGCTGCTTAAAAACGGTTACAAATACATACATATGTATTTGTTAGCAATTATGAGAACTGCGTTGAAATATTAAGCTGTCCAATAAACGTAATAACCGTAATATGGCATGTGGATATATGTAATTGAAAGAATCCACCAAAGTAATTTGTTTTATAAAATCGATTCGTCCTTGACATATTCCTACACAAGTAGTGGACATCGGCACTTGGATTTTATTGTATGTAAATAACCTAAATTACAAAAAGCAAACCTTTCAGCTTAAGCTTACAACATTCACTACAATAGCGTATGGGTGTGTGTGTGTGTGTGTGGCATTACATAATAAGCATAGATAATTCAAGCATTCAAGCATTTTGAATTGCTGCACTTCACTGCTGACTGCGTACTTTCAACCGACTAATTGACTAACAATAATCAACTGACTTAAGTAAATATGTATGTATGATTATATGTATGTATGTACATACTCGTAGTTCTACAAAATACATACTTATTGCTATACATAATATTTAGTTAGCCACCAATTGTCTAACTAAAATAACACACCAAACGACCAACGATGCCTTCGCTTGAGTTATTTATTTAGCCATCATTTCTATTATTGCTGACTGCATTATATTGCTGCGAGTAGGCTCAGTCGCATGTACTCGCATTTATTGTTGTTAATTTGGATGCTTGCCATGACTGACTGGCTACTACCACTACCAGCGATTACTCGGCAAATAGCGATGTGTAAACAATTGTATGTATGTGTAATTGTTTGCATAAATGTGTACCTACATAAATATATATGTATGTGTGTATGTATGAACGAGCATAGCCGCCATGATGGCACACTAAAAGACAATAGCGCCAAGCAGTTAAATGTCCAGTTCAGCTGGCACTAAGTTGAGCAATCAGACAGAAAATTAAGTTCAAGTTCAAGTTCAAGTTTAATTACATACATACTTTGGCTTCTTCCTTCCGTCCGTCCGTCCGTCCGTCCGTGCGTCTATCAAATGTAGCGCGGTTGTGTATTGTGTGTCCTATTGCTATTAAGTGCCATTTGTAGCGCTTTCTGTATATTCTTGCAGTTGGCACTGCTCATTCATTGGATTTGTTGTTTTTTGGGATTTTGATTACAGCAGTATATTTGTATGTATGTACGTATGTACATAATTTATTCTTGATTGCTGCTATTTATTGTATTAAATGAAGTGTAAAAGTGTTCTCATTCGTAAGCTAAATTTATGTGAGTAACATGATAAGAACTCACACACACACACACCACTTACATACAGATGCTGGAAAATGTAGAAAAAAGAACGGTAGATTAAAGTAAAATTCGCAAGACTTGCATGTTATTTTAATGACACAGAAATTTATTGCCATTGAGGATGCGATTGGCTGCTTAGTTTTGAGCTTTTAAAATGAAATTAAGAACTAGACTTTAAAATGGCAATCGATTATTTTGCATTTATTTTAATTTTTAGTTACGAACGAATAATTCTAAGAAAGATGTTTTCCAATGCCAATAACAGGATTAGGCAAGAGGCGGCATTTAGGAATAAAGAGAACTTTAACCTTGTACCAGAAAAAATGTACGCAAACATATGTACATATGTATATCCGGCCTACCCGGGTAAGCCCTACAATTTATATGACTCTGTCTACTTTTTCATGCCGGTTGTTTTTGAAGTGAAACTTCTTCAGCGGCGGCTGGTTGGTTGGGAGTAAATTGGCAATTTCAATGGAAATTGCACAAGAAAGTGGTTGCAGCTATAACAAGTGCTTCTTGAGTGTATGCACATGGTATTAATTTAACAAAAACTTGCTAATAAAAGGTTAAAGAATAACACTTAGAAAAAGACCAATACAAGATGAAAGTAATGGTGAGTAAGTACATAGATAAAGAAAAGGCAAAGGTAAAAATAAAAACAAACACAAAGATGCCTAAAGATAAAGGCAAAAATGAAGTCCAAGGTAATTTTAAACACTTTGCTTATATAAGTGCAAAGGTGAAGGGAAATTTGTAGATGAAGAAAATGATAAACATAAAAGTAAAAATTAATATAAATATAAAGAAAAAGATGAGGATAAGGATACCGATAAAAGTAAAGATGAAGATAGAGGAGGAAAGATTGGGGCGTATTCCTGTTTCCGTACGAATCGAATATCTTGAAATTTCCCAATTATTTTCTATACAAGAATTTCAAAATTTCGATACGTACTAAAACCAGAATACCCCTCATTAAAAAAAAGGTAATAATATAGAAAATGATATACATAGATAGAGACACAAAGACTGAATCTGGGAACTATTTGGGATTTTAGAGATTTTCGGGATTCTCGGAACTTATCGATATAATAATCAATATTTTTAACGGTTTCGTTATCGATATTTTTATTAATTTTGTTATCGATATTTTTGTCGATATTGTTATCGATACTGTTATCGCTATTTTTGGAGCTTGTCGATATAATAATCGATATTTTTGTCGGTCGCCATGTAAATATTTGTTGCTTTTTCCCCTTTTTCATTGGGCCAACCCAACTAGAACCATTTTGTTGCTTTTTAGACTTGATCATGTGGTTGTTGTTTGTTCTTGATTTTGGCGTTAAGATGGAATTTCTGGAATTTTTAACTTTTGAGGTGTATTCGTCCTTTAAGTTATTTTTTTTGTTATTTTATGGCCTTGTAAGAATCGTGTTCAACAATTTTATTTTATTTTATTTTATTTTATTTTATTTTATTTTATTTTATTTTATTTTATTTTATTTTATTTTATTTTATTTTATTTTATTTTATTTTATTTTATTTTATTTTATTTTATTTTATTTTATTTTATTTTATTTTATTTTATTT
>NW_023458565.1:14184836-14188156 GCF_013731165.1 Rhagoletis pomonella
TATTACGTGTACCTGCACTGGCTCTACACTTACCCTAATTGTAGAAGCATTTATTTATTTTGCTTATCTAGCAGAACAAGGAAAACGGCTATAATTTTTTGTAGTTATAAAGATAATTAGATACCATCCAGGAAAAAATTTCGCTTGCAGTAATTTCTAAGCAGCACCTGGGTTCAAACCCTGGTCAAAGCAACATCGCAAAAAATATAGAAAACGGTTTTTCTTAACAGCGGTCGTCCCTCGGCAGGCAATGACAAACCTCCGAGTGTATTTCTGCCATGAAAAATAGCCTCTCATAAAAATACAATCGCCGTTCGGAGTCGGTCTAAACTGTAGGTCCCTCCGCTTTGTGTGAGAATATCAAGGCGCACGCCACAAATCGGAGGAGAAGCTTAGCCAAACACTAACATATGTGTAAGCGTCAATCTATTATCTACATCGTCGTTTAAAGTAGAAAACCGCGTATCAACAAAATTAAAAACCGCGTATAAAGATAATGCAAAACCTCGTATATGAGGTTGAATAAATTATTTTCTAGAGAGTAAAAACACTCATATTTAAAAACGATTCTCTTTTTTATAAAGCAATCGCATTTCTGGCTAGTATATTTTAGGACGAATGGATAAGGATTGTGCCAAGAGCTTATGTGAGCAAATCCAATTTTTGGCAGCCAATGTCAGTTACGCGGTTTTGCAGAATGACGATACGCGGTTTTGTACTTTAAACGACGATATATATAATACGCGAAGGCATTTTTTGTGCAGCATAGAAGATCTGTACCGTTCGCCCGATTTTCAAAAATGAGATGTCAAATTAAAGCGCTTGGTCTGTAGATGTGCAATAAGGTTTTACTTTTTCAAAAAAAGTTGCCACCTGGTAAAAAATTGCATTCAAATATCTTAATAATCAATGCCCTCAGATCCGTACCGTATTACACATGTTAAAAAAAAATCTAATTCAATTTCAATTAAAGGAATTTTCTAAGTGAATAAGGTATCGCTATATGGGTGTCATACAAAAGAGATTTAAGAAGGTAGTAGTTTGAAAATACTTTGAATAGGGTTGCCACCTATTTGAGAAGTCTAATTGAACTATTTTTTATATGGAATAATAACGATGGATGTCAAATGAAAGAGCTTCAAGAAATACTTAGTTTGACAATTTAGAACATTTTTGATGTGTTTGAGGGTTGCCCCAGTTTAAAGGGCTAAACTAAAATTATTTAATAACTTAAATGAATTACTAACCGATGGTTATCAACGGAAATGGGTTTAGGGCCAGTTGTTCAATGTCTGATTACCACAAATCAGAGGTAGAAGCTCCGGTTAAATACAAGGACTGCTTTATCGATCACATGTTATATGCATGAAGTCGATAATAATGTTTAACCGGCAAGTAGTGATAACCAGACATTGAACAACCGGCCCTTAAAGTCGTTTATTGAGGAACTATATTTGCCACGTGTTTAAAAAATAAATTTCCAATTCCAAATTTTAGTTCGAAAATAATTTTTAAGAAGGTTCCCGCCTGTTTTGAAAGTGCTATTTCGTTTAATTATACATAAGTTACATGAAATTTTAAAATATGGTTATCAAAAGAGCGAGAGTTAAGAAATCTTTAAGCTGAACATTTAGTTTTTTTTTGTTGAAAAAATTAAGCTCAAATTATTTATTAAGTTAAATGGATTGTCAAAAGATGGAAATGGATTTGAAAATAATTTATTTCTAAACCGTATTTAGGAGAGTTGCCATGTGCTTAAAAAATTAAATTCAACTTAATTCATCAGTTAATTGAAATATGTATAACAATGCCAGGCGAAACATTTTAGTTTGAAAATACTTTTAAAGGGGTTGCCATCTGTTTGAAAAGTCGAACTTGTTTTACTTATACGAAAGATACATAAATGAAATATCGAAATATTAGTGTCAAACGAAAGAGTTTTAGGAAAACTATAGTCCGATAAATTTTCAATTAGAGTTGCCATCTATTTTTTTTGAAGGTCATCACAGCTGCACCGTTATTTCGAATTTCCAAAATGAGAATTCAAATTAAAGAACTGGCATTCTACATAGATGTGCACAGGTTTTATTTTTTGAATTTACAGGGTGATTTGAAATTTGATGAAATGAAAACCGACACCATGCGAGACCCCCATCACTGAGGAGTGGCTTAGATTAATCATTAGGAATATTTTTAGAGGTTTTTGAATAGGGTTTCTGTCCTGTTTAAAAAAATTAATCAAATGTTGGCGTTTTGACGCCATGCGGGCTCACTAGTTATATTAAGTGCTCCTCCATTATTTGGTTTCATAAGGTTTCGGATACCTTCCTAATTGAAGTAGTAAAGAAAATTCGCCTAAGTGCTCTTTCGGCTAAGCGCACAAGTTTTTCGTGCAAAGAATTATGGGTAGCTAAGCAAAATATACTGTACCTATAAGTAAAAACTTGTCTCCTTCTGCCTGGTTAATGTGCAGTCAAAATTTACAAATACAAACATTTTGACAGGGTGTTCTTGAACCGCGATAAAAAGGAAGCAGAGATGTTCAGTGTGGCTATAATTGTTAAAATAAACGTAAAAATTAACAAATTATAGATTTAATTTAATTAATTCCAATTGTTTAACTATCGTTGTAACATTTTTAAGCGTTTTGGCCAATAACTCATATTTAGACTTATACAACGTAGTAGCCGTGGTACTCGTGCGATGCTACGCAGCCTCATAGG
Organism: Rhagoletis pomonella; assembly: GCF_013731165.1. Classification (NCBI taxonomy): domain Eukaryota; kingdom Metazoa; phylum Arthropoda; class Insecta; order Diptera; family Tephritidae; genus Rhagoletis; species Rhagoletis pomonella. The sequence goes on from NW_023458565.1 coordinate 14,187,560, forward strand.
CTTGACGACAATCTTCGTTGTATATTATTGGCGGAAGACTATTATTTTTCTCTTTGCTACTATAAAAAGAATTTATTTCATCTTTGCGAAAATATTTTTTCTCGATACTTTTTTGGGTGGCAGACTACTTTTGCCCTGGAATTTAGATGGCAGACGATATTTGTTTAGCTTCTAATATATTAAATGATACGTACAATAAGTTTCGCTTATGCGGCTATGAATTTTTGTTTGTTTATTTTTTGCTATAATTACAACCCCCTGTAACATCCTGCCGCGGAGATGCGGTGGCAGACGTTCAAATTAGTATTCTACGCTACACGCCTAACTAATAGAAAAAATCTGAAGCTTGCGGATATGGTGTAATGAAATCTGTCGTTAACTCCCGGACTATAGTATTTGTTTGGCAATAGTTTAAGTATAAAAAGGGGTGTTCGAATACACCCATATCAGTGTTTCTTGATGATAGATTCGCTGGCATCCCAAGTGACGTGGCTAACCTATTTGCGGACTTTCTTGAGTCAAATTTTTTATCCGATTAGTCAGAAATTTCCTCGGACCTTGTGTTCGACTGGAAATCTCTTATTAATTTTGGTTCCT
>NW_023458565.1:14188166-14190891 GCF_013731165.1 Rhagoletis pomonella
TTTAACGGTGGTAACTTGACTACTTTGATGCCTGGTATCTCCGAATGACTTCACTTGACAATTTTTAGTAATAACTCGACTCCAGCGCAACCTTGCGGATTTTTTTTGTTACCTTACTCTTACCACTATATGAGTAGTTTACTTGCAAAGTGCGCTATGTAAATTCTTTTCGATTGTTAGTTTTTGTTGCTTAACGTACCAGTATTTCAAGTAGTTTCATGTCCACTAACAATACAGTACAAAATACTTATATATTCTGAAAAAATAGCATCATTAGCTACTCTAGCAAAAGTCGCTATAATACTTACTGTATGTACATATATATACACTTTCAAAAGCCGCTATAATATTTATTGTACGTATTTATACACCTTCAAAAGTCTCCATCTTCTTATGAACTTAGAAAACTGCAAGAAAACGTGGTAGTTTCGGTGCCCAGTTGAAGACGTCCTAAAAAAGAACCAACCAACCAGATCAACCTTCATAGAAGAGAGAACGCGAAAAGCTTAAAAAAGCTGGCTATATAAAACTTACTGTTTCAAAACTCGCTATATTTAATTTTTATATATAAAATTTGCAAAAACTACCACACTGCGATTTTGTTTTTTGATGATGATGATGTTTAGCCAAATTTTCAGATAATAAAAAGAAATATACAATTTGGATGTTACTTGTTGTTGTAGACGTTATTTTTAATTTATGGCTTACTATTATAAAATCACATAACGCTGTTTGCAAGTGGACTACTCGTATACAATTTTTGGTAACAATTCGACTCCAGAACCACTGTCGAGCAATTTTTTTATGTACATATTTTTCGAATAGATCAGTCCCTGGTCCACCTATCAGAAAAAAGTATTCTATATGTTAATCCGGGTAATAAGCTTCCTGTGCGCCAAATTTCAAGCAAATCAGACCATAAAGAAGATTTTTTCGAATAGATCGGTCCCTGGTCCACCTTAAGGACAAACACCTCATTTAAAACATGGTGGTTGCTGAAAGCTACTTAAATACAGTACAATTTCATGTAAATCGGACCAGCCGTTCGCGAGATTACCTGTTACACAAAAAAGGACTTATCTTTATATAATTAGTATAGATAGATATAGATATAAGGAACAGCTGTTCGTAAATGACGGTTTCCGACTGAATTTCAGTTTTTTTTTTTGCAAAAGTATACATACATATGTATCTTTTCCTGTCATAAATATATCGATGGGCCTCTACAATAACGACACAATTCAAAATTCAAAAAATAAAAATTCGTACTATTGTTAAGTGACTCATGTCTTTAATCGGTATCTTATTCATATATGATCTTTACTTACTGATCTTACTTTAGTTAGGATTAGACATGGGTTAACCAAGGATTACAGAGATGAGCCTCTTAACAGTAATAAGGGATTTGATTTTTTGAATGTTGAGCTGTGACGTTATTGCAGAGGACCATCGATATGTGAATTCATATATTTCGATAATTAAATAAGTTCGAGCATATATACGACTTTTACCTCTGCCGACTGGAGGTCGATTAAGGAACTCTCTTAGTTCAATCGGTAATCTGCCTGGTTCATAGCTCTGATGGTATTGATAAAATAAGCAATTAAAAGCAAAAGCTTTAACTTTTCGGCCTTGGGTATACGTTTAAGGTTATGTTTTATCTTCTTTCTAACTTTATCCCTAACTCTACCCTTTTCGTTATAATTAGATTTATCTTAATCTTTCATATTTTAACTACTTATAAGAAACCATTTCATATTTTTTCAATAACGCTTCTCGAAATATTGGACTAACGTCTTCTTTTTTTACTTTGGCACCCTTCTTCCGTTGCTGTTTTCCATTTATTCTGTTAACTAAAACGTGTTTTTTATGTAGTTGAATAGTTTAACGAACAAAAGTAGATATATTAGCTGTGACTTGTTGATACAAATTTTAGGAAACAAATTTTTCCGCCCCCAATTTTACACGTTTTTTAAGCGAAAAATAGAGATTTCTAGCGATGCAAAGTACACTGGAATCGCAACTTCAGCTATGTGAGCTGTCAAAAACAGTTTACTTACATTACTCCATACGGTTCATTTAACTCATTGTTAAAATCCGCCAAAAACGTACCAAACATGGAGATTTTAGAGATTGTTTTTTTTAGATAGAACCGCGCAAATCACTAAAAATTGCTACAATTCATTCAGCATTTTTTGGCAATGCAGTTATAGCGACAGAAAAAGTTGGAATCTGGCTTCAACGCTACAGCACATCAGATGATTTTTATTTTTATTTTTTGTTGATTTCAACAATCAGATTAGTACAGTGTAGTTCGGCATTTTACATTTTACTATATTTCTATAATATTTCGCACGTTTAATAATATAACGAAGTATTTCAAAATTTCAATTTTTGTGGGAAAACGAAATCAAAGTTTTATCAATTCACACAGTTGGTATACAAAACGACGGATGGAAAGACATATATGTTCGCCATTTTCGGGAAATTTAGTTATCTGTTAATCTCAACATATTCTTCTTATCAAGTTTATTAAGTGGATAATGAAATCTTCAAAAACTTAAATTTTGACTTACATCTCTATATTACTAAACGTGCGATTTGTCGAATTAGTTTTTTTTTTTACTCAAAACTGCATACTGGTATATCTAGTACTCCAATATCCTTATATGACTTACCACTATAATATTACACGTTCACTTTGGTACACGTTTCATTTTGTGGC
>NW_023458565.1:14190991-14192495 GCF_013731165.1 Rhagoletis pomonella
ATAATTCCAGATGAGCAGTAAAAAGTCTTCACTGGATGGATGTTTTGCTAAGTTACAGTCAACCTAGCAAAGTCTTAATTATCTCGGAAACTGGATGAGCTCCTATAATTATTTAGGTGACTCTAAAAAGCCCAAAAATAGCACGTAATTCCTCAATACTATTTATCCGTGTTCGACCAAAGTTTAAGAAGTGGGTTAGCTAGCGTGGCGTCAAACGGTTTTTCAATGTTAACCGGGCAATATTTTTAAAGCCCATAAAAAGCACAAAAAAATAAGCCCAGAAAAGTAGTAAAAATACTTCATTGAATGAATGTTTTGCTAAGTTACGGTTAACTTAGCAAAGTCTTAATTATTTACCAAATGGTCGGAGCACAAAAAAAACGAAAAGTGGCCGAAAATAGCACACAATGAGCACAATAATACGGACAAATTTTTTCTTCATTTTTTCATTTTAGCGCCGCTAACTTGATTGAGCTCGTAAAATGAATAATTGAAACATATCTGTGAAAATATTTCTACCTCCATATGTGTGTTGAATTCGTTTTTATTAAATGCATATACACATAAGTAGTCACATGCATACATTTACTTAGTATATGCAAGTTAAAATAAGAGGTACTATAATTTTATTTTCCATAACTCATAGTTTGTTCATTGACTTCCATTTCGTTTGCTGTGCAAAACCATTCCCAATTCACTTCTGTAGTACTCGCAATAATTCGCTCACTAATGCTTCTTTTACATGGCAGCTACTCCCCTTGTTAAGTGCGTTCAACTGCAAATTTTCCAGTTGACTTGCTGCAGCTGGTGCCTTTGAATTTCCATTTGTAAAGCGAAATTTACTTTTGCTCTTCAATGTTTTTTCAAATGTTTTGTTTTTTTTTTGATCGCTCTTTCAGTAGTTTTGAAAGTTTTTCATATACATAAAATTTAATAACAGTAAAGATTTCTGACACGATTTTTAAAAATTATGATGAGTTTTTTTAGGTTGTAATTATGTACAAATTTAATTTATTTGAATATGAAAATCCTATAAAAGTGTTAACTTTTCAACCAGGAAAATTTTGAACGAGCCATTGTAGTGACAATCCAAAAAAAATTGCATCACTTTTTAATTGGTGGCTGAGGTGAAGTTTATTGTCATTAAGGAAGCAGAGGAAGTTCTAAGTGGGCACATTGGCAAGAGCAACAACCTTAACCTAATATAATAGAATGCCTTACGATTTCTCTAGTATTCTTAAAGCAAGCGCAAAAGTGTGCGATTTCTCACGTCCACGTTTCCATTCAATTTAAAACCGCGCGCGCAAAAACAATTTCCAAACTTTCGCTTACTTTTCGAAAATTTCCATTGACCGAATTCAATAAACCTCCATATGAGCCAATTTCAACTTTTGAAACCGCACAAACTTCATAGCCTAAGGCAGCAACTTATTTTCACTCAATGACTTTTTGTCCTTGCTCCCATTCAAATCAGCCATCCGGAGTAGCGTGGCGAGCCGTAACA
>NW_023458565.1:14192595-14278565 GCF_013731165.1 Rhagoletis pomonella
TCAATGACACACGAAGAACAAAATATCATTTACTGCACATGCAATTACCAATTAAACCCAAAGCTATGAGGGTCGCAGAGTCATTGAATTAAATATAAAAAACAAAAAAAAAACAAGAAAAACTATGCTCAATCACCAACAAAGACCACCCAACAAAAATGAGACCAAAGTGAAAAACAGCCGAATTGTATTTGGAGCACACCTGCTCCTACGCTTCCAAGGACGCCATTACTCAGTTAAGCTATGACTTCAACGCGCCGCTGAGGGACTCAGCGTAACCAGCGCAAAAAAAAACACACACAGAAAAGCTGCATTAACTTGAGAACTTTTGCTATAATATTACGCAAGTGAAGCACCTCAGGAGCAGGGTTGTTGCGAATATTCGCATTCGCATTCGCAACTGCGGAGCTTCCACATAAATTTTAACATTCGCATTAGTCGAATATTTGCGAGTTAAAAGATTACCTTTATTTAGGTAAGAATTATGTAACTATCGAATATTATTGGCCAAAGGTCTGTTGAAAAAACTGGATAAATAGCTAGTTTTTTCTACTTTTTCTTAGAAAAGTGTATATTTTTTTCTCATAAAACGTATTATGCTTAAATTCCGTGTTTCCTTTTATTAGTCTTTCAGCTCGGAAACAAAAACTTTTATTTTAATTTTGTGTAAATTTTCAAAATTAGCACGCATCGAAATAAAGATAAAAAGTATATAAATAAGTTCACAAATTAAATAAGAATTAATTCAAGGTGAGTTTTATATCTATTGAGGTATGCGACTAGGGCTTAACTCACATCGTCGCTGAAACACAAAAAGCCGTAACTAACTAAAAATCCAAAATTCACTTTTTTATTGATTATGATGCATTTTATCGAATAATAAGTCCCTACATCGTTTTAGGCAATAAACAAATTTATTTAGTTGTGGTTTTTTTGCATTTCAGCGACAATGTGAAATACGCGCTTTTAATATAGTATTACCGATATGTTGAAATTTTGCGTTCATTCGCCTCAAAATATCAAATACTTTGAGCGCATGGAATGGAACAACAAAACAAATTTGATGGGTACCGACAACGGTGAATAATTAATTGTGACTGCCTGCAACTAGGAAAAGCCGAACTCAGCTAACTAATAACAAAAAAATAATAATTACAAGCTATTCATTACTAGTGAACCTTTACAAGAATCCGCCCGGGAACTAAGCACAAAGGTTACAATTTGGCCAAGTTTCAAGTTTTTCAAGTTTATCGCCTTGAGCGAATAGTTATTTAGTGGCGCAGGTTTGATTTACGACCCATTAGGGAACCGGCTGTAACCAGAAAAGGCAGCAAAATTACTCTTTCTTAAACACAATTTTTTAATTAAAGTACCAAATAATAAAAAAAAACATTATTAAAAATTACTTAACTCATTCGCATCCACGGATGTCTAAATTCCACATTCGCAACATCCCTACTTAGGAGTATTGAGATACATATATACTCGTACATACAAACGTAAGTGTGTGCGTCATGCGAATACGTTTGCAACTACGTATACAAACTTATGTAAGAACATATATATATGTATATATACATATTTACATACATGAAGGTTTATCTGTGAATTGCACACGTGTGTTGGCTTACTGCTGTGTAGGAGTACGTACTCTAGTGTGTGTTTAAATTTGTTGTTAATTGGCACATACATATTTCAAAACTCTACTGCATAATGAGCACAGAAAGTGGCACAAGGAAACTGATATGAATAACCAATGAACTTTGCGCGAAAGTTTTTTTGTTTTTTGTACTCAATACTGCTGTTACACATGGTTTGGTTGCAAAGGCAGCATAGTGTTTTCGATTTAATCATAATTACCCGTATTTTAGGTTATGCGGGACATATATATAGTCGAAATTGAAAAAAAAATTTAAAAATAATAGGGTGTTATTCCATAAAGCCTGCTGAAGAGAAACCAAGTTTGCCGAGTAAAAATATAGGGATTTTATACCATTTGTACCAAAAAAAAAAAATGTTCCCATATAAAATACATGGGAAACTTTGAGTGCTTTGAGCGACTTTTAAATATTTTTGGATCTCTAAAAAAGCACATACAGAACCATTCTAGGGTTGAAAGCATTAAAATTCCGACTTTACTTTCCTTGGACACCCCTAATATGTATTTGTATACGCGTATGTAAATATGCTAAGCTCGTTTATTCGGCAGGCCAAAGCTCGAAAACGGCTTTCCCGACTTGACTAATTTATTTTTTTTTTTTTGGTTTGGTCGCACTAAACTCCGGATGGGTTAAAATATAAAAAAGTGAGTGGCCACTTGTTTGAAAAAACTTCGATTAATTAAATTGAAAAAAGTAAATCAAATACATATAACACTTTTGGTACCAAACTAATGAGGTTTAAGGAAATCTAGTTGGGAAAATATTTTTGACGAGGGTTGCCGCATGTTTCAAAAATTGTATTCAATTAAATTGATAAGATAAATAAGACAAATAATAATATTTTTGTTTAAATCAAAAGGCTCAAGAAAGCCAAATTTTCATATATTTTTGTGTTTTGAAAAATATATAAGGTAACTGAAATGTTGCAGTATGAGTGTCAAAATAAAGTGATTTGAAAAGCCTTAATTAAGAAAATACTTATAAAAGGGTTGCCACCTGTTTGAGAAAATTTATATAAATAAATTTACTTTATTCGTTAATTTTGAGCTCCAGGCCCGTTATTAAATAAAACATAGATTATGGTAGTTTTATTTATTACATTTATTGCGCCTTCAAAGGCGAAATATCGACAGCAATAAATGTAATAAATAAAACTACCAAAATCTATGTTTTATTTAATAACCGGCCTGGAGCTCAAAATTAACGAATAAATTATAATAAAACGGCCAAAATCAAAAAACTAATCATAAATAAATTTATAAGATAAATGAAATACGGCAATATGGGTATCAAATTAAATCTTAACGCAGAAGGTTTCAGTTTTTAAAGTATAAATGCTCGCACAGTTCACAAAATCACAGCTGCGTGAAGCCAAGAAAATAAAGAGACTGCAAACTGAAGACAATGTGGAGGGGAGGAGGTAAAAAAACTACTCGACCCTTCAAATAGCAGGCTTAAGGTTTATACTACAGTACTCTACTGCGCATAGCGCTTTTTCCACTGACGTGCGCGCGCAGAAAGGGGATTGGCCTCGGTAAAAATGTTACGAATATCGCGAAATTAGGGTTAACAAATTTCTAAAATTTTTTTACAAAAACCGTCACATTTTTCAACATCGTTTTCATGTCATTTTCGCGTTTTTTTCATTTTCGCATTCTTTTATCTATAACTTGGTATATTTTTTCTTTCAATCCATTCATCCAGGCCGAGACTGCGTATGTTTTACTGGAAATGTCTGGAAATGCCAGGTGAAGCCAAGCCCTTTCACCACCTGGACTTTCCAACACAGGCCCCTTCCTCTGTTACCAGAATCGCGACACGCGTTGAATACTTTCAGAACTGCAGCGCTTCTGTCCAGTCGAACGACAGGACTCAGCCTTTCTATTCTACTCCTTTTTTATATTTTGACTCCTTGATCGGATTTTGGTGACAATTTAAAAACTACTACCTGGAGGAACAAACTTGTGGAATACTCATCACTCAAAGAAATGGATATTGGGTATAGTATTTTCATTCACACAAAGTGCACTGCCATCGTTTTGCTTACTGTACACTTCCTTTCAATTTCGCTTTTTCATTTTTATCGACGTCTAATATTCTCGCTATGAATGTGGAATCCAATTACTCATTTTAATATAACCACCCCAACTATCTGTTATGTTCATACATATATCTTTATTGGGTCTTTAATAGAGTTATTGACGCTTTTGTCGCAACAAATATCTATTCTTCAGAAGTGTTAGTCATATCGGAGTGTATTGATTGCTTCACAAGTGTTGAGCCATTAAACAGCATATTTACAACAAACACAAATAGCTACTGAAGCGCCTCCAGTTTACGCTGCCTTGCACTTTCTTGTTCATTTCGATTTTGCTTTCACTTGGCGATTTATACGCATTTATGGGTGCATACTTACTTACATATTTAGTCTACTTTGACAGCCAATATGTAGATATATCAATCCTAACGGTTATAAAACTATAAGTACATACTGAAAACGTTGACAATTTTAGTGCTGTTGTTCTCAGTTGCTAACTGCTGTGTATGCACGAGTACAATATATGTATGTACACACTTAATTCCTGTTGCGTATACGCACTGTAGTACTTCCAGTTAGTACACAAATTTTATAGGCGCTTAACTTTTCTTCTTTTAATGTTTAGTTATCTCTTATACTCGCATACATATATGTATGTATGAAAATCACTGCGGTATGCATAAACATATCGTCGTTTAAAGTGCAAAACCGCGTATCAGCAAAATGCAAACCGCATATGTGAAGTTTTAGAAATTATTTTCTAGAGGGTAAAAACACTCATATTTCAAAATGGTGCTCTTTTTTACATAGCAATCGCATTTCTGGCTAGTATATTTCAGGACGAATGGATAAGGATTGAGCCAAGAGGTTGTGTGAGCAAATCCAATTTTTGGCAGCCAATGTCGGTTACGCGGTTTTGCAGAATGACGATACGCGGTTGTGTTCTTTAAACGACGATATGTACTTGCACGAATGTGCATACTTAAGTCTTTGTTAATAAATCTCCTTCTTTCCATTGCAGGCTTTGCTTAGCTATAGACCCTTGAAGACCACGTTAAATGGCACAAGTTTTGAGCAGTCGTATAGGCAGCTATAGTCTGACCTACTTAAATAAAATTTAAATATGTAAATTTGTTATTAGGAAATATAAAATATTTATACCCTATGCAAGTGTAGTATTTCTCCGTTTCGTTTCTAAGCGTTTTAGTACTCAGCATTTTTCCAGCTTTGTTGCAAAAATATGGTTTTAAAGTATATTCCACTTGCGCACAGTGAGCGAAAATCTTAAAATTCGTTGTTTGCAATGTGAACGTGTTTGGTGTTTTTGTAAAGGTATTTTATCTACTAGACAAAATCAACACAAATTTCCCTATAAAATAAATTATATGCCGCACGGAAGCCACTAAAGTCAACAAATTTTATACTAAGAATTTTAGTCAGAGCGTAGCCATGCGTAGGTTCTTCACGGAAACAAATGTCAAAAATTCATTCTTAGAAATAAAATGTAGGTTTGGCGTTTTTTATTTCAATAAACATAAGTATATAGAAGAGAACTACAAGAATAAAAATTTGGAATAAAAATAAATACAGGGTGTCGCTACGGTATTCCAGAAACCCATTTTTTTTTTTATAAACATTAAAAAATTATAATTTTTATTGGAATGAATCAAAAATATATGTAGAAATATGTTAATTTTTATTATTTTATTTAATAGAAGCAATAAAAAACGTGCTAATTTTTTCAACTTCTTGAAGTAATGCGTTGTTTGCCTTTGTGTTTTTTGTTTTTATGCCAGTGCCATCTGGTCGATTTTTTTTTTCAAAAATGAGGTGTCAGATTAAAAAAAACTTTATCTGTCGGCAATAGTGGTTTATTTTTTTAAAAGAGTTGCCAACTTTAAAAAAATTAAATTCAAATTTTTTACAAAGTTAAATGATATATTGGGTATCAATCTAGATAAGTATGAAGAGGGTTTCTGAAAAATTAAATACCATTTGAATTAAAGGAATTCGGTAATTTAAATAGATAGGTATCACCATATCGAAACCAGAGCAAAGAGGTTTAACCCTGGATGTGCTTCGTTAGTCGATTCGACTAACAAAAATTGTATTTCGCTTCGTACCACTTTCTGAAGTAATTTACCTTTTTGTATATATATGTATAGTATACGTAACAGAGCAAATAATGCGTATTTGATATTTTGTTAATGCGTTTTAAAACTTTTAAAGAACTAAAAATCATAAAATATATTTTCTTTTTTATCGACTTTATGTTTGTTATTTAAATGCAAAGTTGATGTTAGTTATTTCGAATAACAAGCCCGCAGACAGGGTCAAAAGAGCGAGTTACTTCCAGGGCTAAGAATGTTTTAGCTTGCAAATATTATGAAGAGGGTTGCCACTGGTTGGTAAAATCAAATTTAATTAAATTTAGACAATGATTGTGTCAAACAAAATGTCTACGACATCGTGTTTGTTCTTTTGTTACAAATATATCAATCAGTGATTTGTTCAGATAACATTCCTTTCAAATAACCCAAGAACAGACCGGTACCTGCCCAACGCATCCTGACTTGCAATAGCTCGACTTGCTCACAACTTGCACACATCTCATCTCTCGCCCTTTATCTCATCTTTCTCGCACATCTTACTCGCCTTGCTCGTGAGCACACTCCGTGCGGTTAAGCGTGATTTCTCGACTCGCTCAACTTTCTAAACGGCTCGAACTGCTCAACTTGCACACTTCTTCTCTCACCAGTTTTCTTCCTCTGTTTCAACTTCTTTCTCAAAACTCCGGAGGCATTCTGTTCCCCGTGGTATTAGAAATAAGCCTCTGGTCAGACCTCGAAAGCCGAAGATGGCTGCCAGTTGAGACTCCACTCGACTCAAGGACTGGCAGCCTTTGACTTGGTACTTCGGGGTTGTCATGGCCGTAATACCACAAATGCGGAATCCTGCGGGGGACCATATACGTAAAATAATATGTACATTAGGATGTATCACTCCCAATAAAAAAAAACAGTCGGAATTTATCATATTTAAGACGGCCGTCAAATTATTTCGGAAAAATATAAGACTACGTGAGCTGGACCTATTTGATAATCTTATTATTTTCATACCGTTGATAAAATGTTCAAACATGTATGTATGTATATGCAGACCTTTTAAGCTCAATGATAATTTTTGGAAAACAAATATTTTCAAAAACTAACAATATACCTTTAAAAACCCCGAGTTTTTTTTTTGTGAGGCACTCTAATGTATCCATATAAATTTATCTTATAAATCCATTAGCTTGCATCAATATACGCTGCCGTTGATTACTTTTATTTACACATACATATAAGTTCATAGGTACGCAATCAGAAAGAGGAATTTGTAATTTCCAGCATGAACGGAATACTTTGCAAAACAAGCAACAAGTTTAGAAGAAATACTTATGTATAAGACTTCATACTGGTAGGCAAAGTGGCGTGTAAGGCGTAAATGCATGCACGTACATAAGTATATATTAATATACGTGCATATGTACCTCTATTTTTTTGTAGGTATAAATATATCTTCAAATGTGTCTGCGTGTAAGAAAGTCTTTTCATATACATACATATATATGTATATTTACTTTTCTTCCGCTTGCTCGGCTTTTAGTCGTAAATTACAAATTAGTTCGCGCAGGTAATTGAGGTGAGATTTGGGTGCCTCTCCTTCCTTCCACCTTGCCTTTCAATGTGTGTCGCGTGTATTGAGGTCGCACTGTGGTATAATTAAAATTAAATGCTAAGCTTAGGTTGTGGTTTAAGTAGAACCGTAGCAGAAGCCACTCATCAATAAGGCAGCCAAACTTTCTAATTGCGGATCACAAAGTTCGAAACACTACACACATGTATGATTGTATGTATAAATTAAGTAGATATGTTGTCGTGTATGACACACAAGTGTACTCCCCTGAAAGTTAAACTTGTAAATAAAGCTGGGCGTGAGCACGCATGTACCGTACCAAATACATACATGTGTTTGACTTCAACTTACTTATACTTAAACAAGTATGTACATATGCAATAATTAAGCGCAAATTGAAGTTATCAAAGTTAGTACTTCAGCAGGGGTAAATATGTCATTAAATTTGGCAACAAAATGGTGCTTAACTGTACATAAATTAAATTGAAGCAGGAAGGGTATTTCTTCTAAGTATTTGTTGGCTAATTACAATAACGCGTCATTGAGTGCGTAAGTGAGTGAGTGCTGTTGGGAGATGTGATGCGTAAATTTTTGTCAATGTCACGCTTTCATTTAAGCAACCAATCCGGCAATTTGTTATATTTTTTTAGCTTAAGAAAACTTTTCCACAGCATGAATATGACAGAAGCCTACATATGTGCATGTAACATATGACTGCGGCTGGCTTTCGGATGGCAGATGGGTCAGAATAATAAAAGCGTGCGACTGAGTCCTTGAAACGAAAAAAGAGCTTGGAAGTTAAATCTGAACATGATTTTTTGAATATTTCTAAGCTGGATAAACATTTTTGGAAATAAAAAGAAATTGAATTTTTTTCGACATACATAAATGCATTTTTTTAAGTTGCTGATAAACTGAAAACAAGCATGTTTTTGGTAATTTACATACAGTGCCGGACAAAAGTATTGGCACAGAGAATTTTTCGCAGTATATGCAAAGTTTTTTATTTCAACTTATTTTCAATATTTTTTTTTATAAAAATACAGTTCGTACTTCACCAAAAAAACATAAAAACAAAAACTCTAAACTTTGTGCAACACTCAGGAAAATTCAATAAATTTGCATACTAATTTGCAACTTTCTACTCAGATTTTTTAGAAAAATTCGAAGTGTGTAGTTTTATAGCCCATTCAATTTTAGTATAACAAAGTGCAAGCTTGAAGTATCCAAAAAATCGGTGGGCTATAAAAAACTGCATACTTAGATTTAAAAGAAAAATGTGAATAGAAAGTTGCAAATTAGTATGCAAATTTATTTAATTTTCATGAGTTTTGCACAAAGTTTAGAGATTTAGTTGTTATGTTTTTTGGTGTAGGACGAACTATATTTTTATAAAAAATTATCGAAAATAAATTAGAATAAAATGCTTTGCAGATATTGCGAAAAATTCTCTTTGCCAATACTTTTGTCTGGCACTGTATGTACATCTGAAAATAACAATTTGGCAGCTCAGAAACTGAGAAAATATTTTGGTAGTTTAAAAACTGGACATAATTTTGTGGTCTATAAAACTAACAGACAACATTACGGTATAATGAAAACTGTTTTATGGTAATTTATGTACTTGACATACGTATATGCATAAATATACCCTAACATTTGGCGATTTAGGAACTGGACATAAATTTCTAGTAAAACAAGAACTGGTCATACGTGTTTAGTAGATAATGTGAAAAGTATACATACTTTCGTTTTTGTTAGATTTATATGGGACATACATTTGCGGTTATTTTATTGGAGATAACATTTTAGTACTATGAAAACTGGAAATAAATTTTTCATAGTCCATAGCCTAACATACATAGATACATTTGTATGTATATTTTCGGGAATTTAAATAAAACTGGACATTCATAATTACTCGACATACATTTTTTGGTTACCTACGATAGCATTTCTTAGAAAAAAAAGTAATGAATCGCAAGTTTTTGTTGATTAGAAAACTTGACATGAATTATTGGTAATTTAAAAACGGAATACACATTTCTGGTAATTTGTAAACCAGAAATACAAATTTTTTTGTAATTGAAAAATTTAACATAGCTTTCTGGGCATAATTTCTTAGAAACACTGAATATAAATTTTTCAATATTCAAAAAACTGGACATAAATGTTTTTTCCTTTAAAAACTGGACATCATTTTTTGGTCATTTAAAATTTCATACAATGTGAAATAAATTTTGGGTGGGCGTCAAAAAATTTTAACTCAGATTTCTTCTTTTTTAAACTTGGACATATTTTTTGGCCACCTGAACTTGGCCATAAACACTTTTCATATCTGGATAGTGGTTGTTTTTCTTTACCGTCCATATTTCATACACACCGTTCTAGTCCATATGATTTTAAAGGAAGTACTGTGGTGGCAAGGCTTTCTTATCCGAGAGTGTCGAGCAGACGGCACTTTAATAAAGCTAGGAAAAGCAAAATATCTCCTGACTTGGAACTTTATAGGAATTTACAAGTTCCAAATTAAAAAGGCGAAGCGCGTAATTAACGCTCTTGTTTAAGAAGAATTCATCCGAGGAGGCCAGCTCACTTGGTTTACCTGAGAGGTTAAGCATTAAACTGAATAATGACCAGTGTGGGGTCCCTAAAGCTTCTCCTTGATGCTAATTTTCCTTGCCGCCCATTTCTAGGAGAATTCTTCTTTGCGTCAATGCACAATAGTTGCACTGCTTCTCCTGTTGGATAATCCTAGCCTGGCAAGGGCGATGTAAACAACAAATAAAACAATTCAAATCCCCTATGCCGCACTGCATTCTTCCTGCACCGTTGCAAAGAGCTTGTAGGGATTTCTTCAAGATGGCTGGCTACACTGGGAACTATATTGCATACATTTATAAAGCAAATAGGGGAAGTCTTCATTAAAAAAAATATATATAATTTCAGTAGACGCCTTCCGCGACACCGAGTAGTCATCTTGCATCTGTCAACTTGCATGGGCTGAGTGAAGCAGCACCTGCCTAAGTTGGCACAGGAATATGGAGTTTTTCACGGAAAATACTTTTTTGTGCCCTCCGACTTTTGTAACGTTTTTCAGGTTCACAAGTATCTGCCATTACAGAAATGGTATGCACAGCTATCTAGAGTGCCATTAATGTGGGAGGTAAACATCCTTTCTAGTAGCTAAACGGAAATCAGGTTCCTGAGATCATTGATGGTGCACTCAAAGTTGGACAGTGACTTCCTTAATTACATCTCAGTAGCATCGAAATTCTTTCGAGTTAACTTATACGAGTTCGAGCACCACTGACCACCTGCGGTTCATTCTTGGGCAATGCCGGTCTCATGTCAGCTCAGGGATCGCTGGAAGAAAGCTAGGACATGCGTAATTGCAGAGTTCTTCTGGTGCAGGGTAGATCGGTGGCAGTACCATGCAGGAAATGAATCTAACTATAAGCTAACTTTAAGTTCATTAGGAAGGAGCTAAAAGTCACTTATTATCTGCACATTTACTTTGACGTAAGCTAACTATATTTCTATGGCGATGGCCGCGAAAAATCAAGTCAATATTTTTTTTTTTTTTAATTAACCATGTCTTTATAATTTTAAAGAAAACCAAAAACGCAGTTTAACAGTAGATATTTGGTTTCTAGAGTTTTAGGCTTCTCATTTAAAAGCGCAAAACTCTCGCAAACTGGGTAATTTACACAAAAAGGGCAAGTAAGACTTAAATATTTACCTAAATGCGAGTTTCAATTGTTTAACTTTTTAAATCAAGCATTGTCAAATAATTGAATGTCTGAAATTGCACAAAATATAAAATTATCCTCATGAAACACACTGGGCAAAGTTGCCCAAATGCCCAAATATGAAGCTTGCGTGTTTGGATGAGTACCCTTGTTGACTTTTTGTGTGTTTTGAATTGGTATGTTTTTCCGTAGATTTTAGATCCGAAAATTTTCTCAAATCGAATGGGTTCCAAATGAGTTTTACGAATCCAATAAAATTTTTTTCGCCTTGATTCACCACCTTCGTGGAAATGTTCAATCGCATCCTACTACTAATCTTGACCACGTGCAATTTATTTTC
This sequence comes from Rhagoletis pomonella, assembly GCF_013731165.1. NCBI lineage: Eukaryota > Metazoa > Arthropoda > Insecta > Diptera > Tephritidae > Rhagoletis > Rhagoletis pomonella. The sequence continues at coordinate 14,204,065 of NW_023458565.1, forward strand.
ATTTCTATAATTTGAGAATGGGACAAATTGGAAATAGGAAAATAAATGAACTTTGCGCTGAAACGAACCAAATGCATACATACATATCTACGCAGGTGTCAAACGCGGCTATTCCCAAAAGAAAAGATTGTTCTGTCAATCAATCTAGCGATATTGGAATAAAAGTGAGTGTTTTACCATTTTCCGTCATCTTAATTCTAACCATCTGCATTTTTCCAGTAGAACAAATTAATTGGTTCTCACAGCGGTTGCAAATTTCAGCTGCGGAACCACTGCAGTAGCAAATGCAAAACCAAAAATATCAGTATGTATATGTAGGTGTATAAAAAATATATAGTACAAACAAACCATGTATGTACATTGATCTACGCAACAGCACTGGATACTGGAAAATCTAATCCACTGCGAATTTGTAAAATTCCCAAATCCATTCGAAGAATTTGAGCTGAAAAATAAATGCTAGTAAAGCAATAAATGCGAATATTGCACTCGCAATTTCAACAGTAACAGTTGTGGCAAACGAGAAGCCCGTCACTTAGTAGATTATTACTACAGCAGCAAATACTTGAATTGGCACTTCGAATTGCAATACGAAAATGCTTTCACTCTTGCAACTTATGTGCATATATGTACATACTAGATTGGTACAATTGTATGTACTTGGGTACATATGTATGTATATCGAAGTGAATACCACAGGGTATTTATTGGTGCAGATATTTTTTGTTTTTTTGTTTTATTAAAATATCTATCAGTGAGCACATATTGCGGTTGTCAGTCCAATTTATCTCTTAAACCACTGACAGCTCCATCATTTCCGGATGGGACATTATGATATGCTGTTGGTAAGCTATTACCATTGCAATTTGAATAATCTGACTTCCATTATGGCTACTATTGAAGATTGTTTTATACAAATCTTTTTATTGCAACAGATACAATAATAAAGTTGAAAAATTTTGAGCTGGTGAATAACTTTGAGTAGTGCAATACAAACTAGCCCAGTAATAGTCATATAAAACATAATTTGCTGGAATTATATCAAGTCAGGCCAGAAAATTCCATTAAAAAAAATTAAAGAATAAATACATACCCAAATCCAGGATTTTTCAACGAATTACTCGAATGTATTATTCATATATGGGGTTCAACAGTGCGTATGAGTAACATTTTGCGCTGAAATTAAAAAAAAAAAGATATAATATTTAGTTGTAAATTAGTTTTTATGTTATTTATTTTTTATAAACAAAATATTTTTACGAAATTAAAGCCTTTGCCTTTTATTGCTTCCATTATAGAATTTCCAGACTTATGGCGTTATTCATAAAAAATAAAGTTGGTTTAAAGAGTTTTATAAAGTGACATTTTCATAAAAATTTTCGATTTATAAAGCAGTTAATATTTTTTTTATTTTTTATGAATTTGGGGCGTAAAACTGTAAACTTCCTCATTTTCTCACATATAAAAAATTGTCACTATGTAGTTATGGAAGAAAATGCGTAACACCGTCAGAAAAAAATTCTTAAAAATCAGTGCAAATTCTTAGCCACTAAAAACAACTAAAAAAAACTACTAAAATCGTGTGTGCTTCAAAACTGCATGCCCGAAATTTTTCTAGAAATTCTTTTTAGTAAGTTTATAATTTTGATGAACATTTTGGAAATTTGGTATTCGTTGTGGTATAAACTATAGGGCTTAAGGTGCGCATATTCAATAAGGTTTTCCATTTTCGAAAAGAGTTGCCACCAGTTAAAAAATTGTACTCAAAATATTTAAAAGGTTAAATCAATTGTTCCAATATGGTTATCAACCGAAATGGATTTGAAAAGGCTTTATATCTTAACTACGTGTAGGGGGTCGCCACATGTAAAAAAATTAATTACATTTTATTTAAAGGAATTTGGTAAGTTAATAAGGTATCATTGTATGGGTGTCGGCCAAAAGAGGTTTAAGAAGGTAGTAGTGTGGAAATATTTTGAAGAGGGTTGCCACATATTTGAGAATTCGAATTAAATTATTTGTTACCCAAGTTATATGAAATATTAAAAATGGATGTCAAATAAAACCGTTTTAAGAAATATTTAGTTTGACAATTTGGAACATGTTTGATTAGTGTTGCCCCAGTCTAATAGTTTACATTAAAGTTAGTTAATAAATTACATAAATTACCAAACGATGGTTATCAATCGAAATGGGTGTAAAATCCTTCATTTCAAAACTATATTTGGGAGGGTTGCCACGTGTTTAAAAAATAAATTTCAACTTAGTTCATCAGTTAATTGAAATATTTATATCAATTCAGGTAGGTTACTGATTTCCTACCTTATTCGCGAAATTACATGCTCGATTATTCAACGAATAGTTTGTTTAAATTTCAGACTTTTCAGAGTGTAATATAGCTGCTGTGGTGTGCGTAAATTTACTGCGAAAGTGTGTACAAGCTACAAAATACACATCTGCTGTTTGATTTCATCCGTAGAATTGTGTAAAGCCGCTAACAAAAAGGATCTTTATACACGAAAATGTGTAAACGAGAAAAATACATATTCATTGTGGAAATTTACTAAAAAATTTTAAAAATAAACAAAAATATACTCGAATTATAGTCGCATTTTTAAACAGATTGGTGAGTGAGCGTCATACAAAAAGTATTTAAGGAAATTTTGGTACGAAAAAATGTTTATGAGGGTTGCCGCTTTAAATCAAACTCGACTTAATTCATCATTTATTTGCTTTGGCAACAAAAAGTTCCAACTGAAAATCACAGATCGCGAAGATTGGGCAAACGGTTCTAGGATGTAGCTGTCTATGGACCCATGGATTCGACTACCTAGGCCCTTTTAGGATTAATTAGGGAAGCCGAGGGTAGCTTGGACATGCTGTGTTAGGGACTTTCTTTAGAGATAAAAAAGACCTTTCAGATCGCAGTGTCTCTCGTTCTGACATAACAGTGCTTTGGTGTCTATATATCTATGTGAAAGACGCACATACCACTAAAATGCATTTCTATGTGTTTTTCATATTCGCAGCCATATTATTCCTTATATCGATTTTGTTTACATTCTCTCATAAATATGTAACTTTATTGCATACTTCAGGGCGTTAAAAGCTTGTGTATAGCAAAAGGACACACGAACAAACCAATTGACCCAGATTCAGTTCAATTCATGTCAACATATGCTACTTTAACTTGTCAAATAAGCCATCGCAATATACTCGCACTCGCTACACTCATACGACATGGCAAAAGGAAATGATATCATTTGCCAACCAGCGAAAGAAAACTAAATTATGTGCTAATGTTAGTTGCCGCAATAACCAGCCGTCATCATAATATTACCTGACAGCCAATATGTGTGTACGTCAGGTACTTATCACCTGTAACACTTTTCATGCTACGTAAACAGCGCCAGCACAGCCTCATATGTATGTGTGTGTGTTTAAGCCAACGTAAATATGTTTTTTATATAACCACATGGGTATGCACATATGTTTGTATATATATAAATATTTTAATTATATATATGTATTTATGTACTTTTCTTTAAATTTTCATTTGCATTTATGTTGTACATGCCTGACAGACTTTTATGTAAGCTGTCGCCGAGAACTAAAGCTTTAAAAACCAATTTCAAATCAGCGCCCACCACTGACATGCCACTAAGTAATGCAACAACCAATGTTTATGTAAAATATATGCAAAAAGTGTAATAACAACAACAAAACCAGCGAAGTTGCAAAACATATAAAATTGTGAAGCCAGTAAAAGCAATTTGAAGCATTTCATGCATAAAAACACTAGAGGTCCTATGCCATGCTCGCATGAACGTAACAGACACAGCACACTGGGCTCGAGTTCAAATAGTGCGGCTAAAACTTAAATTGTATTAATTTATTCTAGCTAACTTAATATAGTTAAATTTTTCCTTTTATTTAATTTATTTTTTTGTTTTATTTCATTTTATTTATTTCATTTTATTTATTTGTTTTATTTTATTTTTTTTGTATTTTATTTAATTTAATTTGTATTTTATTTAAGCTTGTGTTATTTTATTTTGTTTCTGTTATTTGTGTTTTTTTTCATTTTATTTTATCTCATTTTATATTAGATTATTTTATTTTATTTTGTTTTCCATTTTTTATTTTATTTTTGTTTATTTTACTTCGTTTTGTTTATTTTTATAGTATTTTATTTTATATTATTTTATTTTATATCATTTAATTTTATTTTATTTTATTTTCTTTTTACTTTTTAACTTTTTAGCTTCCCTACCGGAAAAACGTTTTCTATTTTATTTCACCTTTTTAAATTTTAACGACGATTATTTGTTCTGTTTTGCAGCAAGCACCTCCTTGGCCACTTTCTATATAGGTTTAAACCCTAGTGCATACTTTAAAATACATATATGTGTATGTATGTATGTAATTGTAAGTACATATATGTATAAGTATACACCTCAATGCATGCTTACCGTACGACAACATCAGAAGAGTAGTGACAAAGTAAGAAACAGCAAAGCAAGCAAATAAAATATTCCTACGACGTACAGTGGGAAATTATCGAATGATTTTGTTCAAAAAATCCTTGAAGAGTAAATTTTTAGCCCAATTGAAGAATTCGTTGTAGTTATTGGAACGGATTTTAAAAAATTGTTTTAGCCCGAATTAAAAAAAAAAGTTTATATTTTTGCCAGCATATGATGAAAGTTGGAAAATTAAACAAAAAGAGGTTAATGGTCGCTAATAATATGTTTCTTGGTGACAAATTTAAGACTTTGAAGATGGTGAAAATGTTTTCAAAGTCTTTAAGTTCCTTTTGGATGATATAGTCGTGCAATTAAAAATAGCATATCCAATAAGACGAATGCTACCCAAAACTCGTCACAATTGAGTTCCACGACCTCAGAAAATGTTTTTAACAGCTTTAAAATCTGAAATTCGGAATAATATTACTTCCAAATCTCTTACAATTTTTTTTTTATTCGGGCCAAAACAATATTTTCTTAAATCAGTTCTAAGTCTTAAAAAAATCAATTTGGTTCCAGTCGTTTTTGAACAAAATCAGTCGACAATTTCCCACTGCACGATACGTAAGTGTTTCAAATATTCAAATAATGCTCGGCAGCATCACCGGCGGCGATGGCAGCAATCAGCATACTCAGTCATACATACAAATATAGCACTTAAGACAGCAGCATAAATTGTTGTTTTTTTTTTATAAGGTAGCAGCGGCAATAATGGCGTAGTCAACATTGCAGAAAATCTTAAAGGCAATTTATTTATATCCGATAACAACACAAATTTTCAATTGTTTTTTCCACACGAAATGACAATGCTCCCTTGCGCATATAATGAAAAGTCAAGTAAATAAGAAAAAATAATAATGTACACAAGGACAAAAATAAATTTTAAATATCTCAGGTTCAAGTACTCTACACTAGGCGACAAATGAAAGTTTACAGATTGTTCTTATATAATATTCGCAATTATTTTCATGAAAAAATTCTTGCATTATTTATTTATGAAAATATAGTTCATTCTATAATATAAGCCATATAAATAAGCGTTTCACACTTTATATAAAGTTCACAAAATTAAAAAAAAATATTCATCAAAATTTTCAACTTTTTATTAAAAATTTCTAGAAAATCAGTTTCAGCCGGCTACAAAGTCGCATTGATTTTTGAGATTTTTTTTGTGAGAGCGATTTTCCACTTTTTTCCATATAAGCATTAATTTTTTATGAAATAAAATGCGAGAGACCGTTAGCAAGAAACTTTCAAGAAATCAACGCCAGTTTTTGTAAATTGCACTTGTTATATAAAAAAAAACGCAAAAGCAGTCTCCCAAAAACTTCTCAAAAATCAACGCCATTTTGTAGCCAGTTGAAACTTGCACTGCATTAGACTGCATACTCGAAAATTTTCTAGAAATTCTGTATAAAAAGTTAAAAATTTGGATACAATTTTTCGAATTTTTGTAAACTTTATATAAAATGGGAAACTTTGATTTATACGGTTTATTGTATAGAATACAATATATTTTCATAAATAAATAAAGCAACAAATTTTTCATGAAAATAATTGTGAATATTATATTAGAGCAAGGTCTACACTTTCATTTGTCGCCTAGTGTACTCACATACATATGTATTTACATAGGTATATATGAGCTATTGGCAGCTATGTGCAGGAAGGATTTTTTTAACTTTAAAATAAAGCATAGAAGTAGTTTAAGGTTTTAAATTTATTTGCTGTTAAGAAAAAATTGATGAAAAGTGTAAGCATTCATTACTCCTATAAAAATTACTTACTTTAAAAAAGTTGATACTAAAGCCACGATTGAGTAGATATGTATTAAAGATGTGCGATAACAAAATATTGCGATTTGGTTTTGTTGATAAAATCCTTCCTGCTTTCGTAGGTTATCTTGATAATGTCAGTAGTGAAGTATATGCCGTTTGGAGGGAAGAAATCAGAGGAAACCAAATACTGTTTGCAACTTTGTTGACGCAAAGGTTTCTACTTTTAATTTTTCAGTAGGCAAATTAAGAAATTCAGACATTTCAGGCTTTAATTTGGAATTGGTATGATTTGGCAACTTTTTTCGAAAAATGCCACAGTATAAATGGATTTTATAACTAAGTGGCATTTTTTGTCCCTTCAAACGGTCCTCAAGGGTTAAAATATATATTTTTTTACAAAAATGTTTGTTATCATATTCCAAATAATTTTTTTTAATTCGTCCATTTATTTAGTCGTAATTAATTTTGACCAGAAAAGCAGGCATTTCGAACTCTGGTTGCACTCTGAGCACTTCATGATTGTGGAAAATGTTCCTTTACCAAGCCAAATGAACAGGACAGTTGTTTAACAACTAAATAAAACCGACGTTATAACTCCAAAAAGGATATCAAGAAACAAGTAAGAAAGTCTAAGTTCGGGCGGAGCCGAACGTTAAATACCCGGCGCACGTATTAAATATATGTTTTTCACCTTTCCGAAAGCTACCGCTATATTGTAAGCCGGGGTGTATCAATTTTGAGTAAATTAGCGTCCTTAAATTCCGAATTATTGAAGTTTCAAGCACTTCTGAAATTTACCGTTATATGAAAAGCGGCCGTAATTTTAGTCCCATTCCAATAATTTTCAACGTTTTTCTTTTATGTGGCAAGCACAATAAAAAATACCGAGCTTGGTACAAATTGCTAGAACGGTTAGCGAGATACATATATGCGATCATAAGTGGGCGGTACCACGCCCATTTGCCAAAATTTTGTCATAAACGTATTTCTTGGTAAAGAATTGTTGCAACCATCAATTTTGAATAAATTAGCTTCAATATTTACTGATTTGTCGAAGATTTTGTATTTCTCGAAATTACCGTTATATGGGATGTGGGCGTGGTTATTGTCCGATTTTATAAATTTTCGGCCATTTGGTATGCTGTACCAGGACCAACAACTGTGCCAAGTTTGGAAGAAATCGGTGCAGCGGTTACCAAGATATACACATGTAACCATAAGTGGGCGTGGCTACGCCCATTTTCCAAAAATTTATAATGTTCTTATTTTTCGTCTAAAAATTATTGCAAATATCAATTTTGAGTGAATTATCTTCAGTAGTTACTAAAATATCGCAGTTTTCGTATTTCTGGAAATTACCGTTATATGGGAAGTGGGCGTGGTTATTGTCCGATTTCGCCCATTTTCAATACCAACCTACCTTGGATTAACAAAAACCTACATACCAAATTTCGTTGAGATATCTCAATTTTTGCTCGAGTTATCGTGTACACGGACGGACGGACAGACGGACAGACGGACAGACGGACGGACATACAGACATTGCTTAATCGATTTCTTTTTTCGTTCTGATCATTTATGTATACATTTGCCTATATCTATCTCGATTCGTTTTGGCTGTTACAAACAACCGTTATGTGAACAAAATTATTATACAGTATATTTTGCTTAGCTGCCCATCCTTCTTTACACGAAAAACTTGTGCGCTTAACCGAAAAAAGCACTTAAGCGAATTTTCTTTACTACTTCATTGAGGAAGGTATCCGAATTCCTATGAAACCAAATAATGGAGGAGCACTTACCACATAGGATTTACTGCAAGCGAAATCTTTTTCCGAATGGTATCTAATTATCTACATATATAACTACATAAAATGATGGCCGTTTCCATTGTTCTGCGAGATGAGCAAAATGAATAAAAGCTTGTAAAATTAGGGTACGTGTAGAGCCAGTGCAGTTAAGCGTAATAATTTCTTTGATAATTGATAATAGTTGCACAATTTTTAGGGCAGGTATCGCTAACATGCAGGTATGTTGAATGCATCTATCGGAACAGTTTCCTTATAAGTGGTGAAAATAATGCCGCTGATGCGCATTTTGGGGTAGGTATCTTAAATGTGCACTTAAGCGTAAAGGCAGCAAAGCAAAATATACTGTACCCTTGTGCACAAGTGCGCTCGGGTATAAAAACAAAAATCTTTTAGCGGAGCTTCTGTAGTAACAGTGAAGAAAACTTAAAGGCTCATAGACTAGATACACTGCTCGTCACTTTTTTAGTCCTTAGTATTTACCGTTTTCCTTTTGTTTATTTAAGAGACATTATTATTTTTTTTTAGATATAGCATATTCTACTTGTAAATTCGATTTTAAAATTCTATGCAAATTAAAAAAAAAATCAACATAGAGGTGCGCTATCTTAATGACCACCAGTGAGCAAATTATTAATATTTTTAGAAAAATTTAATTTTAAAATAACTAAGTGCACACGCAGGGCTGCCAACTATCCTTAGCCATATTCAAGATGAAAAAATGCCAAGTAGCAAAATAAAAGTGCCAAATAAGGCACTTAGAATTAAAAAATTCTATACCAAAATAAGATTAGCCTGTTTTATAAACTTTAGAAAAAATTCACTAATGAAAAAGTTGCATGCGCGAAGGATTTTAAAGGAATGTATTGAAATATTAGTATTTTTCAAAAATGCCATTTTGGCACCGGTTTGAGCCAACTTGGCAAGCCTGGTCACACGCTGATGAGATGGCTAGAAACGGATGGGTTCAGATCAGCGAACAAATCAACTGAGACGATTGTGAAGTCTCAAGGCCTTCATGGCTAAGGCGAAAATGACCATTACCGACATCATCACAGAACAATGTGTTGTAAAAGAGATTCGATGCACCTTGTCTTTTGTATATACTATGTCAATGATCAGGTCCATACAAAAGCTCCCTGTTTCTCAAGATTGACAGAGATAACGTAAGTGAAACGCTCTGAACTCTTCATTCATACCTGAGAAAGTAAATAGTTTGACAGAAAAACGTTGGCTACGGCAGCGTGATTCTTTCCCACACTAAACCGGGACGTACTGTCAACTTGAGATGCGTATGTGGACCCGCAACTCCAGCAGGGCATCAGAGTTTAATTGAATGAGAAGAAAACACAATTCGAATATTTAAATATTTAATAATTACTTGCTAAGTGTTTATTGGAAAGTTCTTTCATTTTGATGCAAATGTGTAACAACCTTTGTATTACCTTTATGGTGCGATGAAGGATGGTGGCGGATAGGCGTCCGTGCTCGATTGTCATCAAAATGGAATGACCGCGTAAGTTTTTGACATATTTATCCGAAGCCTCAAACACCGGACTGTGTTAAGAGGAAATTTGGCGGGAAATATAGTGCAATTGTTTATATGCCCATATTCATATGTATGTACATATCTGTGTTTGTAATTACATTAACATTAGGGTAGTTCACCCTTTTCACTTCATAGACGCTTTCTTTACCTTATTTAACCTAGTGTCAGCCTATCCAAGGTCCTAATCGACGGCTGAGTGGAGGACCGACCTATTTCAGAAAACGTTTCAAAACCGCCCTATCTCAGAATTTGGTTCAAAATCGTCCCATTTCAGCTGCCGATTCGAAAACGCCCTATCTCAGCACATTTTTTGTATATATTTTCATTTGAGATAGGGCGTTTTGGAACCGAATTATAAAATAGGACGTTCTTTAACTGAATTCTGAGTTAGTGTGTTTTTCAATAAAATTCTGAAATAGGGCATTCTTGAAAAGTTTTCTAAGTTAGGGCGTTTTCGAACTGGCTGCCGAGAGAGGACGACCTTCCACTTAGGTGTCGAAATGGTATTTTTCAAGACGAAATACAAAATACCTTTAATTAACAGTCCCATCACGCAGATAGAGAGAAAAGGATTACGTAGAAATATTCTAATTAAAGTTAATTTCAGTTAAACTGATTCAGACCTTTTTACTTATTTTCCGAGCTGAACCCACAAAAAAGGAATTTAAGGAAAATATTAGCTAAATGCAGAGAAACATGTGTAAGGGACATATGTTAATAATTTGTAAAATAAAATAAAAACATTTTTTAAACGCGCCAGAAAATATGTATATAAATTCAAATAACACAAAGAAAAGTATGTAGATACGTATTAAAAATAATATATATGGATATACCTCACCACTTAAAAAACTCAGCAATAAAAGCAAATACAAGACATACAAACAAATGTACATATGTATATTTATCTATTACGACATTTTCGTTTAGAGACGCATAAAAAACTACTCGAAATTTACATTTGTGAAAATAAAATGGACATTTTTTTAAATTAGATCATCTACATACAAACTGTGAGTACACTGAAACATGTAAATGTAAACTAAAATGGCACTAAAAATGTTTATGACATCACGGGGATGGAAAAAATGCCACGCAGAAAAAGCGACTGGTTGCAAAACGGCCTTGCATTAAACTGTAATGATTTCTAACAAAGTACATACATACAGATGCGATGAACTAATTAGCAACGAAATTCAAAATGATATTGTTTGCAAATTATGCTTATTTATTTATTTTTAATAAATTTCACTTAAAATATAATTCAATCTGTAACAGAAACTACAGTACGAAAAGCTTCAAAGCCTGCACAAATTGCAAAAAATTTAATCAAACTTCAAAAAATTGTCATCAAAATTTCAAAATTTTTAATTAGAATATCTAGAAAATTTTCGGGTATGTAGCTCATTTAATTTAGAAATTACAGTTGATTTGTTAAAATTTTTTGTGTGGAGGGTGTTGCGGATTTTTTTTCCATATAAAAAAAAATGTTATCATGTGCTAACATGGATTAAATTAAATAATTAAATATTTGGAAATTTTGATACAAATTTTTTGAAGTTTGATAATTTTTTTTTGCCATTTTCGCAAGCTTTGAAACTTTTATTATTGGGGTTTCTGTTATAGAATGAATTATGTTTTAAATGAAAATTATAAAAGGAATAAAATAAACATAAACATAATATGCAAACAATATAATTTTGAATTTCGTTACCAATTAGATGATCGCATATCGTCGCTCCCAACGAAGAGTAGCACATCTCAAATTACCGTGGAAGACTAGCCCGTTTCACTATTCGCGTCGAAGACTAGCACATTTCATTATTCGCGTCGAAAAGTGGCACATTTCAGATTCTCGCGTGGAAGACTAGCACATTTCACTAATCGCGTGGAAGACTAGCACATTTCAGATTTTTGCGTGGAAGACTAGCACATTTCGTTATTTGCGTGGAAGACTAGCACATTTCAGATTTTCGCTTGGAAGAGTAGCATATTTCAGATTGTTAAGCCGCGAAAACTGCACGTCTCCGGTTTAAAGTAAATCATAAAAGCATAATATATATTGAAAATTCAAACGTTTATTCTATATTTCTTTAATTGTATTATGAAAATCATGAAATTCAGACGGTATATACCGTTTACTAATCATTTGTTGAATATCATCCACTTTTCTTTTTTTTAAAAGTATTTTTCCCTTGTAAGCTTTAGGCAATTCACAGTGTTTCATGGTTGACCATTGAACATTTTTTTTCATTAGGTTCAACTTCTCCTCGCTTTGCATAAAGTCGTATTTTACTGCCATGTCTACTTGATTTTTGCTATTTTTTATTGTAATTTTCCGTACATGTGATATCTTAATTTTTTGCCAATGAAAATATTTGGACAGTTCTTCGAAGGAAAATATTTCATTTGCGTTTGCGTTGTTGAAAATTTGTTGAGTTTTTTTAGTATTCTCCTGGGCTTTAAACTTGGGCCAATATGGATTTTTTTACGGAGAATTAACTTTATTTTAATTGAAGGTTTTTTAGGTAAATAAATAAACATAACATAAATAATATCACTTTGAAACGGGGTGCTCTTGATATGATACTGTATGTATATGTTTTTTCGTATTTATTTTTAAATAAATATTCCCTGAGAAAGACGCGAATGTCGAAAGGTGTAGGAGGAAAAATAAACGTTTATTTTACTTGTAATAACCGGCCAAAAGGCTCCATATACAACACTAAACTTTCAGCATGACCGAAGAAAAATAATTATAGTATAAACATACATATTTATGTAACTTTTTTTTTAACGGCTGCTACAACCTTATATGAACTGCCTTGCGTATCCCTCTTCCACACAAAAATCTGAAATGTGCTAGTCTTCCAGGCAAATAACGAAATGTGCTACTCTTCCACGCAAAAATCTGAAATGTGCTAGTCTTCCACGCAAATAACGAAATGTGCTACTCTTCCACGCAAAAATCTGAAATGTGCTAGTCTTCCACGCAAAAATCTGAAATGTACTAGTCTTCCACGCAAATAACGAAATGTGCTACTCTTCCACGCAAAAATCTGAAATGTGCTACTTTTCGACGCGAATAATGAAATGTGCTAGTCTTCCACGCTAATAGTGAAATGTGCTACTCTTCGTAGGGACCGACGATATGTACACGACATAAACAGACGATTGTATCTCAAAGGCTTACAGTTTAAATTTAGTTCACGGTAACTACATTTATATTCAACTGCTGTCCGACATTTTATTGGCTAATTTTAGTTTAAACCAGCTAGCTCGAGCGTTTAAAGTTTGAACTAAGTTTAAACCATAGTCAGATTTAACCATGCACTGAAAAACTGGCTCTTGTGTCGGGAAAACCCAGTTAGTGAAACTATCTAATATTTAGCTACAAAACATCTATTGTGAATTTTAAAGTTTTATTCGATGTTCGTTAACGAAGCATTAGACATTTTTGTTGCAAAAATAAGACACAAATTTCAAAGATTTTAATGCACTAGGCCGTTTTCTACATAGAAGGTATGCTTGCCTGTAAATTAATAATTTCATTATTATAATCTCTTCCTAGTATTTTATCAACTGATGAAAATCTAGTCAAGAGAAGACTAGTTCGTATTTGTGTGAATAGTCCTGGCGGTGTTTCAATTTTTGGCTGTAAACATATGAATGTAAATATTTTAGGAATATAAAATAGACACACATAAACCTGCCGAGATGAATGCATAAATTTTATACAGTTATGTAGACAAGCAAAATATATCATATGCGAGTACAAAAGCGCGAGAAAAATAAAAACCGGCGTATGCATATAAAAATGTGATCATTACTTTTTAAAACACACACAGTGATTTAATAACGCGATAGGTGACTTAAATTTTATGTGAAATATGCAAAAATGTCGAGAATTGTATTTTGCGAAAACAACAAAATATTTGCACAACTACATTCACTATGGTCATAACTTTTTAGGACTTTATTTCTATTTTTTAGGTGCCTGTAATGCTAAATGATAGGATATTATATGCGGAATATTTTCTTTTTCAGAAACGAGCTCATTCTTGTTTTGACCTGTTGGCACCGGAGAAGCTTCGTTTTGGTCTCAGTTAGAAGAATAATCAATTTTGAATTAAAATTCATATTCAATATTAGCTAAAAATGAGTCAAAAATTATATGATTTCAATACTTTAATCGATTTATCTTCAACTGACCCTAACTCAGTAAATAAGCCCCGGGGAGAAAAAATTCCCCTAATTTATTTATTTTTTGGTCCAAGGAATACGAGTACTAAATATTTGTACGTAGTTTTGAATCACACTGTAAAATTTGCCACCGCTTGAGTACGACATTTCTATTTCAAGAAGGAAACATCGATTTAGCCGGACTACAGCGCAAGTTTCCTAATACGTATTTTTTCGCATTTTGTAGCCAATTAAATTTCAGTAATGAAGGGCAAGTTTAAAGCTACTGCGAAATTGCGTTGATTTTTAATATTTGTTATGCTTTTTTATTTATTTTTTAGGCTTTTTGCACTTTTTTCTTATGGAAGAAAATACGCAAAACCGTTTTCAAAGAAAATTACTACTATACACTCAGAGCTACCATTGTGATTTTTTTTATTTTATTTTTTTTTGAGATGACATATTTTCAAAAACTATTTTTTTTTTATCCAAAAATTTGTATGTGAAAAATTTTTCAAGACAAAAAAATTTTGCAAATATTTCTTTTCATAGAGAATTTTGATGGGTGTATGTATGATTTTTTTTTAATTTTTTCCTCGCCCCGTTCTCGAGATATTTGGAAAATTATTATATCGATTTGTTTTTGTTTTTTTTTTTATGTAAAGTTTTTAAAAATGTACCAATCAATCAAATTTCATATTTATTTATGTTTGTCCATCAACCCTAAAAATCTAAAACGAATCAAACGCAGGAAGTGTGAACCCCGTCCATTTTGGTATGGAACGCCCCTTATATAACACGCGAAGGGAATTTTTGTCCAGATCATCAGATCTGCACCGTTCGTTCGATTTGCTGTAGATGTGCACTAAGATTTTAGTTTTTCGAAAAGAGTTGTCACCTGTTATATAATTAAACTCAAGTTATTTAATAATAAATGCCTTCAGATCCGCACCATTCGTTCCATTTTCGAAAATAAGGTGTCAAATTAACGGGCTTAGGGCGTGGATGTTCAATAAGGTTTTACCTTTTCGAAAAGAGTTGCCACCTTTTAAGAAATTAGGCTCAAATTATTTAAAAAGTTGCAATATGGGTATCAACCGAAATGGTTTTGAAAAGGCTTTGGGAGAGTTGCCATGTGTTTAAAAAATCAAATTCAACTTAGTTCATCTGTTAGTTGAAATATGTATAACAATTCCAGACGATAAAAAGATTTTAGTTTAAAAAAACTTTTAAAGGGGTTGCCACCTGTTTGAAAAGTTGAATTTGTTTTACTCATACACAATCTCTAAAATCGTGTCAAACGAATGAATTTAAAGAAAACTTTAGGCTGCTTATATTTTTAAATAGGGTGCCATCTATTTTTTTGTAGGCAAAATGAAAAGAACTGGGATCCTACATACATGTGCAATAAGGTTTTGTTTTTGGAAGTTAGAACTTTTTAGCGGTACAGGGAGATTTGAAATGAAAACCGCCTGCCATGCGAGATGCCTATCACTCAGAAATGGGTTAGATAAGTCATTAGGAATATTTTTTGAGGTTTTTGAAACGGGGGTTTACCTTTTTAAAAAGTTAAACTCAATTTTGGCGTTTTAACGCCAAACGGGTTCTTTAGTGTAAATTTATTTCTTCAGGAAAATTTATAGCGACGGCAGAGTACCCTTTCAAGCAACAGAAATAACACTGTAAGACCGCTAAAACGACCAAAAAAGTCACCGGGCACAAACTTAATTATAAGCCATAGATTACGGATCAGTATTCAATTTTTGCAGTATGGGTCATTTTCTCAAAATATTTCGATTTAAAGTCTGCTTTGTGAATGAAAAAAAAATTAAAACTTAAAGGCCAGTATGCAGCTCTCAAGTAAATGGTCAAGAAAATGTATTACATTATTTCGTGTGTGTGTCCAAGGAATTTTGACATTTGATACTTCACCAGCCTGAAACCGTTCACTTTAGAAAACTTTAGATCTGCCTACTGCCACTCGGGAGGCCTAGGATTCAATTTCTAGTCCGAGTAACATCAAAAAAGTTTTTTGTTTTCAAATAGCGGCCGACTCTTGACAGACAATGGAAAACCTCCAAAGGTACTTTTAACATAAAAAATTTTCTTCGAAAGTGGAGTAAAAATGTAGAGCGCTCTACATTTGTGTCACAACATCGAGAAGCAGAACACAAATTAGATGAGAAGCTCGGCCAAACGCGTATAAAACGTTTTACAGAATTTAAAGGAAAGGCTTAAGGCGAATTCGCCTTGGAAAAGCTGTTTTCGCCCTCAATAAAACTTTAATGTTGAGATTGCGTTACTCGATGATGAGTCTGATTTTTGAATTTTAATAATATTGAAAATAAACATTCCCTTTTGTTGTATAAATTACACTTCGCGCAGAAGCACGGAAAATGACAACAACCGTTGAGGCGGCTCTTAGAGTATTCGAGAGAAAGATTTTGCGGAAAATTTACGGGCCTTTACGCGTTGACAATGAGCTGTATGAGCTTTACAACGACATGGACACAGTGCTGCGAATTTATATACAGCGACTCCGCTAGCTTGGCCATGTCGTTCGGATGGACTCCGACGCTCCAGCTCTTAAAGTATTCAACTCGGAACCCGCTGATGGCAGTAGAGGAAGGGAAAGGCTTCCACTGCGATAGAAAAAACAATTAGAGAAGGACATTTTCAATTGGCATTAGTTGGCACAGAAGTGGAACGACTGGCGTGCTTTGTTGAACTCGACCAAAATCGCTTAGGCGGTTAAGGCTGATTCACATACAACTTTCTGCGCTTTGCTTGATAGTTCTTTGCTTTGACATATAAGATCGATGTAGGCATATGCATGAGTATGCTCACATAAAAAACGTTTGAAGCAAAGCAAAGCAAAACGGAGCAAAATCTTGGGCAACTCTCAACTTTTGCCCGCTTTGGCAATCAGCTGTCTACATTTGTCTATTCTTGTGCGCTTGCATTTGCATTTAATGGCAAAAATAGAGTAAATAGGAATTTTTATTGCTATTATTAATGCATATTATTATATTGCTATCTATTTTACAGATAAAAAATATGGAGGAAAAGGAGAACGCAAAAGCTGTCAATGCGTTTATTGTAGCATACCTTCTGTGTTTCGCGCTTTGTTGTCAAAGTTTGAACTGTCAAGCAAAGCGAGGAAAGTTGTATGTGAATGGCCCTTTACAGTGCCAAATAAGAAGAAGAAATGGAATCTGACTTTTAGTCGTCAACATGAAATTAAAATGCTTCTTGTTGCCTTCAATCGTTCAATGTGAGCACTAACTCAACTCAAGCGAAATTTCGTGGATTTTACAAACCAAAGTCTTCACAGTCAGTTTTCAATCATCGCCCATTACACTTTTCGTTTCAAAAGAATTTGCCAGCGTACTCGCAGAATTTTGGTGACTTTAAAGCAGCATTTAATGCTCTTGAAATACTGTGTTAAGTAATTTTGGCAAGTGTCTTGACATGAGACTTCCAAAAGAGTTGCCGTAGCATGAGTTCAGCATAAAGTGGAGCTTAGAGCAGAGTGATTACAATTAAGTAGAGACTGAGCGGAGTGAAATTAATGGAGAGCTGAAGAATAAAGTATCAAAAAGAAGTAAAATGGTTTCAAGCAGAAGTAGAAATCAAATGGCAAATAACTATTTTTAGAATTACCGCGTGCCTCCTTTAAAGGATTGGAATATTTCCTGACATTAGTATATGTTTATAAGAGTAGAATTATAAATCAACGAAAACAAAAATGTACACCAAATCCAACAAACACAAATTTATTTTATCGAAATTCGCACAAAATGAGGCCAACACATCGACCAAACAGTCAACAACAGACACATTGGCTTGGGCTAAAGGTGCACGCGCAACGAAGCGTTCGTTCCAATGACTGGCAACTCAGCAGCGCAACTAAGTTTCAAACACTTTAGAGCAAGTTGTAACAAAGCAGAAAAAAACAACGAAAAAAATGGCACAACACGCGGACACAAACCTAACCGTGATGTTAAGGTTCTTGTCTCAAAGCAGCTAACTGGCTAGAAAATGTTTGCAACTTAATTTGAATTTAATTGAATTAACCTACAAATTGTGCGGTTACGTAGCCTCAATTTGCCACAGCCGTTGTTACGGCTCGCCACGCTACTCCGGATGGCTGATTTGAATGGGAGCTTTGAATGGGAGCAAGGACACAAAAAGTCAATGCGTGAAAATAAGTTGCTGCCTTAGGCTATGAAGTTTGTGCGGTTGCAAAAGTTGAAATTGGCTCATATGGAGGTTTATTGAATTCGGTCAATGGAAATTTTTGAAAAGTAAGCGAAAGTTTGGAAATTGTTTTTGCGCGCGCGGTTTTAAATTGAATGGAAACGTGGAAGTGAGAAATCGCACACTTTCGCGCTTGCTTTAAGAATACTGGAGAAATCGTAAGGCATTCTATTATATTAGGTTAAGGTTGTTGCTCTTGCCAAGGGGCCCACTTAGAACTTCCTCTGCTTCCTTAATGACAATAAACTCCACCTCCGCCACCAACTAAAAAGTGATGAAATTTTTTTGGATTGTCACTACAATGGCTCGTTAAAAATTTTCTTAGTTGAACCGATTTGTAGGATTTTCATATTAAACTAAATTAAATTTATACATAATTACAACCCAAAAAAAGAAATTCATCTTAATTTTTAAGTTTGAATCATAAAAAACGTGTCACAAAGCTTTAGTGTTATTAAAGTTTATGTATGTATATGAAAAACTTTCAAAACTACTGAAAGAGCGATCAAAAAAAAAAACATTTGAAAAAACATTGAAGAGCAAAAGTAAATTTCGCTTTACAAATGGAAATTCAAAGGCACCAGCTGCAGCAAGTCAACTGGAAAATTTGCAGTTGAACGCACTTAACAAGGGGAGTAGCTGCAATGTAAAAGAAGCATTAGTGAGCGAATTATTGCGAGTACTACATAAGTGAATTGGGAATGGTTTTGCACAGCAAACGAAATGGAAGTCAATGAACAAACTATGAGTTATGGAAAATAAAATTATAGTACCTCTCATTTTAACTTGCATATACTAAGTATATGTATGCATGTGACTACTTATATGTATATGCATGCAATAAAAACGAATTCAACACACATATGGAGGTAGAAATATTTTCACAGATATGTTTCAATTATACATTTTACGCACAAATATATGCAAAAGGGTTGCTGCACAAAACAAAATTTGCATACATATTTTTATAAAAACATTTGTATTTATACAGGCATATCAATACTACATTGGTCTAGATTGGTTCCCATACAAAGAAAACCGTTTTTTCATTAACACATAGAAGAAATAAATAAAATAGAATAAAAACTTTTTAATATACAACGCTTTTATAAAAGGACTAAAAAATAGAAAATAATATTTCTCAGTCCCATAGAATTTGTTTTAATAACTTTTGACTTTGAAATTTTAGCAAAATTCATTATAAACTATTTATGAGATTAAAAATGAAAAGCGTGAGGCGCATGTAAATAATAGACCTGAATCGATATGAAGGGTACTATATGTATGAATGTGGATATATGAATAACGATCGCTTAAAATCGGTCTCAAATTTTGTACTTGCGCTGTAGAAATTTTAGGCCCATGTTATGTAGTTTGACTATTGTCAATTAAATCTAATGCTTTGTATTGCATGCGCTCCACGTTTTTCGTTTTCAATCTCATAAATGGTTTTTAATTACTTTTGCTAAAATTTCAAAATCAAAAGTTATCAAAAGATATTCTATGGGACTGAGAAATATTATTTTCTATTTTTTAGTCCATTTGTAAAAGCGTTGTATATTACAAAGTTTTATTTTATTTTACTTATTTCACTTAAATTGCTTTCGTGGAACCGACATTTACAGCCAATTTCATGAAAGAAATTTAAGTTAACAATCATTTTAATTATTTGAGTTGTATATGGAAATTGACAGAAAATATGAAAAAACACTGGATCACAAATTTTAATTTGGTTTTTGTTCTCCAGACGCCATTATCCAATTCCTATGTATGTATGTGTATACATCACTTTCCTATAGGGCTTATAGTTTCTGACAAATTAATTAATTATTCCAGCTTTTTTTTATATCTTATTGAAAAAATAAAAAAAATCAAACTTTAACAGAAGAAAAATTTTAAAAATAACAGGTTCTGTGCGAAATTTTTGCATTTGTACTAAATCATTAAAAAAAAAATCAAGTTACTGTGGTCAAATAAAAATGCGCAAGAATATTTGTATGAAAATTGAAATTGAAATAATGTTACTCATACGCCACGTACACCCGAGTACATGCTTTACTGTTCGTATTTCATACAAAAAGTCTTTGCGCATTTTCATTTGAACACTCACATTTCGTATTTATCCAACGATTTTCTTCATCAGTAACTTTTCTTTTTTTTTTAACAGAACAGGCTTTGGTACAATTGCAAAAATTTGGCACAGAACCTGTTATTTTTTAAATTTGTCTTCTGTTAAAGTTTCATTTATTTTTTTATTTTTTCATTAAAAAAAAAAAATTGGAATGATTAATTAATTTGTCAGAAACTATACGCCCTATCGCAAAGTGATGTATACTCGGTTTATGAAGAATTTCATTTGCCGTATTTGTATTAAGATTTTTAAATTGGTTCGTAAGATATACGTGATTAAAAGGAACCAAATTTTTGCGTTAAGCTGAATAACGGTGAATTGCAAATATCTCGAAAACGTATCCATAGAAAAAAATAAATAAAAATTAACTCGATTTTCGAAATCACCGAGCAATTGTACATAGGTATTGGGTAGTGGCGTTTGGAGAACAACTTTGCTGTAAACCAGTGTAATTGTCCATTAAATTGCTGGTGAAACGGGCTATTAAAGTAAGAAGTTGATAGATAACTCATACGCCATAATATCCCAGAAATTTAGGCTGGCAGGTAAGTAAGCAAGTACTCCACTTGGCATCGGTATGGACTTTTGTTATTTTTTTTTTTCAAAACTCAACGCCAAAAGGCATGTAGTTCATTGCATCCCTATAGTTAGCGCAATTTAAAAGCTTGCATGCCAAGGCGTATGAGTTATCTATAAACGTGGCCATTTACAGGGAAATTCTGGCTTAACGAAACCGCAGACTAACAGGGCAATTCTAGTCACTATCTTCCAACTCACCACAGTCTTTCGAAAGACAAAATGCTTTCAAAGAAAATAGTCAATTCTAGCAACTATGTGCCTTGAAAGCTCCTTACGAGGAGGTCATACATAGGGTTTTGTTGTTCATCTTTTTGCAATAACTTTTTTAAAAATTAAAGTAATAAATAAAATTAAATTAAATTTAAAAAAATAAAATAAATAAATGATGGTAAACCAAAAATAAATAAAAATATTTTTATAAATTAAATTAATTAATTTTCTTCTATCTAAAATATAAAAATTAAACTAGAAAAAGTAAAAATAATATAATATAAAACAAGAAAATTGTACTTAAACATTAATTACAATTAAAAAAGTATTTTTATATTTAAAACCAAAAAAACAAGCTAGATCTTAAAAATTAAATCAAATATAACAAACATATTTTTCCTTTTAAAACAATAAAATCGACACTATTAAGCTAGCATTTCAGTGTTCTATTTTTTATATATATAAGGAAAACTTGAACGTAAAGGGGGGGCTCGAGCACTCCCGTGCACCTAGCTGTCTACGCCCATGGATGGATCATTTTGCTCACGCTGCTCCAACAGTCGCAATGGCCGAGTGAGCAAGGCACTGGTGTGCCATTCAAGAAACCTGAGGTTCGAATCCTCGTGTGTTTTGTTCTTTTTTGTAATTAAAATTTTTTCTTTTCATATTTTAGTTTTTAGATTTAATTATTTGAAAAAAATATACATACATATATACTTTTAAAATTTCATTTCATTTTTAAAAACTAATTTTTTATTTTTTCATTCTTTTAATTTAATTTGTTTTCTTTTTAATTAAACTTTCTTTTAAATTTTTGGTTTTTTTTTGGCTTTAAAATGCATTTTTTGTAATTTCGTAGTTAAATGATTTATTAATTTTTAGATCTTTTTGTTTAACAATATTTTTATGTTTCATAAAATATTTTTAAAATTAATTTTATTTTTTATTAATTTAACTTTTTTCTTTTTTAATTTAATTTTCTTTTTATTTTTTAATTTGATTATTTTGAAACTAAAAATATGTTCTACTTTCATTAAATTGTTATTCACTGATATTATTTTTTGTACTTTTTTTTAGAAAGCTTATGGCGAAAAAACTAGCTTAATAACGCTAAATCATCCTACACTACATTACACTGCATCATTCCCCATACAAAAAAAAAACGATACTGTTTTTCCACCGGAATCATAAATTATATTAAGGGTACTCATTTTTCGCGCAAGTTTCATATTTGAACAATTGGGCAACTTTGCGCAGTGTGTTTCATGAGGACAATTTTATAATCTGTGCAATTTCAGACATTTAATTATTTGACAATGCTTAAGCTAAAAAGTTGAACAATTGAAACTCGAATTTAAGAAAATATTTAAGTCTTACGAAAAAGCGTTGAGCATACTTCAAAATGAAAGTAAACAAAATAGTTGATTGAGGGTTGCACACACACTGCGCAAATTTGCGCGACAAAATTTCCGCGCAGACTTGCCCTGTTCGTGCAAATAGCTTTCCATACAAATTTTGACATTCCATTTGCGAGGGTTTTAAGTTGCACAGTTTGCCCAGTTTGCGAGAGTTTTGCGCTTTTACATGAATACCCTTATTATATTTTAAGACTCGCACCAAAAAATTTCGGAAAAATATTAATATTTACGTGAGTTGTGAATATAAACAGTTTTTTCTAGTATTTTTTGCAGTTCAAACTTAACAAATTTGCCTAAAAATATTCCCAAAAAAATTTTCAACGGAATCATAAAAATGAGATTTTTGACTTTACCGATTCAGACTTATGAGGTATCATTGGAAAGCAATTTTCTCACCCTTTTTTTCTTTGCAAATAAGCTAATATAAAGCATGAACGAGAAAGGTAAGGCAAACGAGACACATTCCATGTTTAATTAGATGTCTTACTATTTGATAAAGAAAAAAATTGGGACGTGAATGAGCGTTTTTGCAAAGAAATTAAAAGGGTGAGAAAATACCTTTCCACTCATGCCTCACAAGTCTATATCGGTATAGTTTTGGCCCTGTTTTTCAAAATCTCTGAAAAAAAGTAAAAAAAAAAACAGCGTCAAAAATCTCATTATGATTCCGTTGAAAAAAAATTTGCATATTTTTATATAAATTTTTTAATCTTAAACTATTCTGTCATCTGTGGGGGGTTTTTACCAAAAACCTTCATTTAAAAACAATTTTTATTCATAAAAACTCCATTTTTGGAAATATAACAAATTTTGTAATCCCGGCGGAAAAATCGCAACTTTTTTTTGTGATGCAGTCTTATATATGTACATATTTATATAAATAGATAAAAGCAATTTTGGTTACTTGTTCCGTTACACTTTCTAGCTGATAACGCTAATCAAATGAAAACTGTGTGCATGCTTATCATTTCCTGATATATGTAGGTACCTTTCAAATGCTTGCTTTTTTCGCTCGCATGCCCAACCAACAGTTATAGAGTAGCTATTATTTTGCCCACATACATGCATATGTATGTATGTACATACGTTCGCTCATACATACATATGTAAATATTTAATTTATAATCCTTGTTCGAATTGCAAATAATACGCTAAGAATAAAAGCTGAAAAATAATTCAAATTTATTTGGATGCCCCTGCTCGACCATAATTCATGGCCTTATACACAAATATTCTGTAAATTGAAATCACATTGAAAATAGTAATTGTGGAGTATTAAACAATTATTTTAAGTTTCGAAAATTTAGTTTGACCAATTATACAAACTATACTTCTATAAGATAATGCAAGCCAATACATCAGTTGGCATGTAGTTAAAATGTACTAGGAGGAAAATTCGCATATGGTATAAATTTAAATCCCGAACTTAACAGCTAAGTGAATAAAAACCATAAATTTAGTACGCGCCGACTAAAAATCTGCATATCAACGCACAATCCGCATTAAGCATGCCTAGGTACATTCATACATAAATTCCTGTCACACCATGAAATCAGCTCCAAAATATTTTATTACTCTATTTTCCCCTTGTACGAGTAATAAAACAACTTTGCATGCACGCGCATGCGGAAATGAATTTAGTTGCTAAAATAATCAGCACAATTTTTTTTTTTTTTAATTTACTATGCGCACTCATACACACAGATACACACATACATATGTATGTTAGCATGTGCATAAGTGCATATGAGTTGCCCAGAATTAAATTTATATTACGCGTTTGCATTTTCCCTTCTTATGCAGCTTTTAGTTCAAATTAAAAAACTTCTAGGGATATGCAAAACAGCAAAACTAATATCTAAAGATTTACTTTTGTGCATACGAGCACAATGTATGTATATGTACTTATGTATGTATGTATGTATAGGAATGTAAGCAAATTTGCATGCCATCAAGTAAACAGAAGAATATGAACTCAATGCGCTTATGCAAACAGCGAGCAATGTTGTATAGCGAGTTATAATCCAATGCAGTTTTTTTTCACGCAAATGCACATACGTTTACATTTGTGTACACGCATGCAGCACGAACATAAATATGTACGTAATCTTGCTCGCAATATGCACATCTGCACATACATACACGTTTTCCGCTGCCTTGTATGAAAATTACCTCCTCAGCAAGTAAGAAAAATTTTGGAAAATGTATAGCCATTACCCAGCAAAAAATCGGTAATCGCTTTTAGTGGTACATACCGATTTTTAAGTAAAAACTTAATATCTAAATAGATACATATTTATGTATAAAAACTGATTTATAAAAATTTTAATTACTTTTAATCTTTTAATAAATTTTCTGATTTCAATTTAATATAAATAAGTATGTACTTATCTAGGCATTCTACATTAGTTTCTTCGTAAGGCATTCTTTGTTCGCTTCGGGTAATGCTGCGGGTAAGGGCTTACGGCAAATGACATGCCCATGTTAAAGTAATGCCTTCTTGAAGCGAAAACGTAAGCGATTCCCAACGCCTAGCTCGTTTCCACTTTCGTTTCTGTAGTAATTGTGTTTTTGCTGGATATATGCAGACATACTCATATCGTTTGCTATTTTCTTTAGTACCAAATATTATGCATCTTCAGCAAAAGTTGTTGCTATTTGGTTTGCGAAAATTGTTAAGTGAACTTCATCTACATAATTACAAAAGTTGCAATTCTTTAGTAAAAAGGCTTTTGGAGTTTAGTGAGGGATAATGCATATATACATATACTAGAACTAGATCGCCCTCACCCGCGTCGCTGAGTGTATGAAATTTCTACGTGCTGCATTAGGTGTGCAGTATATTTTGCTTAGCTGCCCCTCCTTCTTTGCACGAATAACTTGTGCGCTTAACCGAAAAAAAACACTCAAGCGAATTTTCTTTACTACTTCAATGAGGAACGTATCCGAATCCCGACGAAATAAATAATCGGGGAGCACTTACCATGTAGAAATTATTGCAAGCGAAATTTTTTCCGAATGGTATCTAATTATCTATACATCTATCGGAACAGTTTCCTTATACTTGTTAAAAATAATGCCGCTGATGCGCATTTTGGGGTAGGTATCTTAAATGTGCACTTAAGCATAAGGGCAGCAAAGCAAAACATATTGTAATTTATTTTAATTAAACTTTAATATGCGAAAATCAGGAGACTTTATATTTTTTAATATCTAAAAAAATTTTTTCAAATTTAGACTACCTTAAACTTCTCTCTTGTGATACTTTTTCATTCTTATGTACATGAAGTTTTTGAAATGAAGCCATTTAAAAATCTTTTCGATTGATACCCATATTGTAATTAATTATTTAATTCCTATAAGGGTTGTCACCTTTTTACAAAAACTTATTCAATTAAATTGTTAAAATACGTTTAAGGAGCAGTGGAGGACGCCGAGTATTTACTAGTTTTAAATAAAAACAAATTTTTCAACTTCCTTTTGCAAAATCTTATCCTTTAGAGGAAAATATGGACGCATTTCACAAGAAAATGTATAATTCTACATATTTACGTATATAGCTACATATTTACGTATTTACGAATAAGTAAATAGTTGAATTATAATACACTTATGTATGTATGTACATTAGGGTGGTCCAAAAGTGGACCAAAGTTTTCAAAGTTTTCCATGTATTTTTATATGGGGGAAAAACAATATTTCGAAGAAATGGTATAGAATAGTTAGAAATCAATATTTTTCTATCAGAAAACTTTGTTTATCTGCAGGAAATTCCCAATATTAGTACTCAGTTATTTATTTAACCATCTTTTTATTGCAACTATAATTTATAGGTCCGCCAAAAACCCACAGAAACCCCGAAAAATGCAATGGGGCGACCAATAAAAAATCGTTAGTATTAAAAGATGGTTAAATAAACAATTGGGTATTATTATTGCAAGTCTCCTGAAGAAAACCACAATTTTCCGATTGAAAAATATTGACTTTCAAGAATTTTATACAATTTCTACGAAAAAATTTATTTTTCCCTTATAAAAATACATGGAAAAGTTTGAGCGCTTTCAGCGACCTCTAAATATATTTTGATTTCAAAATTTAAAAAAAGGGTGCACTTTTTTCGATATAGAAAAATCCTAGGGGGTGAGAGCATTACAATTCCGACTTTAATGTTTTAGGACCACCCTATTGTACATACATAAATGGGTCATTTCCCAACAAAGTGCTATTTTTTTGTCCACCTTTTTAAAATTAAAAAACGAAAGATCAAGAACAGCATTAAACGATTCAAGTAATAAACCACCAACTAAATTGTTTTTTGCTATAAACATTTCCAAGAAAGTGAATTACATGAGATTTACGTCATTTCATTACAGTTGTTGCTACAGTTTTCTCTTTTAAGAAAAATTGCAATTTAGGGGCTTAGAAGGCGTATGAAAGTCTAAACTTAAGAAAAATCCTTATAACTAAGGTCAACAAAAACACATTTTCAGTAAAAGGAAAAAAACGTAACTACTTTTTCTCTGGTTTATTTAGGCAACAGTATATTTGTTAGATTGAACGGCCAATACTTTTGTTGGCAAAATTTGTATGAAATAATCAACGAATTTTACCTTAGAATAGTTTTTCTAGGATAGGAAATTCTTATAATATTTTACCATCGCATGGTTGATAACTAGATCTCGACCAGTTCAGAAGTACCGAAATGTGGTATTTTTAAAAACTACTTTATTTTACTTTTTAAAACTGCACATCGCTAGCTCTGTTAAGTCCACTAGTACGAGAGCCACCAATTGCGAAATGTTAGCATGCATATAGGGTGATCCAAAATAACTAACCTAGCGAATGAATTGCCTTAAAAGCACCTTTTTACTGAGAAGAAATTTCTCCCACTGGGAAAAATTTGTGTTTCAATTTTAAATGGTGCCGGACATTTGAAATTTTCCATGTAAATAACATGTAAAAAAAAATTGTTTTCATTTAAAGTGTTCAAATAAATAACCTGAACGTTAATCCAGATCGATCAAAATCGGGAATTAACAGCAGTTAATCCGGATCAAGTCCCAGTTAATCCGGATCAACGCTGCCGTCTATTTAAGCTTTTAGAGACGATTAAGAGTATTAAATATTGCTGAACGAGGTATAGCGTTGATACAAAATTGTAATCGAACTTTGACGAAATAGGAAGAACAAAATTAATTTCTTTTGTAGGTAGTGCAATTACAAAAGTAACCTTGTCCTAAGTTCGAAGCAGAAAGTTAGGTAAAATATTATTTAAACAGATATTTGTTAGAAAAAAAATATTTTTGTTCGAGGAGAAGTAATTCATGCATCAAAATATTTACGTTTTTTCTTAGAAATTGTACATACAAATACTTAAAGGCTATTTCAATTGGAAAAGAACCGAAAAAAGTATAAATGTAGCTATAAAATCAGCACTGACACATATATATGTATATATACAGATTTCTATAGTGGTAAATATATGAAGTTTCATGTGCCCAATTCAGGAAAATTGCTACGCTGCTCTCAGCATTGCAAACTTTTTATGTACTCGCGCACCTCAAATTATGGCAAATAACTACGAAAAATTCGCGTCAAAGTAAAATAGGCCAAAAGTGTCAACAATGGGACAACCTTCGCAGTCAGTCAAATGCATTTGTGTGTATGTACTTATCTTGTATGGCTAAGTATGCATATACATATACTCCCATATGTGCATAAATGTTCTTGTGATTTTTTATTTGTGAATGCAAAGGATGACAGCGGAAACAGCGAACGTAAAAAGGCAAACAATGCGAAATGTCAAGCGTGATGTGCATCCTTGAAGCGTACAGCCGGTGAAAAATTGCAAGCGTAACTTATACCTATGTAACTAAGTGTTTACATATGTACGTAGATACATGCCTCTATAGAAGGTAAAAAAGCAAAGAAACGACAAACGTGCATTTGTATGTATGTATGTTCAACCCATGCCAGTTTCAGCTGACAAAAATCGCTTTCAAAAGCGCAACTAACAAAGTGGCAAGCGGCTGACAGCAATGCAAATATATGCTTACAAGTACAAGTGCAAGTGCAATAATGCCCGCATACATATGTATCTACATTGAACCAACTATAGTAATTACATACAAAAGTACATAGTGATGAATGCCAGCCCTTATGTCCTTAATGTCCTTACGACACACACAGCAGCACAGCTCACTTTGGCCGATTTTGGTCTACCAAGTTTCAATTTAACCACACTCAGTCAAGTTAAGATATTGTCGCTTCTTCACTTTGCCCCAAAACCTACGTCCTTTTCACGCAAATACAAATATATTTTTGTCTGTATATACATATATATGTGTACGAGTACAACTAAGTATGCAGATGTAGGTATATACTTTAGGGTAGTCCATAAAAATAATAACATCTAAATTTTGTATGCGCTTTTATATATTTTTTTTACGTACAAAATAAAGGCATCACTAAAATTTCAAAATTTTAAAAAAAAAATTTCGGTTTGAAAAAAATTTAAAAATTTTATTTTTTTTTAATTTTAATTTTTTTACTTGCAAAATTCTAAAAAATTTTGTCTTGGAAATCTGAAAAATTCGCACATTAATAAAACTCTGTGGGTTATAGCTGGTCAAAGTCAAAATTTGGTCAGATTTCTGCGATTTAAAAAAACAAAAAAACAAAAAATTTTAATTTTGAAATTTTCGTAGACGTCTTTATTTTGTACGCGGCACAAAATAAAAGGTTACCCCACAAAAGCTTTTAATGTTTATATATTTTTAAGAACTACCCTAATAAACATACATATGTACGTGCATGTATGTAAAGCTTCACATGCAGAACTTATGCTTGTTTTTGTGTCAAACGAACAAAACTCAGCAGCTCAGAACTGCAGCCGCGACAATTCCACAATTTGTTACTTTCGGTTCTATGTCAACACTGTAGCAGACAGTTGGATGCAAGTAAAATTTACTGTGGTCGTTGCAAGTCGCACGTGCATCCCTTTGCCAATAAGGCGCACATTTGCACGAATGGCCACTTTTTGGGTGCTTAAGCTTATGTTTGTACATGTATGCATGGATGTGTGTAGTAGAGCGCAGTGACACAAAATCGCTCATACGCCGTGTCGCACCTGACGCTACTGTTTTTTTTTTTTTTTACTCTGCTGCCGCACGTTTACGAATGTGTTCGTCCATGTGTTTACTTGTTTTTTGTTTCTTCAAGTTTATGTCAAAAAAAGTTTTACCATTGTTATTACTCTTTCCCTAGCCTGTCAAAAATGAAACAAAGTGAGAAAGTTTTCGTTTTCACCAAAAATTATCTAAACAATACCGTATCCGCGTGAAGTCCCTCTGTATCTGTTATAAAAACAAATACAAAAAATATAGATATTGTAAAATGTTATTTTCCGCATTGTGCACAAGCAAAGGGTTATGGCAACGAAAACAATGCTAACAAAATTAATGGCTAGAGACAAGGTGTCAGCTATTGCTTGCTAGGGAATGTGCGCTTTGTTAAAAAAAAAACAAAAAAAAAGATGACAGGCGACTTCTAGGGATTAAAATTCGAATGTTTTTGTGTACTCCTCACATTGAAATTTTAACAGCTTTTTGTTTCGTTGCTTTTTTGGAGATTAATTTGACCCTAGGGACAGGCTGATATAATGCAGGTATTCACGCCTCTCCGGTTATCTTCTTCTATTTTAACTAATGTCGTTGTTTTTGTTTGACAGTATCCAACAACAAAATACACTGTGAAATGCTTACCGATAAATAC
Source organism: Rhagoletis pomonella (assembly GCF_013731165.1). Classification (NCBI taxonomy): domain Eukaryota; kingdom Metazoa; phylum Arthropoda; class Insecta; order Diptera; family Tephritidae; genus Rhagoletis; species Rhagoletis pomonella. The sequence continues at coordinate 14,234,279 of NW_023458565.1, forward strand.
TCACTTTGTATGCAACTGAAATTTGTTATACAAAAAAATATATATTTATTTTATTTCTCTACATTCGTGTGGAATAATATACATACATAGGTGAACGGAATTCGCTCTCTGGACTCAAAAAGGTTTTATGTCCAACTATGGGGTGAAACAGTGTTCAGAAATCCGTTTATAATTTTAATGAAATTCAAAACTATTTGAGTTTGTTTTGTATACGTCTTGAAACCACTATTTAGGGAAGTGTGCAATTTCGTGTGAATTTTTATTTATTATAACTTATTTATATTTATTATATTATGGTGTTATGGTTTTTGGAAATATAAAACAATCAATATTATCATTTTCCCACTGGGCTGGATTTGAAATATTTATACCCTAGCAGCATCGTTGGTGTATGTACAACTACATATGTATATATTTTTTTTTGTTTTGTTTATTTTTTTTTCAAAACGTATTTACTGGGTTATCTCATCGAAACGGCTCGCTATAGGAAAATCAATATAGCGTTTCTTCAATAGGCATATGATCTGGTCAGAAGCTGACAACTTTCAATTTTAAATGAGCCCTGCTTTTTAGTGCACACAATTGCTACACCTTCTGGGAGACTTCGAAAATAGTAGTAGACGAAACTTCATTCAAAACTAAGAATTGTATTTATTTCGAGTGGAAAATTTTGTTGCATAGCGAAGTACTGAGTAGTAGATGACTGCTGAAAAAGTGTTTATGCGTTTGAGAGGAATAAGTGAAAATCCAGTGGTTTTACACAAACAAAAAATGCAATGGAATCTCATAGACGATCGACTGGGTAGAGGGCCCATTAGTTTAGATAGATTATAGATTTTAAATAACGTCACTGACCTTGCAAAACCGCTTGTGGACCAATTGAAAAACCACCTATCTTACGGCACTCAAATTTTACAGAAGAGCAAAATAACTGTTTTTCTTTGAAGGCATTGACTTGATAGGCGGTATAGACGATTTCACGATTTTTATACATAAATCTCGATGTCTTTAGTTCAGTGTTAGCAAATCTCATTTTTGCCACAACAACGATTTAGGCGGTTTTGCAAAGGTATCGACGATTTGCTACGCATTCTTACAAGTAAATGGCAGCAGGTCGTCATTGTTTCAGTAAGTCAAAAGTATTTTTTTACCCTCATGAAGACCAAATTTCTGTATCAGAAACTCATGCTGAAATTAATTTACAAGCTATTTACGTGCATAGATACAACCTATACAGCGGTTTGTAGAAGGTCAGGGAGAAATCAAAAACTGGATAGGGACTTGCTATAAGTGTAACCTATAATATTTGGGATTCTGGTCAGCAGTTTTCGAAGAGTCACTTAAAAGTAACCCACAACATTTTGTCCAGAAGTCTTAGAGCTAAGTATTGCTCCTTTTATCGCTTACGACCAAAGCTTTTCCAGAATTGATTCAAGTTACGACGATAATTAATATACGTTGCGAAATTATTGGTTAGACTTCGGTTTTTCTTTAAATTAACGTAGTTAGTCTAAAGCAGGGGTCACACCATTTTTACATTTTGGCAATAACAGAGTGATTTTTATCGAGAATGAGTTCAGCTCAATAAAAAAATTTCCTAACAATCCCACTCAGTAACTGTCACAATGTTCAAATCTGTGCAAATATACAAATCGTGTTATACCTGCTTAAGAAATATGCATTTTTTAATGTAAGGTAATGCAAATTTTATAAAAAATGAAATTATTATTTTTCTAATGGCAACCCTATCGGATATTTTGAGTTCGTTTGCAATAAAAATGCTTTTATCTTTCCAGCGATACTTACCCAATTAGACATACAAATATATTCCGATAAATTTATAACCTTCCCCATTTTTTGAAGTCGGCTAACATTTTTTTTATTGTAAACAAGGAAAATATTTTAGTTGAAATAAAACGAATATGTGCGAAATATTCGAAAACATCCACAAAGACAGAAAAAGGTAGGCAATTTTTGCCTTTGCTTCAGTTCAAACTGTTGTAGAAACCGCGTAGCGAAGCAAATGAAAATCTAAAAAACATCGCAATCAATTTTTTAGCATTTTTCAAATAACTTGAAAACATAAAACATGTACACTTCAAAACAAAGAATCTAATTTAAATAAATAAATATTTAGCGCCCAAAAATTTTTGCCAAGTGATCAGCCGCACTTCTCCTCCAATTTTTTTCCAACCCATACGGTACATTCTGGTAAACAAAAAAATTATATTTCCCCCACACTCACAAATTGTGAAAAGATAAAATCTTAGCTAAGCAAAGTGAAAATGGCAACAATGACAAGAAAATATAACAATTATCAACGCCTTACTGTAACAAAGCACGAAACTATGAAAAGCGTTATCAAAGCAGACTGAACAAAAGGGAACGAACGAAAAGACCAGACCTTTAAGGGTACAAAAAAAAATACTGACTTAATGTGAGCGTTCTTAAAAAATACTTCGTTTATTCTCTACTCTTTGTAAATTTTCTTTAGTACCACTCTAGAAATGTCGTCGTCTCTGATGCACCGAAGCTGCTACTTGCGTCCACCCATTTTCGAGCGCATTTCAATGAAAGCGATACAAACAAAAGTGAAAAGCAGGAGATTAAATAAAAGCAGATATAGAAATATATATACTATGTATATCAGTTTATGAATGCTACAAACATTTGTACGTTCTTATGTATGTACATTAGGGCGGGTCATTGTTTTTTTTTTACTATGCGCGTATAGCATAGGAGGATTCTACGTGTAATTCGAACCAAATTTTCCCAAGAAACCAAGGGTCTAAAATCAGTTTGGAGTTTGCCAAAATGCCAAAAAACGTTTCGAAGAAAATGTAAAAATGTTCACTGTTGTGCGCCCTGCTGGAAACCTAAAGAAAAATATAAATGCAGAAATGGATTCTTCGTACCAAAACAACACATTACAGGATGTTTTTATACAAAATTTAAGCACTTTTTTACGACACTGCCTGCTAAGAAACTATTTTCGCAATTTGGCGAACTCCAAATTGATTTTAGACCCATCTTTCTGTGCTATACGCGTATAGGCGAAAAAATCTCCCTTACAAACTGACCCGCCCTAATATACATGCATACCTATTTTAGTGCATACATACATACGTGCGAAATGTAAAGCTAAAAATGAACAACTTCTGAGGTCTGCATTTGAGTATTTAGCTTCCAAAGTGTTTTTCTATGGAATTTAGAGGATACAATGTTGGCTTCTTTTTATTTTATATATATGTATTTATATTAGAGTAAAAAGCATGTTTTGAATTACGATTTGCAAACCTTCTTTAAATTCTTCTATCAAGTTTATTGCATAAAAATTCTCGTCCAAATATTTCATAGCCGAAATAAAGTCGACACCAAAGTTACATATTTGCAGCTTTTTTTTCAGATATTCCGTTGAAAAGTATGGCGAAAATCTGCAACTAACTTTAGAGACGACTTTAGTTTGATTATGAATATGACCTATTGCTTTTAATGATAAGAATTGTTTATGAAACATTTATTTAAGTATTTGCATACCTTTTTTTCATGAACTTAAATGAAAAGCACATAAAATACTGTTTAAGGCAATTCATATGTTCTTCTTCAAAAGAAGAGATAAAGTCGATAATGTTTAAAATGTAAAGTAACATTTTTGCATAGTTAAATAGATGCACTAACAGCCACACACCCTGCTATACTTTTATAACTTTGTCTACCTATCACATTACTGAATTAAGTAAGTGGGTGTATCTTTACGACACGCACATACATACATACTATGTAGATGCTTTTACAGTAAATAGTAGATGTAATGATAAGTCTGAGCGTACACTTAAACGTGTAAGCTACTGACTTACCACAGCTACCATGTACTTCTACATATATAGTACATACCTACCTACGTATAAAGTGCATTGTTCAGCTGCCTCAAGTTGACAATTTGAAAAGAGAACTACAATTTTACAAAACTATTCCCCATACTATGCACATACATATATACATACTTAAGTACGCATACATATGTACATAAATACCATGTACGCATGTATGTATGCTTCTGATATACCTAGATGCTTACTCGTATTTGCAGGTTTTGTTATAAGTATTGAAATACAGTAGACCCTACAGGAAATTATATAAATTTAGAACTATTTTTTTTGATTTCGAAACAAGATATGGGCAAAACTCATATTTTGATAGAAATTGCATTAAAAAGTGTCCGTAAATTGCATTAAGTCGCTTTAATTTCAACCTAACAGTAAACTGTAATTAAAGAGTAAAAAATAAAGTGACACTTACACCAATATTAGGTAAGCTTCTGGTTCCCAAATAGGCCAAAAATATGACGCTTTAAAAAATTTATACTTTTTTGCTTCCACAATATCCGTCAGTCGGAAGAAAGATGTAGAACCAAAGTAGCTACATAAGTTCCGATCTACCAAAAGCCAAGCAATGCCAAAGCAGATGTTATTGTGTACCTTTTACATTATCTCCGTTACGGGTAATGCCCCGTAAGTGACGCCACCAATCGCCTGCACTCTTAACTGTGAGAGTATCCCGCTATTTTTATAAATGTGAAAGTTTGTGAGTGAGTAAGTAAGAGGGTGAGCATATTTGTTGCTCTTTCGCCCTACAACAGCTGGGCGTGTTTCAATGAAATTTTGACTCGCCGTTAGTTTATAACCTGGATTGGAGAGATGTGGCAAACTTTTTCAAAAGTCAAAATCAGTTAATTGATAAGTTAAATAATGTAAGCTTGCAGGAGGGTCGGGGCTCGAATTCCATTACACCGGAACACATATTTTTTGATTTTTTTTTCGGTTTCTCTTAATTACGAAAAAGCAACTGCGAAGTGCAGAACAGAATCGCATTCAAACGAAAAAATCTCCAGAAATAAATTTGTTTGAAGTAAGCAAAAGGTCCTTGAGCGCCAAATCATATGTGTTTTAATTTGAAACAAAGATGTTATGGTTTATTTTTTTTCAGTGCAACTGAGCATTTTAGCGAAAATATTAGAAACCGGTAAAAATCGACGCATTAGCAAACATAACAAGACCTTGAAATCCCGCTCTTGGAATGCCTTTCATTGTTTTGAACTAATCCCCCATGTATTTTGCGTTTGATTTGTTCACTAAAACATTGAGTGCCCAATTTTGAAATAATTCGATAAGCACCCGCGCTCTTGAATAGCACTGAAAACTCTCGAACTTATACACTAACTCTTAATGTTTTATTTCATCAGTTTAAATTTTCCCTACATAGAGAACATAAGAAACTCAGATGGGTATAAAAATGTGCAAAGCATTTCCCTACAAAAATTTCAGGCACATTCTTGTGCTACGAAAGAGCTTACCACCCTGTGTAAGAGGCAGCTTGAAGTACGCTTCAAGGCTGACTACATTTCCCAGCCACAATGGCATAGGCATTTACAGCAATATACATACTAGTTTTATGGGAACTTATAGGTATTTACATACTCACATAAATATATGTGTATCTACACAAAAAATTACAACGTGAGTGTTGGTATGTTTAGGAATTACAAATAAATATTTAACTGCAGCAGCCAACGGGCGATAGCATACCCATTCCGGCGGCTTCACGAGCATAACTATGTATGTGAGTAGGTATTTGTCGAAATATGTCCTTCTTTTTCTGCCCTACTCGCAGTAAAATGTGGAATATCACTTGTAATGGCTTGCCATAGTTGTGATTCAAATCAAGCATGCATCGTAAAACCGAGGAAAACTTGTTCCCTATTTTTCAGCAGTCAAGTTGGATATATGTATGTATATGCATACATACATACATACATATTTGTGTAAGCATGCATGTAAAAATATGCTCACATGATTTTTGAAGCAAAGTTATCGGGAATATGCAGTTGGGGTCACTTGAAGGGCGAATAATTTGCGATGCAAGCGAGAAGAGCATATAATAATCGAGGGTATGGGTCGATTTGCACAAAAATTGCTGTTATTTAGTTCAGAGAATACACAAAAAAAGAATTTAAATGCAGCAACAACAATTTTTTCTGCATTACTTCCTTACTGATTTGCGCTGGCAAAACGATGTTTCCGTGGAAAATCAAGTTTCGATTTTATCTAGCAAAATGCTCACAAATAGATTTCATGGAATGCATTCTATGTACCTTACATGCAACCAGAAGGATATTTTTTCCTGGGAATTGGACACAAATTCCCGACTGCAGCCTAACCTCTTTCGACCAGGAGTTGAAGGTGGAATTACGTGGAAGCAAAAGTTAAGCTCCTTGTAAATAACAGTGCCGAACGCAGGTCCCCATTGTCATTTTCGGATGAAATCAAAATAATTTCATCTTCTGGCTAGGAGAGCTTCGGTACGTAAACGTCAAACAGAAGCGGGAGGAGCCACCCCAACTTTTCGAGCCTCTATCTAATTTTTCTGTGTTTAGATGTTTTAGCTCCACTTTCTCTACACTTTCTTATTTCCAAATATCCCACCAGGTTGGACCCATTTTTTTCAGCATCAACGAGTTTTGGAGCCCTTTGACTTCCCGATGGCCGTCTGAACTTCGCTGCGAGTGAAAGTAAAATTCGCAGTGGTTTTTAGAAGTTTATGCAGTCACTCGACGGTTTTACTTATCTACCGGAGCAGCAGTGAAAATTATTAGCTGTTAGCTATTAGGTCTAACTAGGCTTTTCCATTACTATTTTCCGTAGAACTTCGTCGCTGGGATCCTGCTTTCTCCTTGTTTTTTGAAGTGATGACCTTTCCTCTGTCAAATCTTTCTTCTGCGAAATTAAATAGGGTTCGACTAGCCGCTTACCCTATGGTTACATTAGGGGTCTCCAACTCGAGAATTAACTCCACCGCTAGCTTCGCTCCGGTTCGTATTGCTCCCATGAGGCAAACACATGCTGGGCGTTGAAGATTTCAGAGCGAATGTTTCACCGTTTCTAGGGTAGTTCTTCCAAATCCAAAGGACATTTCTCGGGCTACATTTTTCTTAAATACTCGTTGCTTTATTATAAATGCAATTTTCGATAAGAAAAACTCATTTCACCCAGGGCAAAGAAAAAATGGAAAAGAAAAAATTTGCAGAAACTCATTTCGTTCACCGGAAAATCCACAACCCTGTGGCACATGGCAGCAGTTGCAAAATATGTCTAAATTACTGCAGTCAGACATTCATGAGCGAGCATACACATGTACATACATTTGTAGTTTCATCTATAGAAAAGAAAACCACTATCTTCTGGAAAAAAACTGAAAAATGTAGCACGTTAGGTGTATATGTACATTAGACTGTACCACCTTAGAAGCAAACAAAAAAAACTTCCCTGTGCAACCCTGAGTCTAAAGTATATTTGCAAGGCAATTTAAAAAAAAAAAATGTTTCGCCGAACCTAGCGGTTTGTTTTAACGATTTTTCGGGGGCACTTACATTCGGCAATGAAATTTTTTTAAGTATTATCTGGTCGGTACGCAAAAGAAAAAAAATAAAAAAATCATTTTCGAAATTGCCTTACAAAAATACTTTAAATTCAGAGGCGTACGGCGATTTTTTTTTTTCTGGTACACTCTAATGTACAACTGGTATTCTAGCAAAAAACGGTATCATGCGCTTATGTTTCCACCTACACTCAAATACTCATGCATACATACATACACGCGTTTAACAGCCGCAAACAAACTGCTTGCATGAAAGAACTCATCTTGACATTGGCTCATACGTCAATCGTAAACGAAGTCAAAAAAGGGCTTCTTCTCGTTTCCTGATCTGTCACAAACGTTCATCAACAATGCAGGAGAACACAAATAAAACTGACGCGTATGCAAAGAGGTTCACATCAATAGCAATGACACACAATCAATCATACGCCCTGACATCCCATTCGCGGCACCCGCATTTGCATTTGAAAAATATGTTTCGAGAAGTCACTTTTTGCTGTGTGCTCTGCATGTGTGCTGGTGTATGTATGCATATAGGTTTTTAGTTGCACTACAGTGCGCATGCTTACTTTGTGTTAAGCTTTCCTTTTCAATGACAAATGTAAATGCAGGGAATCAAAAATATTTCTACGTTTTTAGTTATTTGTGGTTCTGCATTTATTTGCATTGCATTTATAGCCCCGTTGACAAGATTTATGAAAGTTTTATATTTTTCTGCGCAAGGTGCAGAGAACCATTCTGCAAATGCTTGGAAATTTGAGAAAAAAACTTCAAATTTCAATCCAAAGTGCAAAATACGAGACGGAAGAGGAAATCCGTAAAATTCTGAATGCATTTGCGTTGAAGTTTTTTTTACAAAGCAAGTACCAGTGTAAGTATATTTACCATCATGAAGTGGTTAAACAATGCTTTGAGTTTTAAAACATTTTTTCATAAGAAACATGGCTCAAGAAGATTAAAGTCCTTGACTCATATGGGAATCAAGGATTTTACAAAAAACATTTAATAATATATTGTACGTTTCCATGAGCTGCATCCTGTCAAAGTGGCTGAGCAATAACAGTGCTTTCTAGTTTTTAAGAGCATTTAAGATTTTTTCGTTTAACTTATGAGGTTCAAAATTACTCACCGAAGAAGCAGGAGCCGCTTTGAAGGATTTTGACAGGACTTGGAAGTGACTCGATATGTTCCAGTTTATCGATAAATTTCGATAATTTGATATACTACATCGATACTTCGATCAATTTCAAAAACATTAAAATCCGATAACTCAATAAAACTCGATAGCTCGACAAATTTCGATAACTGTCGATAACTATGCATTTCGAAGATTCGGCGAGTCTCGAAAAAAGAAAACTCCAAAAAGTTATATTCGATAATGCGGCAAATTCCGGTAAATCAATAGTTATCGATAACTGTATAAGCTGAGAGAACTTGATACATTACGATAACTGGAGAAGTTTCGTTAATTCCATAAGTAATAATAATTCAATAAAAATCGATAACTTGATAAAATCCATTAACTTGACAAATATCGATAGCCCAATAAATTTGCATAACTCGATAACTATTGGTAAATTTCGACAATTAAGTTTCTGTGTCTCTATAAATTTCGACAACTTAGTAAACATAATTAGCTCGATAAATTTCGATAACTATACACTTTGATGGGCCGATGAATTTCAATAACTTGATAACTGAATTTTTGGAGACTAGATTTAATCGATTCTTATAAAAAAAATCAATAAAACTCATTAATTCGTGTGTAATTCTCATTGCTTTCATTTTCTTTAAAACCAAATTCAAAAACAACTGAAATTGAACAGTTTGCAACAACAACTATACACAAATACAGACATTTTTAAACGATGATTTTCAAACAATTTTGAAACCATTAAAACTCCCGTCTACAATAAGATACCATTCCAATGGTGTACTTGGTTTTAAAATCGGTTCAGTAGAATCGCCAAACGAACGGTGATAAAATTTATACTAGCTAACTTCGGATGAAGCGCGTCTTCTCAGCAAACCCTTCGTGATTCTAACGAGTGAGCAGATGACTCTTTAAGACAGGAAACTGGACTGTTTGCTAGAGCTTATCCTTGATGTCAGCTGGATAATCGTCGCCTGCGCGATAAACTGTTCAAACCCTCCGAGTTCCCATTAACAGACGCCACTATCCCTGCACAGATGTAAATAGTTTGAGATTTGTCCTATAGATGTCTGGTTCCCGTAAACGCGAATTGATTGAAGAGCTAGTATATACCCCAGAGCTTGAAGGATATTAAACCTAAGGGCTTTAGGTTAAACAGTCCGCACATAAGAAACATGATTCCGTAAAATCGTCTATCAAGGGTTTTTTTCCCGACAAGGTCATGTCGAATGTACATAGTTGTTAAATCACTATATAAGCCTGTTACGAAAACCCACTTTACAAGCCTAATCTAAAACTTTATCTGCAATAGACCTGTCGGGATGGCTGACTGCGCGACAGCAGCTGCTTGAAGCGTAGAGTAAACAGATATACCGCGCAAGGTGTTGTCTGCCGAACTTAGTAATGGAAAAAAAAAATTAATAATCGATTAATCGGTTAACTGATAACCCGAAAGCAGTCGAATTATAATTGCAATTAATCGTAATAAATTTACCGATTAATCGGTTGTTTCGATTAAAATCGAAAATTAATAAATACCATAGTGCACCAAAAGATTTTTTTTTGTTATTTAATTTTAGCGATTTTTTTAATATAGCTTATTTTGTATCAAAAAAAAGCGTATAAATGTAAATATATCAAACTTTGTGCAATATTAAAAAAAAAATCAACAAAAAATTCGAGCTTTTTTTGTAGTCTATTAAATTTTTGTATAAAAAATTACAAGATTGAAGTATCTGGCACTCACCGCTGATTTTTAACCTTAAAAAAGAAGAAAATGCGCAACACCGAATTTGGAAAATAAAATAAAAATATGTGCATACCTGCGTTGTGATTTTTTAGTAGCTACTTAAGTTAAACTTAGGTTGGGGTTTTTTGCAAAAATATCATTTAAAAAATTTGCAGAATACGACAATGTAAAAAACCTCCCAACTAGTAAAATTATATGTACATATGTATGTACTGAGTAGAGTGACACTTTTATTGTTGCTAATATTATGTAGTGATAATAGTTCCAATTTGTGTTACGTCATTTTTATTCATACATTATTGTGTGAGTAAAGCAGTCAGTTTTCGATTAATCGAAAGGAAAATTTCGGTACAATTAAATCGTTACCCGAATGAAAATAATCCATTATAATCGGTTAATCGGTGGTACTAGCCGTTCTGCAATCTGGATAGTGCTAGCAGAGCTGAGTATGAGACCGGCTACGCGGGCGAAGTAGTTAAGAGTAGACTTCTGAAATCCTGAGGTAATAGCGGCCTGGCCATCATTCTAAGCAAGACATAACTGGCATCAAGTGATTTGCGGGCCTTTTTCCATATTAAGGGGAAAGAGCAGAACCAAATAGTTTAAAACAGGAAATGTTTCATATCACGAATTGAGCTATGTATGTATGCAGCAATAATGTGTTATAGAGTTAGAGTATTGTGCTGGCCAATTTTCATTGCAAAAAAATGTTCTGCTACATATGTGTGTATAGGCTGTGATATGAAAGCGCTGCAATATGTACGTGTGTATAGAAGTTGCTGAACCCATCAAAACGCTTCTCATGAGATTTTTGACGGAAGGAAAACGAACGAAATGCCTGAGTAAACATGATAAGAAATTGTAGTTTAGTTTTGATTTTTCAGTAAGCGCCTTTGTTCTTAAAGGTAGTATGTATTGTATTTTAGTTTTGATTTTTAACTTTGTCTATTGTATTTTTGGATTAGTTTTATCTATGTCTTTTGTTCTCAATTCGCTTCGCTTTTCAATAGAGAAATATATCACCTTTTATTATATTTATGTGGTTTTGGTTGGTGTTCAGTGAAGCAAGAAATAAATATTTAAATAATTCCTTTAGAAAAACTCTGCCACTCTGTGAATATCTATCGGGGTTTGAAAATAAAATTTATACATTGAGAAAAAGATTGATAAAACTTATCCAAAAATACAATAGACAAAGTTAAAAATCAAAACTAAAATACAATACATACTACCTTTAAGAACAAAGGCGCTTACTCAATCCAGGTAAGTGGGTGCAGCTTTGCATCACCTGTATATGTATGTAAAAATGCTTCTACATTTTCCAGGTACCTTATTTGTTTGTACACATGTGTAATGGTAAATTTGAGCAAACACTTAAACAGCTTAAAAAGCTTCTAACTTTTCATACAACCACTTAAACATATGTACATGCATACATACTGACGCAGTGCCTGTTCAGCTACTTTAAGTTGGGAATAACAGCTTTATGAAAATATGTATGTATCCATATGTATTAGGGTGGTCTAAAAATAGTTAAAAATTATATTTAGAACTGCCTATTTAGAAGAATATGAATTTTTTTCGTACCCTGAACGAAAATTCTTATACCATAAGTTTTTATAAACTACTTAAAAAGCAATGGTTCTAACCTTTGTCTTTGTAGTATCGGATTTTTTGGTAAATAATACAAACCAGGCAAAAATACAAACTAAAATTTATCTTAATGTTATACTTTTTAAATTTTCATTCATTTAAAGGATTCTCAGGATTAAGTGAAATTTCATGATTAAAGGAAACAGCTGTGTGTTAATATTTATATTGTTCGACACCTTAGAGTATATAGAACCCAGATGTGGTAAAAAATTTGGCAAAAAATTTTTGTCTAGGTTTCGTTCTCGGTAATTTGGTCAATATGCTTATCTTATCTTAAATAATTTCCACTTTATACATTGCATTTATTTGTAAAATCCAAAAGGACATTCTGCTGTTTAATAGCATACACAAAATAATTAGTCAAAAACAAAAATGCATATTTTTTCTTAAAAATATACATAAACATTTTTTTTTATAGCAACTTAAAAAAGTGACCACGTGTTGTTTTTTTTTTAATATTAGTAATATTTTTCGTGCTAAATATTTTTGTTTTTTTTTCTATAAAAATATCCAAGCTTTATTTAAAAGCATATAAAACAAAGTTTCAAACTTTATACAAAATTTAGGAAAATTCAAAAAATTTTCATCAAAATTTCAACTTTGTAATCTGAAACTTAAGAACATTTTTAGGTAAGCAGTTTTATAGCCCATACAATTTTAATCTAATGAACTGCAAGCTTCAACCCGCTAAAAAATCGCGTTGATGTTTGAGATTTTTTTTGTTTTGTTTTTTGAGAATGCTTTTGCGTTTTTTTTTTATATAGCAAGTGCAATTTTGTTGCTAACAGTCTTCCGCATTTTATTTAATAAGAAATTCATGCTTATATGGAAAAAAAAATTACTAAAGACCGTGACAAACAAAAAATTCTCAAAAATCAACGGGATTTTTTTAGCCGTTTGAAACCTGCACTTCGTTAAACTAAAACTGTATGGGCTACAAAACTACAAAGGAAAAAGTTTCTAAAGATTCAGATTTAAAACTTGAAATTTTGTTGAAAATTTTTTGAATTTTCTTAAATTTTTTATAAAGCTTGAAACTGTTAAAGCTTGGACAATGTTTTTATAGAAAAATAACAACAAAAAAAATTAACACGAAAATCATTATGAATATTTAAAAAAATCGACACGTGGTCACTTGCTTGAGTCACTGTATTTGTATGTATGTAAATACAAATTGAAAAGGAACTTACGATTTGAATTTCCTTTTGTGTAAATGTATTTTCTTTAATTTGCATTTTAATAGCAGCATTTTCGTTTATGGTAAGACACAAAGAGTTATTTTTAATCAGTGTGGTGTATGTTCATTACTTTTTAATAAGAAACTATCACAGGATATTCAAATTACACTTTGTCTTCTTGGTTTTAGCCGCTTGACAGAACTTAATTGAGTTGAGATGGGAAAAAGACTTTACAAAGTAATCCTAACGCTTCACCACACTCCTGATAAAGAACATATTGCGCAACTGAAATTCTGAAAAAGTATCTTAAAGAGTAAAATACATTAATTTTTCTTAAATTTTGGAAAAATAAATTCCTTAAAGTGTAAATGGACTTTTAAAATATTTCATTATGTTTGAGTTGTGAGAATATTTTGGCTATCTATGTCAAAACAATATCGCTTAAGTTAGGTATGTGGTAGCGCAGAACGTGTGACCAAAATAAAAAAAAAAATAAAAATTGTGACTTGTACAAATCGCTGGCTCAGCAAAACCGTTTCCTATTTGAGTTTACAATTTTATCTTTGCACTTGCTACGACTAATATTTAATGCGCTACTTAATAGCAGTACAACGAGTTTGGTATTTAATATCAAAAATTATTTTTGTGGAACAGCTGCTGCAATAAATTATGCAACTGAAATATACATATATCTAAAGCTTTTCTTTTTCTATTAGAAGTTTGGATTCCGCTAGTTTTCAAATAAAAATTTTTTAAATTTTTTTCATACGCTATTTTGTTTAATTTACTACAATTAACATAATTTTGCATTTACCTGTATCCAAGTTAGGGACGTTACAGTAAGTTCGTTGATTTAAATCTGCAAAAGAGACAAATAATTTAGTACTTGAAAAAAATTTTAATTGCAAATATTCAGTATGGTATGTCTTTGGCGTGGGAAAAGGACTGCTAGATAATTTAGAATTTAGTTCTAAACCACCGCATTACTGTAAACTTGAGACGAATGAAAAATAAACCAGTTGTTGTTTTCGTAAACAATAAATTATTTAGTTTAATAAAAGAAAACTTGTTCGAATGATGTATAAATTATTTTATTCGTTATTCGAATAATTAATGAAAACAAAACAAGTACTATTCGTGAAAAATCGTAAACACAATTCAACTTACTATCAGTTATTTAGAAATAAAAATGAATCGTTGCTCAGTGTGTTATAAATCAGTTTTTAAAAATTATTTTAAACAACTAATAAAATCGCGAATACTTTATTTATAAGTTACTCATTCACCAGTTATTTATTCATGAATGAATTATTTGCGAATAATTATATTACCTAAACTTAAGTTTGAGTCGTAGATTACGATTTTTTTTTTCTAGATCAGACAATTTCTCCAAGACATTTTCATTTTTATGAAAAATTTAAATTTAAATGGGAAAAATAACCAGTTTTTTGGTATTTTTTTTCATTTGTATTAAAGAAAATCGATGGATAAATAAAAAATTTGTGAATGGTCAAAGAAAAATGCGTAATGATTATTTTTTTCTAACCCGTATAGGCCGAAGATTTTGTACATCACTTTTGTAAGACTAGACTTGAATACGCCGCTTTATTTGAAGACCGTGACATGCTACTCATGTTCATTAATTTTTCCCTCCGATCCTTGAACTTTAGAGAACCCTTGCCGTATTGTGAATTTCTGGGTCAGCTTTTAAACTTAAAGCCCCTACAGAGTATGTAGGTTTGCCTCCCTTGCCTGCAATTTCGAAGCCAATTTTCTAAATAATTCAGTTAGCTGGCCTAAGTAAGAATTTTTATTCATTCGGGAAATAAAGCAAAAATTTATTAAAAAACTTAAAAATAAAAACTTGTAATAAAAAATTAACAGATTTTTTTAATTAAAAAATGCGCAAAAGCAAAAACTTATAAAAATGTGTGCCTAAATTTCTTTATACAAAACCACCAGCTGATCAGAAATGATGCTTAAAATTTTTAAGAAGGTTTCGTTTTAAGATATAAATTTTTAACTTTGCAATAAAAATGTATAAATAAGGTTATGTTTAAAGTATTTTATATTTTAACTTCACTCAAAAATAAGCCACTAGTTCTGAAGCTACCGCAAAATGAAATTCCATTGATTATTGTTTACAAAAAATTGCAAAATTTTCGAAGAAAGCTTATAGCAAATATAAATTCTACAATCAATTCTAAGCTCAAATGGTGAACAAACTGTATACAGAAAATGACGTTTGACCCTGCAAATTTTCAAAAGCTATATATTGTATGAAGAAACACGCAAAATATTGCAAATGTAAAATTAAGTTCGTTCAGAAAAAAAATAAAATGCACTAATTTTTCTTTTAAAAATTGTGAAGGTTAAACGTCATTTTTGGTATATAGTTTGTTGACCATTTTTGCTTAGAATCGAACGCAGAGTTCGAATATGCCATACATTTTTTTCGAAATTAAATTACTCCGTACGTATGACCGGACTCATACCTTAAGTACTACTGTGTATTCACAGCTGTTGAAAAATCCATTTCCAAAGAAACCTCGATATAGAGAAGTTGAAGGGGTTGGACAAATGCTTCGTTATATCTATTGTTCCGTTATATTTTTTGATTGCTAAACCCTCGATACAACGATAAGTACAAGATTAAAAAAAACCGTTTTTTTTATAACGGGACTCTGACCGTCATTATAGGGGCTTTTGAGTCGGACCTTCGTTAGATTGAGGCCAACGGGACTTAAATCGCCCTCGGAGACTGAATTCCACTCGTTTTTCCATATTATATTAAGTTTTTCGTTTTATCAAGGTTCGGTATATGGAGGTTTCACTGTAAAATACTACTAAAAACTACTTTCTCTCAACTGCGGAACAAATCAAGCATATTTTTGGCCACGCAATTATTTATATTCATTTATTTGCTAAACTGCTACAGCCATGCTCAAAAAAATTATTACTTTTTTCCGTCTCAAAAAAAATTCATCAATCCAAATGCAGATATACAAACTAAATAAATTATCGCGCGAATCCATCAACGGTGTTATCAAATTTACAAAAAGCACGCATTCATTCGCCTACGGATCATCCGCGGGACGCCAGTCTGGCTGGCACCAATATCAGCTTTACATCAACAAACTGTGTCAAAACGTAAAAGTTTTCATTTGCCTTAATAATTAATATTCATGTTGCCACATTGACGTTAAATTTCCATAAAAATAAAGAGTAAATACACACATACATATATATGTACGTATATGGATTTATTTTGGGCATTATTTATGTATATAAGGGAGGTACTTAAAAATATCAACATCTTAGTTTTGTATGGGGCACCCCTTTATTGTGTTTTAGGTATAAAATAAATACGTCCGTGAAAATCTAAAAATTTTAAACAAATATTTAAGGGTCGCTACCCGGGTTTGTAAAATTTTTTATTGAAAATTCGACAAGATTTTTACTTGAAATCTGATAAATTTGATATAGTTTTAAACTAATTAAATTTAAACTCGTTGAACTATAGCTGTTGAAATCAAAATTTTAACGAATTTTTTCAATAAAAAAAAATTAAATTTTTTCAAACTCTGGTGGCAACCGCTAAAAATTTGTTTACAACACTCGTGAATGCCTTTATTTTGTTTATGGAACAAACTAAGAAGGTACTCTTTGCAAAAGTTTGGTGTT
Organism: Rhagoletis pomonella; assembly: GCF_013731165.1. NCBI lineage: Eukaryota > Metazoa > Arthropoda > Insecta > Diptera > Tephritidae > Rhagoletis > Rhagoletis pomonella. The sequence goes on from NW_023458565.1 coordinate 14,251,131, forward strand.
GATGGTTTAAGGACCAACCTAATGTATGTACATACATCCGGAAGAACATTCACATATAAATCATAATATCATAGAGATGTTTATGCCAACTTGTCAACTTGTTTTTGCCAGATTTTAGCTTCATCGACATGTTTTTCAACATAATACCATAGAAATATGAATCAATATGCATATTTATGAACACAGAATATTTTTGCTTCCTTTTGTGTTAATAGTAATAATAAAAATTAGTTTTATGTACTACGAAGTCAAATTTTGAAAATAGAAAATTGAATTTTACTTTATGACTTCTCTTTAATTTTTTTTTGCTTTTGTAATCAATTTTCATGAAGCTTGTTAATGAGTGATACCAAGTAAAAACGATTTCCGGTTAATTTTATTCATTAAAATATTATACATGCTTAAACAAATATTTAGTTGGAAAATATGTAGGTATGTTTCAATAGCAAGTTAATAATTTTATGCCGTAAATGTTGCTAAATTCTCAAGAACCAAATACGGACTTAGCTCTTTCATTTCACTTTTCATTTTTGAAACTCGAAAGAACGGTACAAATCTAATACAAATATATTTGTTTAGATCGATATGACTTTTCGAAAAGGTGGTCAGCCCAATCAAAGATATTTCAAACTAAATCTTTCATAAATCTCTTTCTTTTGACACCCGTATCTTAATATTTCATATAACTTGTGTATAAGCTAACAAACCTCAAATTTTCAAAAGTATTTGCAAACTAAAATCTTCTAAATTCACTTTCGTCTGACATTGTGATACAAAACTTTCATCAGGTTATTGTTGTTAAGCTGAATTTTATTGTTCAAATACGTGGCAGCCCTTCTAAATAAAGGTCAGAAGGTGTTTGCAAACCCATTTCTATTGACACCTATCTTTAATAGTTTCTTTAAAATATTAAAAAATTTGAGTTTACTTTTTTAAACAGATGGCAACCCTATTTAATATTATAAATATTCAAACTAAGGATACCTTACCACTCATTTGTTTGGCTCACATATTTTAATATTTAATATAACTTATGAATACTATAATTAAATTCGACTTTTTAAACAGGTGGCAACTTTGTTCAAAATATTTTAAAACCAGTAATTTGTCAAACCTTTTTCGACTGACACACACCTTTTGATACCTATTTACATTGTCTAAATCAAGTTGAACTTAATTTTTAAAACAGGTGGCAACCCCCTACACGTAGTTTACAAATTAATATTTTTCAAGCCCCTTCGGTTAATACCCATATTTAAGTGATTAACTCAACTTACTAAATAATTTTAATTTAACTTTTTAAACAGGTGGCAACTCTCTTCCAATACCTCAGAAATATTCTTGGTGTTCAAACTAAAGATTTCTTAAAACTTTTTCGTCTGACAACCATATTTTAATATTTCATATATATAATTTGTGTGTAAGTTAACTAAATTCGACATTTCAAGCAAGTGGCAACCCTCTCATAAATATTTTCAAACTACTATCTTCTTGAGCCCTTTCGTTTGGTAACCATATGGCGTTACATATTTCTCCTACCTAATTCCCTTAATTCGAATTTAATTTAATTTTTTTAAATAGGTGGCAACCCTCCTCAAGTTAGGTTAAAAATCAAAGCGATTCAAAACCATTTCGATTGATACTCATTTTGTAATAAATAATTGATTTATTTTTTTAAATAATTTGAATATAACTTTTAAAATTTTGAAAAACCTTATTGCACATCAGCAGCATGTCGCGGATCTTCTGTCCTAGACAAAAAATCCCTTTGCGTACAATATACATACATATATAGACACGGAATATGCAGTAACGAGCTGCTTAGGCCTGGAGAATTTCGTGACGAATCTAAGATTTAGACAAATTACCTTCCAATCCGAATTATCAAGAGGGAGCAACACTGGGCAACGTTGGATGGGCTTTCCGTACATCAAACGGTGCCGTAACTCTAACTTTTCTGTCTTCATGCAAAATATAATAGAGATTTCTAAATGCTCCATTAGGCAAAACTTCTAGATCTAGATGAAGAATTAGGGTCAGTTTCTCAATGTCTGGTTATCACTAACTATATAGTACAGGTAAAATATCGTTATCGAAGTTACCGAATTCCTGTTATATGTTATGGAGTCGATCACGTCGATGACTATGTTTAACCCATAGTTAAAGTTAACCAAATATTGAGTAATGGGCCCTAACCTACGTACTTTCATCCACAAGCCGAAATGGTTTGAAGATGTCAACTAATCGTGAGTGCATATGGTTTCAGAGGTATCAGAGAAAGCTTCAGAAGCGAAGAGAGCTTCAAAAGCGAAAGCTTCAGCGAAGCATAGCCACATTTTGTATAGCTACTGATGGCTACAAAACTGACCATGGCGTCGTAGAGGAAGTCTATGCCGTAAAATTTTGAACCGCAACGCTTAAATTTAATATAGTAAATATATTCAAGCAAAAACATCGTCTCAGTGAAAAACTTACCCCATACTGATACCAAATAAAAAGTTGCTCAACAAAGCCTCACAAATATTTACTTTCAAGCTTCCTACAAAAGTTTGAATTTCACCAAAGAGTGCGATATAAAAAAAAGAAGCAAAAAAACGCCATCACTGTGGGCGACAGGAAAATACTCAATGACTGCGCATCCGCAAATAATTATTCATGCACTCAATTCAATTCTAAAATTTATTTTCATCATTGAAACCACAAAGCCTTTGTAAATATAGTAAATACTATACGCATAAGCTGGGTAAATGCAAAAGAGTGAAATGTATAAATATGTATGTATGTATGTAAATGAGAATGCGAATGTTTAGCAAAGCTCAAATGCCAAAATTAATAAACACAGCATCAAAATAAATAAACAGGAAAAATCATCAACTGCCGTCTTGAAGACTGAAATTGAAAATATTTATGGTTTCTTTTTTTTTTTGTTGCCTTCTGTTGAGATAAATAATGGTTTATTAAGGTTATAAAATAAATAAATATTACAATTTGCAAGTAAGTCTCACTTTGACAGATATCCAAATTGAATAGCACAAATGTAATTAAAAGAGAAATTTGAGAATAAAAGATGAAATTGAAAGAAGTTCGTGGGCGTGGATGGGGTGAAGTGTGCGAAGGTTGGGAAGCACAATATTTAATATGCATTTATTTTTATAATACGTATTTACATCAAGAAAATTTAAGCCGGTTTAAAGAGTGAGAAAAGAATTTGGCTTAGTAAGAATTTAAAATAGAACTTTTAAGCACAAAGTAAGCAACTAGAAGAAATATTGATTCAATACCGATAAAAAAATTAATTTAGATATTATTTTACAAACTTTAGTTGAGCGCCGGCCAGAAATTAAATAAAACAGACAAATTTTAAATACTCCGAAAATAACGGATATTTCTCCGACTGTCATAATTTTAGAAAGCGGAAAGCTGCCACAACTTTTAAGTACATCAAACTACTTGCAACCAGCACAAGTATAGATATATACTTTGCTTCAGTGTGCGCTCGCTCTTCCCATGCGCCGTTAAATAAATCATAATTCATTTTCATGTTTGTCTGACCCATATTTTAAATGTAGTATTTTTTGCTGACACAGTCCCCAATTTGCTTAACATTTTATCGATGTACAATAAGCACAATTTACGAAATAGGCTACTTGCATTGTTATGTTGAAATCAAAGTAGATATTTATGCATGTATGTACATATGTACGGGTACGTATGTATGGAAATGAAATATTATGCCATTAATTTGCGCCGCATATGTATTTTGTTTGACGTCGCTTGAGCTTTTATTTTATTTTCTTTTGTAAAATGTTGACGTTGGTCAGCACTTTCGCATAACACTTTCAGTTGTTTATTTTTATACTTAAATTTGCTGCGAAACTCTGATAAATTTTAAACGCAAACAATTAACCGGCAAGACCTTTTTTTAATATATACATATTTATTTTTTGTTAATACTTTTTGGCAGTTAAAGGACAAATAAATGAGTTTTTCATTACACCTTAAGCCTAAAAAATAGTAAAAAAAGCAATTTTCGTTATTGCACAGTGGTCATATTCGCTCAAAGTCACAAACAAAAATTTAAAATGAAATGAATATGGCCAAAATCTGACAACAACCACTCCCACCCACTGTATTGCAATACTTTTAAAAGCGCAAAAATATTTGTAAAGTAGTGCGCCTAGGCTACAATTCGAAAGTAAAACTTCTTTTGATTTCTTTCAAATGAATTTCAAACTGCAACATTTGTATTACTCTTAATAAAAGCCTAGGTCTTCGTATTCGTCTTCGTGTTGGTCTTTGTCTTCGTATTCATCTTCGTGGAAAACGTGTTCGAGTTCATCTTCGTCTTCATGTTGGTTTTTTTGTCTTATTCGTATTGGTATTAGCTTCTACGTCGTACTCATCTTCGTCTTTGTATTCATTTTCATGCTTGTTTTCATATTCCTCTTCGCGTTCGTCTTCGTCCTCGTAATCGTTTTGCATTCGCTTTCGTATCCTTCTCCGAATTGCTCTGTAAAATCGCCTGTTTCTTCATTTTTATCTTTTTCTTAGTGTAGTATATTCCGATAATTTATTTTTAAAAACTTTCAAGGCGGAAATAGAAAAATAAAAATTTATGCATGTTCATAGCATCGCGAGCGTGACACAATGAAAAAAAATTCAGCGATAGCTAAAAGGTGAGACCCTCAATGGCCTAAGCCATCGCCTGTGTAATTTTGCATACATACAGTGGTGGGAAATAAATAGTGACACGCCATTTTAACAAATTTTTCCTATTTGTCTTTTGTTTATTTAATTTTTTTATTTTTTTATTAAAGTATAGCCCATTATCTAACAAAAAAACAAATAAATTTATATTTCAAACTTTGTGCAAAAATTACAAAAATTCTGCAAAATTGCTTCTAAATTCTCAAATTTTTAATGAGATCTTTTAGAATTTTGTTGAGTATGCAGTTTTATAGCCCATTAAATTTTATTAGAATAAAGTGCAAGTTTTAAGTTACTAAAAAATCGCGTTTTGGAAATTTTTTTCAACGCATTTTCTTCCTTAGAAAGTATGTTCCACAAATTTTTTTTTGTATGGAAATAAGTGCGTAATACATTCAGAATAAAAATTATCAAAAATCAAAGCGATTTTTTAGGAACTTCAAACTTGCACTTTATTCTAATAAAATCTAATGGGCTATAAAACTGGATATTCAAAAAAAATATTTAAAATCTGATTAAAAGGTAGACATTTTTTTTTTTGTTTTATGTGGAAATTGACAGCAAATAAAAAATCATTTTCCTTTCAAGTTGCTTGTGGAACCGGTTATAAAACTTCGCTATGCTACGAAAACATTTTCCGTAAATAAATACTCGTAATTATAAAAATATGTGTAAGAGCATTTCTAACAAATTCCATTTTCTACAGCCCGTCGACTTCTTATATGACCATGGCATTGTCTAGGGTGCCGCTGCAAATACTTAAGGATGTATATCTTGGAATGTGCATATGCTTGTACACTTGTAACGAAGTATGGTTTCCAGATCTTGAAGTGCTGAAGATTTAAGCACATATGCGAATACATCTGTACATGGATATGTAATACATATTAACAAACATCTTTACAAATGAAGAAACCAGCCAAATAAAAGCCATTTTCTTGTTGCACATATGCTGGCAATAAAACTGCTAGCGCTATACTCGTAAATGAGGAGCAACAGCCGTCAATGCGCCATTCGATATGCTAAATGCACAGTCATAGGTAGTAGGGTGATTTGCACGGTTTTTCCAAACCGGTTTTTTTATTTCATACAAATCTGGACCTCTCAATAAAATTTTTGCGTTTCTCAAAATTTTCAAGGCTTTTTCCAGTTTAAATGAGAAACCTAATTAGTTTAAAATTATATCCTAGGTTATTCGGTGATGAACAAAGTAACATATTTGATTCCAATAAATGAATGTTTGCCGTTTAAACGTTTTTGGCGTGTTTAGCTGAGCTTTTCCTCCAATTCGTGTTCTGCTTCTTGATGTTGTGACCCAAATTGAGAGATCTACACTTTTACTCCACCTCCTAAGAAGCTTTTTACGGCAGAAGTATACTCGGGGTTTGCCATTGCCTGTCGAGGGGTGACCGCTATTTGAAAAGCCTTTTTTTTATGTTGCTAGGCCCTACTACTCAATCCGAAAAGGAATCAGAAAAAATGCAATAAAGTATTAAAAAGCTTTACATAAGACCGAACCTGAATATTTCACTAACTCCATTCGATTTACTTTTGATCTAAAAAAAAAATATAACTTATTTCGCTTTTCTCTTTTCTTTACTGTTAATATTTTTGTTGTAAGTTTTGGTCATGACTTTCTACCAACATAAGCATTTTTACTGTATGAATACTTTGTAAAATAAAACCGGGTTTTTCTTAATTTGAATATCAGAAACCGGCTTTTTTTTCAAATGACAAAATAATAGGTAGACACTAGGATGTTCGATTATACGCCTTTTTTACAAAACCGGTTTTCGGGTAATAGGTAGACACTTTGTTATTCCAAAAATTGTAATTCGAACAAGCCAATTCGAGCCGGTTACCAATTTTGAAACTAACCGGTTTTGAAACCGGTTAACGATTTTGAAATTAAGAAAAAAGAAACGTCTATACAGGGTTTAAAATAATAACTGTCGTTTTTTTTTGAGTCCTTTATACTTCCCTTTTGCCCAACGAAAGGCCTCATACTCAGCAATCGAATAGTCTCCGAACTGGTGACTAGGACTGCCATTCATTCGACCAACCCTGTACGGTTTTTTTTATACAAAGTCTAAGATAGAATACACCTGAAAAAGACTTGCATGTCGCGTGTACTTATTTATCTCCCAAAATTTACACTGTTGGCAAATGCAAATAAGGATTAAAGTTTTAAAACTAATTAATAAAATTAATGTAAGATATGTGGTAAATTAACAATAAAATACCTTATTTTACCCTTTTATTTTTCAAAAAACCTGCGCGACAGTTATTATTTTACACCCTGTAGATATCCAAAAAAAAAAAACGGTGGAAACCGATTTGGGAAAACCGAATCAATCACCCTAGTAGACCCATTCATGGAAAATTTATACATATGCAAATGATTATAGATGTGTATGTCTGCATATTTGCAGTGCAATTTTGGAAAACTTTTACATATTTACATAATTACATATAAATACTTACATACATACATACATACATATGTATTTATCTACTTATGTACATATATCGCAGCGAATATTTGGACAAATTCACATTTTAATCATGAAATGTTATCTATGGATGTTTTTTGACTATTTATCCGGCTGGTATTATATAACCACCAATTTTTTTCTCTACTTATCAGCGCCTGAAATGTGCTATGTTGCCAAAACAAAAAAAAATATATGTTCGTATCTCTGCAGCGAAAAGCCAACCCAGTCAGTTAAAATACCAGTTCATTAACTAGTATGAGCTAAAGCGATGGCCTACCAGTTCGATAATTTCGAAGAACTTATGCAATCAACGATATCTGACTTTAAAATATCAAAGTCAAAAATATAACGCAACGTCTGTGGTTTCGTGTGAAAACTACCGATTCTAGTGCTGAGATAGCAGGTTCGAACAGTGGCAGCTAAAAATCTAATTTCATTTGAAGAGAAAAAACGTAATAAATACTTGTACCATAAAAAAATAATTGAAATTCTAGAAATAATTTTCTTTTAAAAAATATAAAATTTAAAAATTACAGTATAAAAAATAAAAAAAAATAAACATATCAAAAAAAAATTTCGTTGCCCAAGGATTCGAACCCCAGATATCAGGGATGGCACGCTGGTGCTTTGCTCTGTCGGCTATTGCGACTGTTGTACGCTTATGACTTTAATGGGAAATGAATCGGTTTATACCATTTTCCCACGGCATCCTGAATTACTTTGTTCGAGCACATTCTTAATTCGATTTGACAGTTCGTTGTCTCTGTGTTTTGTTTCTGTTTTCTTCGCTGCAAACTTGATGCAAAATGTAGGTTCCTCCTAAAAATTTATAGATTTCCATATTAAATTAGGGATATACACATTTATAAACTTTACCTTTTGTACTCAGAAAAATTGCAAGTTTTGATTTTTGAGCTAGTTTCGATAAATTTCCGATAAAAATTAGAGACAGCACCAATTTTTTCGTAATTCGCACAGTATGTAATTGGATCTGAGTTACCAACAATTGAGGTAATTCGCTCTCTAAATTTTATATGGCGAATTACGAAATTCAAAAGGTAATTGGAGTGCGAATTACAAATGAGAGAGCGAACTACGTGGCGTGGAAAAGCCGTATTATGCTAGTATTTATACTGGTAAGCGCAGATGCGTAGCCAGACAATTTACGTCCCGAGGACATCACCATGCTAAAAATACCAGTCGCTAACATTGAAGAATTCTAGAACGTGAACTACTTGGGCACCCAACACAACAAGTCGCTTTCCCTGCCAGGTAAGTACATTCATACATATGTTCATATAAGTATATAATGTATACTTATAACAATAACAATAAGAACGTCAGAAAATTAGTGGCGAACAAAAAAAGGCATCTGGGAAAATAGTCGATTTTTTTTATGCAGCTCATACTTGGGAAGTGGTAAAAAGCGCAAATCGCGTAGGTAACATTAATGGATTTCGTTCGCTTCGGTTAAGTTAACGCAAATAATGTTTGTTTGTTTTTTTTTTATTTTTTTCAGACCTTAAGTGCCTTACGAGTTATGCTAATGTAAGTGTTTTTTGCTACTGTTTATTTTTGTCTTTTTTTTTTGAAGTTAGAGGAAGATCTAAACCAGAAGTGTGCAAATGGGCGCCCTAATTTATCTATGTATATGTATGTAAGTATGTACATGGAAATAAGTAAAAACCTGCCACTACAAAAGTTTTATGTTCCGCAAACCTCCAAAAAAAACACATTACCAATTTTGCTTGAAATTTGCTTCCTCCGTTCAAGTGCGTTTACAAAGTATTTTTTTCGTACATCAGGACCAGTGGCGGATACCGGGGAGGGGCGATGGGGCGATCCCTTTTAATTAAATAGAATAAGAAAGCATGCAAATCTCTTTAATTAAAAACTACAACAATGGGTATGCAAATACTATGAATTTATATACCTTGTCATAACTTTACGGCATTTACATTTTGACAAAATTTGACCATTTGTCTTAATATATTTTCATTTTAAAAAAATCAACAAACTTAAGTAAAAATTTCGAACATTTTAATTCGATTTTTAATAAATATTTTGAGTAAGCAGTTTTTAGCCCATTTAATTTTAGTACAAGTTTAAACTTTAAAGTAACTGATTTTTGGCATTTTTTTTTTGTTACCATGTTAGATATTTTATTCCATACAAAACATTTTCGACGATTTTTTTTTTTGTTATATGGAGAAAATGAGCAACATCTTCGACGAAAAAAATTCCCAAAAATCAATGGTACTTGAAATTGGGCTACCAAAATGCATACTCAAAATGTTTTTAAAAAATCGAACTAAAAAGCTCGAAATTTTTACAAAGTTTGTTGATTTCTTTATGAACTTTGCACAAAGATTGAAACTTGAATTTATATGGTTTCTCTTAAAAATATGAAAACAATAATTAAAATTAAAAACCAAGGCATTGTTAATATTAAAGAAAAATCATATTGATTCCTTTTAAAGTTTGAATTTGGTAATATTAACCAATTTTTGATTGCTTTTTTTCTCAGTGTAGTCACAGTTCTTTCTTATGTGAAAGTAATGGTCGGAGTTAAGTAAAAAAATTAGGTTTTTATTGAAAACTGGGTACTCGCTATGGTCACTCCACCAGCTACATAGCAGTTTTTTAGTAAAGAAGGAGACCTTTCATCCTGTCCGTTCTATATAAAATATATAGAAATCACAAAGAAGCTCTGAAAACGAATGAAGTGGCTATCTCCACTCTATAACCGTCACAATCGACACACCGACATATTCAATACTTGTAAAAGTTGTCTGGAGTTGATGACCTTTCTTTTAATTCGAAGTGAAGAAATTCACTTTGCAATAAAGTCTACACTGGACAAAAGCACTAAAAAATCCTCAGAGGTCGATTTAATATTTTCGGATAAACGAAACGACAACGATCAATAACGATGCTCATTTTTGCATTCAATTAAACATTTACTAATAAAATTTTTTAGGTACACAAGTACTTATGTATGTATATAACAATATCAACTAACAACAATAAACAACATTCCATGGCAACATTTAGAAACGGCGTCTATAGACAACACGTCGAACGGTCTTGTAACGATAACCATCCTGACCGTGCGAAGAAGTTGGAGGAAGGTAGGTGTTTTGAGGAGCAGCAATTGGCTGGGAGAGCACAGCTTCTTGAACCGGAGCTGGTGGTGGGATGTAGGTGTTCTGTGGCGCTGCTGGTGGTGGAATGTAGGTGTTCTGTGGTGGTGCAATTGGCTCCGAGAGCACAGCTTCCTGCACTGGAGCTGGTGGGATGTAAGTGTTTTGTGGTGGTGGTGGTGGAGGAATGTAGGTGTTTTGTGGAACAATTGGCTCTGATTTTACTTCCTCATGCACTGGAGCTGGATAGCTGTAACCTTGGGATGGTGGTGGAAGGTAGGTATTTTGTGGAACAATTGGTTGCGATTGAACTGCCTCGTGCACAGGAGCGGGATAATTATAGCCGCCACCAAGGTGCGAAACATCAGCAGCAACGTAAGCCAGCAAGGCGAAGGAGACAGCAGCAACGAAGAATTTCTAGCAAGTTGGGAGTAGAGAATAAAGATAATTAATAAACTCGTATAATTGTAGTAAATTAGAGGCATTTGCAGTGATTTGTTGCTAAAACAAAAGAAGACGGAAGCTGTGAATATTTGCTTTGGAAACGCGGTATGCTAAGGTATTTTAGTTAGTTTTATTTTACGTTTTTCTGCTATTTGTTTTTTTTTGTAGTTAATAGTCAATAGCTTTTTGTCACTTGTTTACGCACCATTTTTTTTTTTTGTATTGTTGATTAGTCGAGCTGTTTACACCACAACGCTTAAAGTTTGATAATATCTAAATTGGCTATTGAGCGCGTATTTATACGATTTGACTTCGATGTTTGGTAAAGGTCAACAAAGTCAAGCTGCTGCGTGTAACTGCATTTTGGGCTAAGATACGGAAGTTTAAACGCTAGAATTATATACGTAGGTATTCAGTTTTGCTGCTTTGTATGCTTATTAACCTCATTTGATTATTATTTATTTTATTAGCGTCTTGATTTCGTATAAAATACCAGTATTTTTACATCAATCATTTATTTTTTTGTAGCTTCTGTAATCTTTCTAGAGGAGACTTAGAAAAGAAGTTGCACTCGTTTAAGGTCTTTGATGTAATGCCAATGCCATAGTTGTGGCTATATATCAGCATATTAATGAAACTAAACTAAATTAAACTAACTTGTTGTTAAGCTATTCCGATATTGATGTACTTAAATAATAAAGAGGCGATCGAAGATGCCAGCAATTCAAATTAGATATTTCTTACATCCGGCAATTAATATTATGCTCCAAAAAAAGAGCATCTAAAGTAAATAAAAACCAAAACAGCCGACAAATAGTGCCGCCTAGGTAGGCAAAAATCGAAAAATTCGTTGTCTGCATTGTGAACGTGTTTGGTATTTTTGTAAAGACAATTTATCCAGTAAAAAGAATTAACAGAAATTTCCCTATAGGGTCTTTCCATCTCAAATCACCCAGGCCGAGGGAAAGTGAATTTAAGTTTGCGCTAAAACTCACAGGGATTGTTCCTTGAACAATTTAAGGAGGCACGCATTTTTTTCTCAGAAATTCGAATTTTTCGAATATTGATTTTTTTTTTGAGTACGAACGCTTCATTTTTCCTCTATTAATAGCAACTTTTGATGAAATCGCTTATAATTACCGCAAAAAAGCAAGGATTTTTAAAATTACATATATTTATCTACTGAATCGATCTAAACTAAACACCACTAATTGTTTATTAATAATTAATTATTGTTAATAAACAAAAAAAAATTTCTTTTCAAATTGCCACATCTTTTTTTCTCAAACCTTTTTGTCTATTAGGGAATAGTATAAACTATCGTCAGTACGAGTATCAATATGCTAAAATTCGTCGTTTTCGAGTTATGATTTTTTTTTTTTGAAGATATGATATTATGATATGATATTATGTATATGATGCTAGCAGATTTTCGTGCCAGTTGAGGGCACAAAAATTGCTTCCCATTATGATAAAGTTTCGTTGCTGGAAATTTTTTGAGGTTGCCCGATCAGAGCCAAAAGTTTTTCCCTAATTTGGCCCAATTGGGGTGGAATTAGGAAGAAGGTCGAAATAACACACGATTTGCCCAATCTACCGAAGATTCCCGAAACCAGTGCTCAAAATTTGCTCAAAGTGAACATGCATACGCAATTAAAATTTTAAATTTTTCTTGAAAATTTTTGATAAAAAAAAATTTGTTTTAGAAAATGTGCCAACTCAAAAAAAAAATTAAAAAGAAAATTACGCAATATTTAATTATAGTATTATGGGTGGACTCTACAATAATTTTAGTTAAGAATTTTTTTTACACCGAAGTTTAGTGAAATGAGTACATTACGAAATTACAAATTTTTTAACATTTTTTGAATATGCAGTTTTATATCCCATTAAATTTTAGTCCCTGCGGTATTCAAGAAAAACAATTTTTTATCAAAATTTCAAAAAAATGGTAAATTTTAATGGAATGAATAAAAAATATATGTAAAAATATGTTAATTTTTATTAGATTAAAACTCTTGACCTGTGGACAATGGAGATTTTTTTTTAAATTTGCCACCTGATAAAAAATTAAATTCAAGTTTTTTAATAAGTTAAATGAATCATTAAGAGATGGGTATCAATCGAAATGTGTATGAAAAGTGTTTATTTCTTAACTATATGTAGAATTTTAATAAAATTGGTAACAGGTGGCAACCCGTTTCGAAATAAAAAAATAAAACTTTATTCCACATTTAAAGGTCAAGCCCTGACATTTCGCACCTCACGTTTGAAAATAGAAAGCACTATCTGTACGTAGCTGTGTTAATGCCACAAGAACCCAAATGTACAAATTCAAACTGGATTTACAGTGAAAGTATGAAAGTTATTCAAAAACAAATTGCATTTTTAAATTAAGCGTCCTTAATTTTACTAACAAGCGAATTTTCATTTAAATCCGTCCATAATTCTACTTTTGCCCATATTTTATGTGGAAGGGAAGCACTGTGCGACAGCTGGCTAAACCAAACTAAAATAAATTTATTTAAGAAATATCTTTGGCCAAATTTTTCTAACTATAGTTATTGAAAATGAAGCTCGTTCGAGTGCCTTGTTATTGCCAAATATCACCATCATGGTTTGGCGCTTTAGCTTTTTTGAGCTTTAACCTACTGAAAAATGTCTATAGGCTGGTCATATTTTGGAAACAAATTTTGTAGACATATTTCGACGCAACTTTACCTCCTTTTCCCATACCTTTGACGATTACATTATTGGCCAAAATCGTACAGGAAACTAATTTAGCGGCACATGTACCCAGCTGAAGAGCTATTCTGGTCTAAATAAACCGATAAAGCGTTTTTTAGTTCCATTTGACAATGCGTTTTCCTTTATTTGACGACAACAGCCATTGAATTTGACATAGTGAAAACCAGCCTTATGTATTCGTTCAGTTCACCAATCCATCTTGATGTTGGTCTTTCTCTTGTTTTGTTGGTATATGATTTAGTATCTTCTATAAGGTTATTCGATAGGGCCGCAGATATTCGCAATAGGGCCATTGTTTCATGCGCTGTGCAGCAAGTGGCAGGGTCCTGTTAAAACCACATATTGTCCAAGCCCAAAAATTTGATTATCATGCCACGACAACGTCCGCTCACCGTAACAGCCGTACCGTCATAATTTTCTAAGGAATACGGTACCTAATACCCGCAACCGTGGGTCTGCTAGTAGGTCATGTTGCTATCGGAAAGGACACGGAGAGGTTAGGAATCGCTATAACGACTTCTGCAGAAGCTTTAGAAATGAAGAATATTCAAAAGCCTTGCCTGTAATGGTTCTTGGTTTCTCCTTCGGGAGATCCCATCACATTGTACCCTCCTAATATGCTTTTTGCCTCACGTAGACCCATGGTGTTACCCCAGTTCAGTTCCGTCAGTTTGGTGTTTTCGCTTCAGAGCATTTCTTTTATGGCGTTCGTTCCAACTTCAAGGAAGGTCTCAGGTCCTATCAGGGCCGAGGCTGCAGCCGTTCTGGCCAACTGATCAACTTTCTCATTTCCCCCGACCCCTGTATTACCTGGTACCCAAATTAGTTGAATATTATTAACCTCAGCCAGAGCATTAAGCCTCTCTACACACTCCAAAACCAGGAATGGCTTGATCTCGAATGATGAGATAGCCTTAATAGCCGCCTAACTATCGCTCGCAATAAGTATCCTCTCGCTTCGATAATTTCTTCGGCGCATACTGATGGCATAGACCTCCGCTTGGACGATGCTAGATAAGGTTCCCAATGGTACCGAAAACTCAGTCAGGGGCCGCGTTTTAGAGCCGTCAGCGCCGTAGTGTACTCGCCTGTATGTGACTCGCCATAATAGAGGTGCTCCAGGTCGCCTCGCTATAAATGTAAGTCCTGAAGTTTCTTTTGAAGACCACCACTCTGCCAATATCCTTCCCAGGGGAACAGAGCTTGTCCCTGTTTCTAGCTGATATCACCTTACTTATGCCAAAGCCCATTCTCGCAAAATTAAGCAGAGTTGGCTTTGCAGCCCGTTCTATTGAGAGATACAGTGGCCCAAGTTCCAGCATTACCTCCAGCGCTGCCGTCGGGCATATGCGCATTGTTACAGTAATTCAAAAACACGCCAGCCGTGGAAACCCAAGCCGCCGCATCATAGCTCACTATTGGTCTCACTATTATGGTGTACATCCATCTTAGACGCAAGACACACACCATCATCGCTCTCGTTGCCTTAGAGGTGACCGCCTAAACATGTGTCCTCCACAGAAGCTTGGAGTCCAGGATAATCCCCAGATACTTCACCTCTGTGGCGAAATTGATCACGACCTTTTCTAAGGTCAAGTTCTTCCTCTTCAAGAGAGTTCGTTTCTTGGTCGGTGGGTAACTGCGCCATTAGAGAAAATTGTTTATCACATTTTCCCATAATTCTAGCTTCTCATATTTGCTTTGAATTTGTGCAGGGTCATTTTTAATTGAATTACTTAGTTATCCTTTTCATGGTTGGATTACAAAAATATTTGGACCCATAAAAAGATCTGGTGTTCAATATGCAATCAAATATGTAGATATGTACAAGTTCAATGAAACTGCGAAAATTTTAGGCAGAAAATGAATTGAAGAAGTAAAGACATCAACAGAGCAACAGCTGTCACAAACGAAGAAACAAATAAAAATAAGCAACAAAGCTCAGAGCATTCTGGCTAATTCCAAAGCAGTTACCTACCACAATATCAAAATCAAATTGCCAAAAACACACATTTTTATATGTACCTTGTATGTATGTACATATGTATGTTCAACAACTTTAAACGTGAGACAAAAGGCGACCAACCAAACATTGAGATAGCCAAAACATTATAACACAAAAAAACAACACCAAAGCAACAACAGCAATCATATCAAACAAACGAAAATATTCGTACAACACTAATGAGCTAATCTGCATAAAAAGTTATTGGAGAACGCCACCGTTAATATCTCTGGTTGCTTGCCATCACAGCACAGCAGAAAACCATTAGCGTAGATGCCGTCGTTTAACCGTGCGTTTTTATCGTTGTTGTCTTCGTCGTCATAGTCCGTCGCATTGTTGCCCTTGCGTGTTGATGCTCTTGTCAGATGTCTAGTTTTTGTTGTCTTAAATGTTTATTGTTAATTCGAGTAATTTGTAGTTATGTACGTATGTATCTAAGTATACTGGTGGCAGAAATAATAGGCTCGCCTGGTTTAGACCAGTTTTAGCTACATTTCTTTGGCTTATTTAAATTTAAAAAAATAAATTTTATTCCAAATTTCAAACTTTTTACCAAAAATTATAAAAATTCAACAAGTTTTCACCAAAATTTCAATTCTCTTCCATAAACACACATTACTTGTATGGAAAAAATGCGTGACACCGTCAGCATACGTAGTTATGTACGTATGTATCTAAGTATACTGGTGGCAGAAATAATAGGCTCGCCTGCTTTAGACCAGTTTTAGCTACATTTCTTTGGCTTATTTAAATTTAAAAAAATAAATAAATTTTATTCCAAATTTCAAACTTTTTACCAAAAGTTATAAAAATTCAACAAGTTTTCACCAAAATTTCAATTCTCTTCCATAAACACACATAATTTGTATGGAAAAAATGCGTGACACCGTCAGCAAAAAAAATTATTAAAAATCAACGGTATTTTTTAGCCACTTTAAACTTGCCATTTATTATACTAGAATTGAACGAGCCATAAAATCGCATACACATTTTTTTCTTAAATTTCTGAATAAAAAGTTTTAAATTTTAGTGGAAATTTCTTGAAATTTTATAGTTTTTGGTAAAAAGTTTGAAATGTGGATTTATATGTTGTTTGTTGTATAACTACCTAAAATTAAAAAAAACATATATGTATTTTAAAAATTCAAAAAACCCAAAAAATAGCCAAAACTGGTCCAAATAGTGCGAGTCTATTATTTCTGCCACCAGTGTACATACCTGTTGTATAGTAGTTGTCAGTAAATTTGTGCACGATGCGTCAGTCTGTTGTCTGTATATGGGGCGTTCCATACCAAAACGGACGTGGTTCACACTTCATGTGTTTGATTTCTTTCAAATTTTTAGGGTTGATACATAAACATAAATAATAAATAAATATGAAATTTCAGCTTGATCAACACATTTTTAAAAACCTTACAGCACAAAAACAAAAACAAATCGATTTAATAGTTTTCGAAATATCTCGAGAACGGGGCAAGGAAAAATTTTGAAAAAAATCACACATACACACATCAAAATTCTCTATGGAAATAAATATTTTTAAATTGTTTTTTTCTTGAAAAATTTTTCACATACAGATTTTTAGATTAAAAAAAAATAGTGTTTGAAAATATGCCATCTGAAAAGAGAACATTTTAAAAATACAACAATGGTATCTCTGAGTATTGCGCAAGATTTAAGTATAGTATTATGGGTGCACTCTACAATAATTTGAGTTATGATTTTTTTTACACCGAAGTTAAGTAAAATGAGTACATTACAAATTTACAAATTTTCTAATTTTTTTTTAGAATTTTTTACCACTGCACTGTTACTGCAAAATTCCGTTTGTTTCTTTTCTCTTATGGAAGAAAATGCGCAAAACCGTTTTGAAAGAAAATCAAAAAAAAAATCTAAAAAAATTTGTAAATTTGTTTATTATAGAGTACACCCCATATTACTATACTTAAATATTGCGCAATACCCAGAGTTGTGATTTTTTAAATTTTTTTTGTTTTAGATGGCATATTTTCAAAAACTAATTTTTTTATCAAAAATGTTTATGTGAAACAATTTTGAAGAAAAAAAAAATAAAAATATGTCTTTTCAAGGAGAATTTTATTGTGTGTATATGTGTTAAATTTTTTCCTCGTCCCGTTCTTGAGATATTTGGAAAACAATTAAATCGATTATTTTTTGTGCTATAAATTTTAAAAAATGTATTAATCAAACTCAAATTACATATTTATTTATTATTTATATTTATTTATCAACCCTAAAAATTTTAAACAAATCAAACACATGAAGTGTGAACCCCGTCCGTTTTGGTATGGAACGCCCCATATACGAAAATACACTTGCGACCAATCTTTAAGGTTGCAGTTAACTTTGGTCGCACCATCGATTGCCTATTCGATAATATTAATTAATCAAACTTGCCAAGCGCCGAATATCAGAGGTGAGCCTAAAGTGGTAATCAACACTTCAAATAAAGAAACTAACAAAAAAAAAAAACAAAAGCAAATGGTAAAAACAGTATTTTATGAAAGCAAAGGCAATCACAATACGTAAATAAAAGTTACAAATAGTTTATTTATTTCAGTTGAAAAAAAACGACTTTAATAATATTTACAACAAAACGGCCATCAGCAGAAATCAATCAATTAACCGCCGACGCCTTTGCAAGCATGGGTGTGGTCGAAGCGAGATTACTTCTACGAGGTGCAGCTACTGGCGCTGTAAAATATTTTACTTTGATTTCGCACCTATTAACTTTGTATTATACGGTGTCTACATGAGGCGATTTAAGAGGCAATTTTAAAGGCGATTAGTTGAATCAAAAGTTGGCTGCCCCTTTACTTCATTGAAAGCGATTAGTTGAAAGGCCGGTTCATACCAGGCTTTCAACTAAAACTTGCTTGTAAAATCACTTCATGTAAACAACCCATTATCGCATAAAATTGTGCGAACATTTTTGTTGAAATCATATTAATTGAAGATGTGCCAACACTTTTCGTGTTGTGCCATTGTTCAGCATGAGTTTTTTTCGTTTAACTACTTAGGAAATGTTGCATGTTTCGTATTTTTTTCAGTCCAACCTTTACAAGGGTCTTTAGAAAAAAGTCATATTTTGAAAGCTTACAAATTTTCCCTACAGAATTACTGCAAATAATCCGGAATAATTACGTTCCAAGACATATTAATGCTAAATTACGAAACACAAAATCTTTAATTGGCTCTACGAAAATAAATCAAATTTTGAGTTGTGTCGTTATTGCAGACTTATATACATATATTCATTTTTAAACGATATTTTGCCACAAAATGGTGCCATAATTGAAGGAAAAGATAGGACTTTTCCCTTGTTCACCATTTTCTAAACTAGTCATCGCAAAAAAAAATCAAAACTCAATTTTTTGAAAGTAATAGTAAAATTAAAAAATTAAAATAAAAAAGTATAAATTCAGGCGAACACACAATACATAAATACCGGACGAACATATTAAATATAGCCTTTCCACCTTTCTGAAAACTACCGTTACATTGTAAGCAAGATGGTTTTACCCCTCTTTATTTCAAACATCTCCGATAGTATATTCAGTTAGATTTGGACCAAATTCACAGTGTGTAGTTAACTACTGACAAGAGTTTAACTATCCATTTTTAAATTCACAGTGCTCAGTTAACAAAAGTTTAAACCAGCATACCTCCATAGTTAAACTCTTGTGAAATTATTATTTTTTTTTTCAATTACAATTTCAAATTTGCATACGAAAAATATTGATTTTTAGAATTTATAAATTTCCAGCGATATGCACTTCCATAGCTAACTATGTATGTAACTGTGAATATAAATTCATAGTTAAACTTTTGTAAGTAGTTAAGTTAACAATGGTTTAACTAAGCACTCTGAATTCAGCCTTTACTGAGATAAACTAATCCAGTTATAAGTGGGCGATACCACGCCCATTTTCCAAAATTACATAATAATGTTTTTTTTTCAAGATACTGTTGTGCGTATCAACTTTGAGGAAATTAGCGTACTTAAATTTCGAAATATCGAAGTTTCCGCATTTCTGAAATGTACCGCTATATGAAAAGTGGGCGTAATTTTTAGATGTTATTATTTTAAAAACAATAATATTTTTTTAACTCCATTTAATGTTTGGGAACTTATTTTATTTTGTTCTTTTTTAAATTTTTTTTCCTTTTTTGTTAAATTTTCTTTAAATTTTTAGATTTTATTGTTTATAAAAGAATAATATTTTTTAATTTCATTTAATTTTTAGAAACTCATTTTATTAATTTTTTCTTTTTTTTTTAATTTAATTTATTTTTATTCTGTTGATTTTATTTTCTTCTAATTTTTAGGTTTGTTTTGATGATCTTATTTTATTTTTTTGTCATGTTGTAAATAACTTTATTTTTATTTTTTGGATCTTGTTTTAAAATTAAATTTTTTTCAAAATGTTTTTTTTTTTTGTTAATTTTTTAATTACTTTTTAGTACTGTTTTTTCTTACTTAATTTTCAGATTTCATTGTGAAAAAGAAAAAAAACACGATATATTTTTTTACTGCATTTAATAAAAAAAATCTAGAAGTTGCTGCTTAAAACCGAACCCGCATCATCGATATGCAAAGTCAGAAGCGCCAACAACTGAGCTATGCACATCCCAAAAGCTTTTGTTGCTCTTCCATTTCCTTATGCTACTTATTTCTATCAAATTCAGCTATATCTCAAAAACTTACATTTTGATTTCGTATTCGGATTCAGCGGAAATTTTTACATTAATCCGGGATCACACGATTTCTACATTTGTACAGATTTTTACGTTTTGGTATTTACGTAGCGTGGTTTTTTTTGTTGAGCTGAACTCAAGCCAAAATGTAAAAATAGTGTGACCCCCGCTTTAGAATGCATATAAAAAAGTCGCTGGTCGGACAATTTTTTTTTAATTTTAGTAAACTTGTGTTATTGAAAAGGCGGACCCGAGTGCGTTCTATTATGAAAAACTTGTAGTCCTTTTGCCACGCCCATTACAAATTATATATCGTTGGAAAGCTTAGAAAATTAGCTATCGAAATAAGACCTTTGCAAAAAACATTGTACATTGTTTGAAAAATCGAATAAAACATTTTTTATACTTAGCAATTTTTTTGCAAACAAAAATTTTAGCCAAAAATTATAGCTTTTAGCAAAAAGCATGGAAAAAGTTCTAATAGGTCAGAAATTTTTGATTCTCTATTATAAGTGTGACATATGATAGGAATTAAAATTAACGTGTGACTCTAAGAAAAAGGTTGCATATTTAGACTCGAAAAAAAAACCGCGGTAAAAAACAATTATTTTACACATTGGTTTTACCGGTAGCCATAACAAAGACGTGGTGGAGGTTGGACACAGTGCTGAAATAAAATTTTTTTCCTGGTAGGTACACTTGGCGAATTTTGCCCCATGTATACAATACGTATAATAATTTACGAAGCCACAAAGTGTTGTCATTTGTTTATACATATGTATGTATTCTTAAATTTTTTGCCGTTACGGCTCGTAATCGCATAACGAACGGTTACTAACATAATAAATCCCAGAACAGGTTGAGTTCATTAAAAAAAAAACCAAAACGTTGCAAAGAGAAGAGAAGAAAATGTTCATACTAAAATAAAGACATATGTACAAGCAACAGCAAGCAAACCATTAATTAAAACATAAATTTTATTTAAGCATATTTTCCATTTAAAAATATTATTGACTATAATTTGGAAGCACCTTTATGGGCTAATTTGGCGTTGATGCTTTGGCTCTTAGCTTTCCGCCTTCTTCTGTTGTATGTAGTAGGAATAAAATAAGATATAAGCTCATTTATGTACAAATAGGTATGTTTGTATGTACAAATATTTTGCCAAATAGGAGCTACAACTTCCGCATTTTGGCGTACAAACAGTCAAAAGCAATTTAGTGTGAACAATGCGTACAGAAAAGTGGCGCCTAAATAAAATTTCATGCCAAAAATTATTGTCGTATAAATAAGCGCGGGTGTGTTTAAATGTAAATAATCAAACTTTGACGTTGGTGGTGTAAACATATCGGAAAATTTGTCGAAATGGTGAGAAAAGTGAAATTTAAATAGAAATAAAATTTATAAAATAAAACCAGCGATTTTTGCTTAAGCAAAAAAAAAAGAAAACTACTTCAATGCTCATGTAAAAATTTTGAGATACCGTTAATTTCTTCAAGACTCAGTGATCTGAAATAAACCAAATTATAATGGGAGCACCGTTAAGGTACCTAATTTCCGATAAATAAAAAAAAATATAGAAAAGGGTTCCGCTGAATTGATAAGCTTCCACCTTTTTTTGAAGTCGGTTAATAACAAATTTGAACATTCTTTACAAGCATAAAGAGCAGATTGTGTCATTAAAGTGATAACTACTAAACATTCACTTGGAAATCGTGCTATAAAATGTATCAAAAAACTAATAATCAAAATTATTCCACAGAACTTTTTCATCGCCTCATTTTCCGCCCTGCTGGTTTGTGCCGCGGCAGACGTCTCTCATCTCGGTGGTGGCTACAATTATCCAGCGCCTGTCCATGAAGCTGTGCGCTCACAACCAATACTACCACAAAATACCTACATTGCGCCTGCAGCACCAGCACCGGCGCCATCTCACGGCTACAGCTATCCGGCACCAGCGCGAATTCATGAAGCAGTAAAATCCCGACCAGTTGCACCAGCTCCAGCGCCATCTCAGGGCTACAGCTATCCGGCGCCAGCTCTAGTTCATGAGGCTATTAAATCACAGCCAATCATTCCACACCCACCTCCAGCGCCGTCTCACGGTTACAGCTACCCCGCACCAGTATCTCAAGGCTACAGCTATCCAGCGCCAGCTCCACCAGTTCATCAAGCTGTGATATCTCAGCCAATTTCACCGCAAAGCACTTACATTCCACCACCACCGGCAGCACCAGCGCCATCAAGGGGTTACAGTTACCCAGCACCAGTTCGGCAAGCAATTCAATCCCAGCCCATTTCACCAGCGCCATCTCAAGGCTACAGCTATCCAGCTCCAGTTTTTGAAGCTGTCAAATCGCAACCAATTGCACCATCTCGGGGTTACAGCTACCCAGCACCAGTTTCTCAAGGCTACAGCTATCCAGCCCCAGCTTCAGTTCACGAGGCTGTGAAATCCCAGCCAATCATTCCACAAAACACTTACATCCCACCTGCACCGCCAGCGCCAGCGCCATCTCAAGGCTACAGCTATCCATCGCCAGTTCACCAAGAAGTGAAATCGGAACCGATTATACCCTCAGCTTCTCTAGAACAGGATGGCTACCATTATAAGACAGTTCGTCGCGTTGTTTATAGACGTCGTTTACGAGTTTAAATCGAGTATTTTCTATTTTAATGTTGTTGACTGATTTTGTTTTTAAAGTCCCAATGGAAATAAGTACATAAATAAATGTTAAACTATATGATATTCTTGAGAGATTTTTTTTTGTAGTTTTGAAAAATTGAAAGTCCAGGAGTCCTTAAAACACCAGGTTTACCATATACAGAAATCCAGAGGAGAAAAAAAATTAATAATTAAAAGCAAAAATAACAATACAACCTCTAAACAGTTTTTTTTAAGCCATACTTCTTTGCTCTTTGCACAAACAGACAAGTTCACTGATCTTGGGTCAATCAATGCCAATCGAACCGCCTTTTTTCAGGAAGGATTTTTATTATATTATCCTCAGTGTCGGCGACGAAGTTTATAAATTATTTTTCGAGCAATGAAGTAGTTATTTATAGAAAGAGGCATTTAGCCCTTTTCAAAAAACAATAACCCCATTGCACATCCACAGGATAAGCCCTTTAATTTGACACCCAATTTTTGAACGAACGAAACAAATCTGATAACGAAGTGTTAAATATTAACATCTCCAAACTCGATTAAGAAGTTTCAATTCAGAAACAGCAGGAAAAATTCGCGAGCAGAGAAGCTGGACTGCTATTATCTCGACGTCAACTGGTAAGATGATTGCCTAGATTTGCTGTTGAGTGGGTTTTAAACCCACACCGATACTCTCGTAGCCAGAAGAAAATGCCAACCTTGTATTCCAACAATACTGATAAACATGCGAATCGGCGTCAACTCCTTAAGGGACCTTATTCCAGTAGATTGTCGGTCATTCAATTGTTTGTCTAAGCAAAACGCTCGGTTAAACTTGGTAGCCCAGGACTAAACTAGCAACTTGGGGATCTGATTAGAGCTTACCCAATACCAATAGAAAAAACTAATTAGTTTCGCTGAGTTCCGACTTGAAATTTATAAAAACTAATTCTGTGAAGTGTTGGCTTTAAAAAAAAGAGCACTCTAAGGCCTCCATGGGCACATTGTGATGCCATATTAGAGACTTCTAGCGTCGCTCCTCCAACCTCAGAACGAGAAACAATTTGTAGCTCTGATGAAGCGCACAAAATCGTAGATACTGGCCGAATCCAGTTCAGCCAGACACTCAAAAGAATAGCGGAGGAGCGAGCGTCGACGAGCCCTTGCCAAAGCGGGGCAGTGGCATAGGTAAAGCTCCACGCTTTCGATTTCCTCCTCATCGCGGCAGCTACGACAGTAATCGTTTGGCTAAAAATCCATCCTGGCAGCGTGGGTTCTGATAACGCAGTGCCCGTTGAGAATTCCAATAACATGGTCGCTCCAAACGGAAGAGAGGGCGTGATCTACGGTTATCTAACCTAGGCCAGACGTGTCTCGCTATCGTGCACGTGGGCCCCGCAGACCATCTTCCATTTGCCCGTTCGATAAAGTTATTCTGCAGCCAGAGTTTACAAGAATATAGCGGAGTACCCGCATTAGCGGTACTGATTGCAGACAGCTCGTCCGCAGCACATTTGCCCGGTATGTGCCTATGACCTGGCACCCATACAACTTGAGTAGAGTAACTCCTTGCAAGTTCATTTAGAGAACGTCTACATTCCATGACAATCTACGATGTAGATTTGTCAAAATTAAGTGCTGCCTGGCTATCAGAAAATATAGTTACTGCATGCAGTAGCCATTTCAAATCCATCTAGGAAGATCGAAATCGAAATTACAGTAGACCACATTTTCCCCAACCCATCGCACCTGAAAAGAAACCGCACATGATAATCGGTATAATTACACATCCCCACAGAAAAACAAATTGTCAGGATCAGGGAACGAGACACACTATGCATGTA
Organism: Rhagoletis pomonella; assembly: GCF_013731165.1. Taxonomy (NCBI): domain Eukaryota; kingdom Metazoa; phylum Arthropoda; class Insecta; order Diptera; family Tephritidae; genus Rhagoletis; species Rhagoletis pomonella. Next base: position 14,275,883 of record NW_023458565.1, read on the forward strand.
TTCCTATGTAGTTTGAGGCACAGACTATCTCAATCCGGCATTAGAATCGGTCCAAACGTGCCTTAGTTCAGCAGATGTTACGCGACGGGCAGGTTTTTGTTTGGCCAAGGAAAAAAATCCTGGCGTGATGACGGACTTCAGATTCGTGTTCAGTGTATCAAAATACATAAGAAAGAGAGAGTCTTATTCCCGAAAACCGGCACTTTTTTGTGTATTTGTGTAACAGCTGATGCGTTTTTTACAACGACAACTGCCTAGCCTTCTCTCGACATTCGGCTTCTAGTTCGTTCCGAAGACTATTGTGAGCACCGGGATTGAATTGCAGGCGTTTTGGTTCTCTGATTATACTCTTTGAACATTTGCGTTTATAATGCTCGATAATTTTATGCTGTACTAGTGCTGTTCTTGAAGGTTCAAGAAATATTTCACTGATTGGAAAAAGACTATTGGAAAGGATATTTTTATATGTAGAACGGAGCGAACTTCTTCTTCTTCTTTTTTGGCGCTGTAACCGCCTAAGCGATTTTGGCCGAGTTCAGCAAAGCACGCCAGTCGTTTCTCCTCTGTGCCAACTAACGCCAATTGGAAACGCCAAGTGAAGCAAAGTCCTTCTCCACCTGATCTTTCCATCGCGGTGGGGGCCTCCCTCTTCCTCTGCTACCACCAGCGGGTTCCGAGTTGAATACTTTCAGAGCTGGAGCGTCGGTGTCCATTCGAACGACATGACCAAGCCAGCGTAGCCGCTGTATTTTAATTCGCTGCACTATGTCCATATCGTTGTAAAGCTCATACAGCTCATCGTTCCATCGTCTGCGGTACTCGCCGTCGCCAACGCGTAAAGGACCGTAAATTTTCCGCAAAATCTTTCTCTCAAACACCCCAAGAGCCGCCTCATCGGATGTTGTCATTGTCCATGCTTCTGCGCCATATACCAGCACGGGCATGATGAGTGACTTATAGAGCGTGGTTTTCGTACGTCGAGAGAGGACTTTACTCCTGACTTGCCTACTCAGTCCAAAGTAGCATTTGTTGGCAAGAGTGATTCTACGTTGGATTTCAATGCTGACATTATTATCGGTGTTAATGCTGGTTCCCAGGTAAACGAAATTCTCTACTTTCTCGAAATTGTAACTGTCAACAGTGACGTGGGTGCCAAGGCGCGAATGTGCTGACTGTTTGTTTGATGACAGGAGATACTTCGTCTTGTCCTCGTTTACCACCAGACCCATGCGCTTTGCTTCCCTATCCAACTTGGAAAAGGCAGAACAGACTTCTCGGTTTTCGTTACCGATGATGTCGATGTCATCGGCATAAGCCAGCAATTGCACGCTCTTGTAGTAAATTGTTCCTGAGCGGTTCAGTTCTGCAGCTCTTATTATATTCTCCAACATCAGATTAAAGAAGTCACATGAAAGGGAGTCGCCCTGTCTGAAACCCCGTTTTGTGGCGAACGGCTCGGAGAGGTCTTTTCCAATTCTGACGGAGCTGGTGGTATTGCTCAACGTCATTTTACACAGCCGTATGAGTTTTGAGGGGATGCCAAATTCAGACATAGCGGCGTATAGGCAACTCCTTTTAGTGCTGTCAAAAGCGGCTTTAAAGTCGACAAATAGGTGGTGAGTGTCGATCCTTTTCTCGCGGGTCTTTTCCAAGATTTGGCGTATTGTGAAAACCTGGTCTATGGTGGATTTGCCAGGTCTAAAGCCACACTGATAAGGCCCGATCAGTTCATTGACGGTGGGCTTCAGTCTTTCACACAATACGCTCGATAAGACCTTGTAACCTATGCTTAGAAGGCTGATCCCGCGGTAGTTGGCGCGAATGGCGGGGTCACCTTTCTTGTGGATTGGGCAGAGCACACTTAAATTCCAGTCGTCGGGCATGCGTTCATCTGACCATATTCTGCACAAGAGTTGATGCATGCACCTTATCAACTCCTCGCCGCCGTACTTGAATAGGTCAGCTGGCAGGCTGTCAGCTCCAGCGGCTTTGTTGTTTTTCAGTCGCGTTATTGCTATACGTACCTCGTCATAGTCAGGCGGTGGAACGTCGACTCCGTCAGAACGGAGCGAACTGCTTTACTAAAATACGTTATTCAAAATAAAAATAAAAATATTAAATATTTTTTTCCTTTTCTTGAGCGCTCAAAAGTCCAGGAAGCTAGGCTAGGCTAGGGGCTTTAGGCACAATTTTAAGTATTCCGTTTCGTCCCGAGGATTTTGTCGGTCAGCCGCTGGAGATTTCTTTTTTCAGTAAAAACCTCAAACCTACCTTATCTAATTTAATCCCGACTCACTTTACGAACACGATGAACTCTGAAAAGCCCGCTATCGTCGTTGCTGGTGGCAGTCATTTGAGACGATTTCAGGCAAAAGCAATCCACAAAAACTCAACCTCTTATAAATTCAATAAATTGTATTTAACTTCAAAACAAATTCAGGTACACTTACACAAAATAAAGGGAATTCACAGCACTTTTAACTTAGAAACGATACCTGAAAACCACACGACGAGGATTCTTGTAGTGATATCCATCTTCTTCAAGAGTAGCAGATGGCTCGGGAGCAGGAGCTGGGGCTGGAGCCGGTGCTGGCGCTGGCGCTGGCTCTGGTGCTGGCGCTGGCGGAGCTGGCGGGATGTAGGTGTTTTTAGGTGCCGCTGGTGGCGGTGGTGGCGGAGGAGG
>NW_023458565.1:14278575-14298596 GCF_013731165.1 Rhagoletis pomonella
ATGGGATGAGAGTGTACGGCCTCATGCACAGGAGCTGGTGGTGCTGGTGGAGCGGGTGGGATGTAGGTGTTTTTAGGTGCCGCTGGTGGCGGTGGTGGTGGTGGAGGAGGTGCAATTGGTTCTGAATGTATGGCGTGGTGCACAGGAGCTGGTGGCGCAGGTGGTGCTGGTGGTATGTAAGTATTTATAGGTGCCGCTGGTGGTGGTGGAGCACTTGGTTCCGAACGTATGTCGAGCACTGGAGCTGGTGGCGCTGGCGGCGCTGGAGGAATGTAAGTATTTTGTGGTGCTATCGGTTCAGATTTTACTTCCTCATATGCCGGTGCGGGAACGGGATAATCATAACCACTGTGTGCTAGATGAGAGACATCAGCCACGACGCAGGCCAGTAAGGCAAAGGAAACAGCAACGAAGAGTTTCTATAAAAAAATTTAATATATTTTTTTTAATTTATTTTTTTTAATATATGTAATTCACACTAAAAATTTACGCACCATTTTCGTGCTCTTAACACGTCAACGATTAAAATTTGATAATGCTCTAACGGCTGGTTGGCGATCTATTTATATGATCAAATCTAGTTTAAAATGGATCAGCTGAAAAGCGTAGTGATTTGCTAAGCTAACTATGGACGGAAGCTGTGTTAAGCAATAAAAATAGTTGAGTTTTAGTTTAATTAAGCATGAATATTTTAAGCATTTAAAAGCTTCCTAAATGCTCATAACTGAAAACAAAAAACAAAAACAACAACATAGACAGCAGATGACTCGCAGTTAAGTGAACTTCTACGCAATCTGTTAGGTATTTTAGAGGTGATTCAAGCGCAATGAACTTTGCTAAAACTTCATAATAAATCAGCAGATTTGCTTTTCAAACTTAATGAGCTTTAACTATTTCTAGGAACAAATATATATTAAAAAAAAATTTAATTAGTTATTGATTCAAAGGAGTATGGCAAAATTAATTTATTAAACATCAATCTACGTGTGTTAATATGTATGTATTATGTATGTATGTATGTGTATGGATTTACATTTATATACAAATATAAATCCACATATAAACAAGATAACACCAACCGTCAAATTTCGGATTGTAAACGTCAAATGGATTGACATGACACAGCTGTTGGCAGAGCAGCATACGCTAGTATACATAAATTTCAAACACACTCAGAATTATGATTAGAATAATACCGTTTTTTCATAAATATACATGTAAATATACACTCGCACATATGTACATATATGAATGCAAGCAAGTGTGTAAAAAGCGGAAGCTTTGGAGTGAAAAGTTTCTAAGTCCATTTTTAAAAATATTATAGGAGAGGAAAGAAACCTCTTATAGCCACTTTCTTCAAGTATTTCGCAAAAAAAAAAGCAAAACTCCATACGAATCAGCGGAATGCAATCTTCATTAAAAGATTTTGTATCATTTTGGCCTTATCGGATTTTCGGTGCCTCTTTCGGGCTTAGAAAATTTGCCTTTAATTGAATAAAACAAATATCTTAACCCTTTCGCGAAATGGTGCATTTTTTTTCTTGCCTCATACAACAAAATATGTGTTTTCATAAGAATTGGTCTTAGCAACTTTTTACTCTAAGCATACATATGTATGTACGTATTAATTTATTTATAGCACGTTTTTGTAGTCAGTCATAAAATAAAAATCTCTTTCAAACTCAACTACGTCAGAATACATAAAATATGTAATACTCAGCTTCCAATGGCAGCAGCTATTGAATTTTTTTGCTCAGTCAATAATATCTATAAAAATACTTTTACATCATGATACAATAAAAAAGGTATTGTACATTCGCGTTCCTCTTGCTCTCATCTTGAACTCTCTTAAAAAATTCAATTTGACACTTTCACAAGCTACTTTTTATATTACAGCAATTTTCATGAAAAATTACTAAAAATTTTACTCACACAAGCAAAAACAAGGATCGCCAATACCCTATGAGAGGCATTCCACACTATTTCAATTGGCGAAAAACTACTTTTGCTCGATTTTCGGATAGGTTGCAGAGGAGGTCCTAAAGTGTTTGTAAACGCAAAAAACAACACTTTTTTTTCCAAAAGTTATACAACAACCAAAATGTTAGGTGTCTCGACGTAAGCCATTGTTTATCACAAATAACACACATAACTCGAAAAGAGAAAGGGGCAATCAAACAAATTTTTTTTTGTAGAAACGAAAACACCATAACTCAAAGAGTTACTCACGCTATATGTTTGTTTAATTACTTTACCAAACAGTACTATTTACTTATGCGTATTGACATCACATGAGAGAAAAAAAGGGCAGACCACTCTGCTGGTAGTATTTACTCGCCGAAAGCTGTCACTTCTCTACATCGGCAGGAAAGTACGCAGAGACAAGTGGCGCCTATTGTGCTCGTCTCGGGGTGGGAAGTTTTACCCAAACTCTCAGGGAGATAATATTCCGCTTTCTTCGTGGATGAGAATGTGCATTTTTCTAAGGCGGTAAAACTGGAAGTTGCCCACTTCTGTTGCATTCAGGGCAACTAAGTTCTAAGCTAAATATTAAAAGCAGACGACAAACTACATATATCTGCAATAAACAAATCCAGTGGAGCTGATACAATAAGGAATATCAAAGTAGGACAAATTCAAAGCAGAAAAAATATATATATTGTAATTTGAAGAATGTTTCAATTATTTTTTGAACATTTTCGTTCAATTCGGTTGGCTCCAAACGCAATACGCATATTATTCAAATGAATGAATACAGAAGGACGCCTGTGTACACATTAGCTGAAAATGATTTGAAGCAGAGGAGATTTTCATTTTCTTAAGGACTGTGGCTGGTTACATAGACGACAAAATTGTTGTAAATTCTGAAATTGTATATAATAAATAAATCAGAATAAAACTAAAAACAGGAAAAATAAACCAACTTAACTATTAGCATTGAAGGCAAAATGGCGCCGCTTAAAGCTCTGCCGTTTTCATAAAAAACAAAACAACACCATACAACAAACTTTTGGATGTGCAACAAATTTTTAAGTTTTCAACTTTTTTGTTAACTCTTGACCAATCATCAATATTTATTTTTATTTTTGGGAGTAGTATCTAAAGAAAGTATCGATAGGCGAAAAATGTCGATGCTAAAGTATCGGTACCTACCTGTGTGGACCCTTTTGGCTCCATTGGGAGGTTTAGTTTTTTAAACTATATTAAGTAATAAGTTAATCACACACAACACCTCTGAGAAACCTAAACTCCAAATAATAATGTAGGAACTGAAAATATAAAAAACCCCATTACATAGCAAAACTGTATGTTTATCGAAGAATGCTTTCTTACACATACATATAATGCATTGGAAAGATAAAAAAAAAATTATCTCTTTTAAGAAAAAATGTATTCGTAAAATATTGCACCAAAAAACGTCTTCTTTTGTTCTACTTCCAAATAATAAAAAACAAAAATCGTTGGCAAGGAACAGATGTCTTATATGTTTGTAAATAAGTTCGTGCTTGTTTACTCGACAAAATCCATTTCTATATGTATTCAAAATGGCTTTGGTTGAAATTCACTCGGAAGTGAATTGCAGAGCCTGAATTCTTCATTTTATGTACAGTCTCTTGCTTTACGGGCATTGGACGTTGCTATTGATAAAAATGTCACAAAAATTTTGGTAAATACTTATATCTACATTTAAAAATTTATCGATAAATATAACAACGATTGATATCGATACATATATGAAAATATCTTTAGAGGTATCAATATGTTATTAGCCTATATGCGTTCTTGACAAAAAGCGTGTTAATAATAGTTTCGAAAAACATATCGATAAAACGATCATGGATTTATCGATAAATTAATCGATAGATTTATCGATAAATCGATCAATAGATTTATCGGTAAATCTTTCGATATATACATGGATAAAAACTGTGATAAATAAAACTTGAAAGTTATCGATAAACATGCAGATAAATAAGGTTCAATGACTGCCGTATTCGCATAGCATTGTTGCGTGGTGTACTTGAAGAAAAGTAGCAATTTTACTACATAGTGGTTCATATTATATACGTACATACATGTGTAGGTACATACATATGTATATGTATTTCTTATAAAAATGTATTTACTTACAAACTATGTAAGAAAGTATGTATGTATGTACATATAAAAATGCCTATGTGTGCATCTACTTAGTTTTATATAAACACTTTAACTTAAGCTGTCGGCAAAATGGATTAGCTAAAGAGTTCTTTGCGTAAATTGCAAAACTTAAGTGGAGATTTTTTTTCATATGAATGTATGTATATTAGGGTGGTCCAAAGTGCGAGTGAAAAAGTAAAGTCGTAATTTTTACACTCTCACCCCCTAGGATTATTCTTTACCGAAAGGAATATACCCTAATTTTTTATTTTGAAATCAAAAAATATTTAGAGGTCGCTCAAAGCGCTCAAAGTTTTCCATGTATTTTATATGTGAAAAAAACACTTTTAGTAGAACTGTATAGAATTCTTAAAAATCAATATTTCTCGAACGAAAAACTCTGTTTCTCTGCAGAAGATTCCCAATAATAACGCCCAATCGTTTATTTAACCATTTTTTACAGTAACTATGATTTAAAAGTCCGCCAAAAATCCCCCAAAACCCCGAAAAATACAATAAAAATTCGTTAGTATTATGTTAAATAAACAATTGGGTATTACTATTGAAAGTCTTCTGAAGATAACCTGAGTTTTCCGATCGAAAAATAATGACTTTCCAGAATTCTATTACATTTCTACGAAAAGTTGTTTTTCCCCATATAAACTACATGGAAAACTTTGAGCGACCTCTCAATATTTTTTGATATAAAAAAATAGGGGTATATTTTTTCGAATAGAACAATCCTAGGGGGTGAGAATTAAAATTCTGACTTTACTCTTTTTAGACCACCCTAATGTGCATACGTACATAAATATATATAGTTACATAAAAGCACAAATGAAATATCATACATGCACACATATATTTATCAGCATGTATAAGAGTATATATATGTGCATATGTGCATATGTATCTAGATATATTAGCGAGCTTCACTCGCCTTACTACACAAGAAAGGACTGTTTTTCCATCGGAATTATAAATTTTATTATGCTTTGAAACTGCCGCCAAAATATTTCTAAAAAATATTAAATTTATGTGGGTTAGACCAAATTGAAAATAACTCCAAAAATCGAGTTTAAAAAAAATAGTTTTAAAAAATATTTTTCCACAAAAATCACTTTAGCTAATAGAAGCACTTAAATTAGCATAAAAGCATTTAAATGTTTTGTCAACGGCATCAAAATATGTATTGAGATTTTTCGGGATATTTTGAAATCGGTTCAATTCACGTAAATCATAATATTCTTTCGAAATATTTTGGCGGAAGTCTTAAAATATAATCCAATTTTTTATTCCGGTTTGAAAAACCCGCAGCATTTTTTTTTTGCGAGGCACCCTAATGTACATACATAAATGCGCACTACTACAGCAAATATTTGACTGTCAGTAAAAAGGAAATGGCGACAGCTAAGGACGTTCGCTTAAGTAGAGAATACATTTGATGAAGATTAATTTTGGCAAATTTGTGTTAAACACAACCACACTTTAATAACTGAGGAGTGCCTCTATTATTCTTTAATTTTCTTTTTTCCTACTCTTCTTTTACTCTTTAATTTTCAAGCAAACCAATTAGTCGAATATACATAGTAAATGTATTCCCTAAAAAATATTCAATTTAAAATGCATTGTTTGTAAAATACCAACAACTTGCCGCCATTAAAAGCAGAATACGAAAACAACAAAAAAATAAAAACATCATCGCAAAGTTTAATATTATGTATATACAATATAATATTATATGTACGTACATATGTAAAGGGAACATTTTAAACTAAAAATTTACCTTCTAAACGAGCACAAGCTGCTTTTTGTAGCAAATTTCAAGTAAAGTGAAATTTAAGTAAAAATTGTTGCTGACGGCGCGCCGCGGCGTATATCTAGTACGAGTATTTGCAACTTACCGAAAGCGAATCTAAAAACTTGCGGGCGTTCACTTTTTTTTTGTGTTACTTTCGCAAACTTTTAGGTTCCGTTTTGTTGGTGCTGCGTGCGCGCACCTCTGGGATCACTAGTATTGTATCTAACACTGTGGAACACAAAAAAAAATTTAGAGTGCACATATAACAGATTTGATAGCTGTTGGCCTTACGAACAATGCCTCATACTCAGATTTAAAAGATCAATTCGAGTTCTCGAGAAAAAAATTTCATGAGCCAAATTTTTTCTCCAAATTTTGTAAATTTAGCGTTTATTGGTCTATATTTATTGAAAATGGCATACCAGCAAATATAGGCCAAAAAACGATGTTTTATCAAAATTTGGAGAAAAAAAAAATTTGGCCGCTAGTCTCAGATTTTTGGATCATGAAAATCTTTTTTCTCGAGAACACGAATTGATTTAGTAAATCTGAGTATGGGTCATTGTTCGTATGGCCAACAGCTGGCTGTCAAACCTAATATATGCGAACTCTATGTTCTTTTTTGTGTTCCACAGTGTAATCAATTCGAGCAGAAGCAAGCCAGCGCGGTCGTATCGCCCTGTACCCTTATACTAATGGCTTATGGAAAAGCAAACAGTGTGTAGCTGTCTTAAAAATGTAGGAATGCATGCAGATAATGGCACACACACGTAACGGCTTTATGGGGGCAGTTTTATACCCAATGTTTGAGCGTGAATTCGGTTGTTTGGTCGACATATATATCGAAAGAATAAGAAGTCGGGTTAGCGAAAGGATTTGGTGGCCCATATTAGAAGTTTGCTCATGAGGTTTGGTTAGTTGGTTGGTTGAAGTGTTGAGCTTACACGCAATTTAATCTGAAAAGAAAGCACGAAAAGAAAGCAGCAGAAGTCGGTAATCTATCTCAAATCCAGAAAGTGAAGTTTAAGAACTGAAGAAGTTGCACCTAGTGCTGGGAAATCGCACCGTTTCTTCTACATCTGATGAATTGCGGCTACGACAAGAAGTGTTCTGTTCCAGTCCTACTCGTGCAGCATGGATACCAAAGGCCCAGTGCCCTCTGTAAACGGCAGTTAGTCGAGGTAGATACGTGTTTCGCAATAGGTGGGCCACAGGCTCCAGCAGAGATTAAAGAATTGTAGGTCTTTCCATCAAATATTACTATTGCCTTTTTCCAGTGCTGAGAGACGTGGACCTTGATATAGCTCAGAGCCGCAAGAACCTCCTATGCCTCCGAGATATCCAGAGCAGACCCATTCCCGACTACCTCGTCAGCCATCTCGCTTCCAAGAATTCTGCTGTGCCTCGGCACCCAGATCAGTGCAATGACATGCCTGTCAGCTAAAGCCATAACGTTCTCTCTGTGCTGTTTTATTATGCTGGAAGTGATGCTTACAGAGTCAAGTGCTTTGCAATGCTGGTTATCGCTAGCTTCAAGGCTAAAATTATTTTGCACGCCCCTTTGATGGCAAATATCTCTGGCTGAGGAACATGGGCCAAATTTGGTAATCGAGTAGACTTTTCGATTTGGATGTCGGTTGAAAATATTCCCGCCCCTACCCCACAATCCTTTTTTGAACCATCCGTTAAAATGGATACTTCGAAGCGTTCAGTTAAAATAGGCTAGTTCCACTTCTTTCTTCGTGCCGAAGTTTTTCTTGAAGAGAAACGAAGGACAGATGTTTTCAGATTTTTCGCGAATGCTTGGGTCGTTGAAAGAGTACCGGTTACGTCCATGCCTTTACGTTCCTTCCACAGTCAAAGCTACATTAAACTCAGGACACTGTGTAAAGCACTTTCCTTAATAAATAGATCAATTGGTGGCAGATGACAAATGACATTCAAGGCTTCCATTGGACATAATCTGATCATCACCCCAGTAATCGCAATGCAGGCTGACCTTTGTACCTTGCCTAATATTGTGCGTATATAGTTCATCATATCAGAGGTTGTCCTTTGGGATGCTCTGCGACTTTTAGTAGAAGCCACTACTGAAACAATTGAATGCCGCGAGGCAACCGCGAGTTAATACATATCCATCAGGATAAGTTATAGGGCTACATAGCTTCAGCGATTCCATCTCCGAGGCCTGTCAGAACCACCAATGATAATGATAGCTGTGGTTTGGAAATCATACGAAGCTTTTTTGGTATTATCCTCTTCTTTTTGTGGCAGAATAACAACCTTGCTGTGGCATATGTCGCAATTTTCACCGAAAGTTCGCTGAGCTGAACTAAAGCCCATTTGCCCAAAAGTGAACTTCAGGAGGCCAATGGGTCTCTCAACCGCTCCCTGCGTTTCCGAAAACATTTTAGGGGCACCCTTACACGTCAAACCATCAGCCATGCTTTCCACTCTTTCCTCAGCTTCAGGTCGAAGTAGAAGTTTTGCATTGGGGATATCCTACTTCATAGTGAGTACGGCTAGTTCTCTGGATGATTTTCAAAACACACAATATAAATAGCTCTAAGAAACTGTGGCGAAACTGGCAAAATATGCATTCCTTTTTGTGCATAAACATGCGAATATCAAGGAGAATCACTCGCCATACAAAAAAAAAATCTTTACTATTTTTACATAGGACTCTAAAAATTCCGCCAAAATATTTCGCAAAAATATTAATATTTACTATACGTGAAATTGATCCATTTGAAAATACCTCCAAAAATGGAACTTTTATCTATAAAATTAGTTTTTAAGATTATTAAAAAAAAATAAAAATGTTTCAAATTTGTATCAACAAAATCAAAGTAGTGAGATTTTTGAAGGTTCAAATCGGATGAGCTCACGTAAATCTAAATATTTTTCCAAAATATTTTGGCGGAAGCCTTAAAATATATTCACTTTTATAATTCCGGTGGAAAACCGCATTTTTTCTTGGCGAGGCACCTTAATGTACATTAGATTGTGTCAAATAAAATTATTATTTTTTGCTTTCGTTCCAATATGAAAATTTCGTAGTCGGTCACGTTCCTCTATCTTAATTTTTCAGATAGCACTCGCAGAAATAAGAATTTTTAACAAACAAAAATTTTTTCGCTCTTTTTTTATTAGAAAAAATTAAATATAACAATTAAAAAAAAACTTGCAGCTTATTCAATTCTAGCATAAGAAGTGAGCTGGGACTCACAGTTGATTTGTGGCAATTTTTTTTTGTTGAAGGTTGCTTTCGTTTTTTCCATATAAACAAGTCGTCGTACATACTTTTAATGGAAGTAAATGACTGACACCGTTGACAAAAATAAATTGCTAAAAATCAAAGTATAATTGAATAAGCTACATGGCGGTTGTTTTATTCTTTAAGAAAAAGTTGTTTTTTTAGAAGGATGAAATTTTGCCAAACATTTTTTTTTGGTGACCGACAACGAAATCTTCATATGGAACCGAACGAAAAAAAACATTCGTTTTCTTTGGCATAGTCTAATGTGCATAACCGAACTTTTCGATTCCAAAAGAAACTTTTCATTGAAATAACTTTGCTGCTCCAACCTTTTAATGTTTTATGTGGTTCCATTACAACCTTATGCCTTATTTATAAAAAGTAAAAAATAAAATTGAATTAAAGATATTTATAATGTGGCATAAAAATTTTCAATTTAGAAATCATGTAAAGTCTTCTTTATTTTTATGAATAAGGCCATTATGCTTTAACGAACTCATAAATCAGCATATTGTATTATTATTCTTCATACGCTTAGCAATCCAATCACAATTTGATGCACATATGCATTGGGTATAAATGTATCAATGTTACCCCGACTTTAAAGTTCTGCACTCATTTATTTTCCTTTGTTATTTTTATGGCAAAGAACGTTTTCCTTTTCGGTCTACACAATTTGCATTTTAAATTAATTCTTTGCTCAATTTTATTATGTGGGCTTAAAAATAATTTAATTGACTGCCGTTTTGTTGGTATCGCACTTACAAGTGCGCAAGCATTTCACAGTCACGATTATAGAGGCACGCATGTGCATACATATGCACATACATATGTGTGTGTGTATGCCCGTATATTTACGCGTAAATGTTGTTACCATTGGGCATAAAAAGGCAACACAAGGTAATCAATTACGGGTTATATTTAGTGCATTTTCCCACAACAGCCAGCACTTTAAGAGTTACTGCTAACAAAAGGCTATCAAATTTAGTACTAGCTACTGGGGTACTAAAGGTAATGCAGCATCACATTTGAATAAAAACAAGAATTGCTTGCATTGTATTCATTTTCTTTTGCAATTTTTGCTTTACTTTGTTTTTGGTTAATTTTATTTTATTTATTTTCATTGCTATATTTTCCTTTTTTATCCACATTAAAAATCCATTACAAATTTTTTACCAATTTCCTTTTACCTTAACATGGCGGAGTGTCTATAAATATTTCTTGTGGCTTGTCCTTTCACTCATGTTTCGCTAAAAATAATTTGGCTTATTTCTATGCACCACCAGCAAGGTTATTGTGCTCGCAAAATCATGCACGACTTTAACTAACTAAAAGCAATTTTAGCCTTAATTGCATTGTAGGGAGCTTTAGTGCATTTACATACATTTATAGGAAAAAAGTCGAATTTCATTAAAATGGTTTAGCAAAATTTTGAACACCCTCTCGTAGCTAAATTAATTCTTTATTTAAATTTGACTGTGGGTGCTAGCATAAATGCAGACGAAACAAGCGGCCTCCACACATACATATGTATGTATTTTCCGCACTTAAGTAATTGCTTGGCTTGGCTTGCATGCATCCCCACATATGGCACCACTTTTGTTGTACTTTTTGCTTTTAAAATGCCAAGTGTGCTTCAAATATTTATTGTTAAATTTTGCTGTCAAAAAATTTCAACCAATACGATGCGAGTATGTGTTAAAAACGCATTCACATTCAAAATTTTTAAGCTTCATCTGCTAAATCAAATGATGCGACTTTTGCTTTTAAGTGATAAAATAAATTGTTTTTTTATGAACATTTGGCAGCAGCGCAGAAATTAAATCGTATTAAAATCAAATAAATATTTTATGAGCAATTCTCATTAATTATACAAATGCACATACATACATACATATGTATGTATATACAGCAGTGGTGCTGGTTTGATATCATACATTTGGCTATTATTTCTTCATAATTAAATTAAATTTATAACTGTTGATATGTTCTAGCCGAATTCGGATAAAATGCGAACAAATATTTTCAAATTCTCGTACTAGGCAATACTATTTAAATGTAATCTAACCCAGAGAGTTAAATTTGGAGCGCTCGGCAAATGGAATAACCGCACAAAAAAGTTTGCCGATAGGTGGCGCACGAGTCTGCTAAACCAGCATTTATGATCCGATTTCGTTCATATTTAGAAAGCTTGCTTCAAAAATTATTGATTTTACAATTAACATATTTCTTCCAAATATGGATTATTTACAAACAAAGGTAAATACATATATTTCTGGTAAATGAAGATTTTTTTTAAAAGGCTCATCCTCTACCCTTTGATGCTTTGTCAGGAGAGATGGTTGCCCTGTAAAGCAGAAGGTTGCTTAAAATGAAAATATTATGAACGGCTTGAGCCCGATAAGGATAAGTAGGCAAATAGGCAAAACAAGCACTTTTACAGGGTTGAGTGTAACGTCAAACACATTTTGCACCATGGAAGAACAACATTTTTGGGACAAACGAAACCGGCATTAGTTTTTATAGAGAAATAGTATTTTATCCAATAACGTATGTATGTAGAGTTGTTTTCTTAATAACAAGAATACAAGAAATGAGTTAAAGGCATCAAAATGGTTTTTTAATTCATAAACGTGTTTTTTTTTTTTAATATATCTTTTGGCTTAACCGCCCCAGTTGCTTGCTGCAGCCGATTTTTTGTGACGGCAAAAAGGGCGGAGCGACAAAATCACCTCTTTAATTAAAGATGGACAAATAAAACCACCAGTATTATATAGGTAACAACAAACGTAACTTCTTCGTTTACCTTCACGTTAGTATCTACAGTAATTGCCGCGTTAATAAAAAAAAAACGCCTACTGAAAAATTTACTTTTTGTCGCTTACGCCCTTTTGGCGGTTAGGGCTCGATATGCGCATACATACATATCTATAGCTTTTTGAAAAAATGTGCTTTGTCCGAGTATCTGTAAAATCACATACTAAGCCCTTTAAAAAAGGTACAGATTCGATTTCCTCAATTTTATAATAGCATACAATTTTATATACCGTAGAATATTTTATTTAAATGGAATAAATATTACATAAGCAGAGGTTCACTACCTTAACTGGCTGAAAAAATTATAAATTTAAATACCAAGGTCATTAAAAATAAAAACGAATCAACATAATCAAGCATTTAAAAGCAATAAATTTTTATCGAACCAATCAATAAAATGGAATAAAACGTAATAAAAATGAAATAACTTATACATATACATATGGTAATGACAGTAGGTGTAGTGCGTAGCATAAATTAATATTAATATACTAGTTAGTGTAAGTATGTACATATATATGTATATACATATATGTATGCCACTTTTTACTATTTATCAGTTCATTAGCGTAGAGAAGCCTACTTTTTAGAACAGGTTTTCTTGAGATACAAACTCCATTTAAATGTCACATTTTAATTAGAAGTGCGTGATTATAAAAATATCAGTAAAAACAACATTCACTTAATATTTGCAATTCAAATCTTAGTTTGCGTTAATTATTTTCTAAACATAGACCAATTTTGTTTATTTAACTTATAACGATTTTGTTTCTACAAAAAATGTTGCCTTCTCATCGCCCTCTTCTTAGTGTTTCTGCGTAGAGGGCAATGAGAAGGTTGCATTTTTTGGTAGAAACGAAATCGGCATTAAAAAAATATATATTTTTTATTGGTTGCTTTTTAAATCGTCGTTTTCGTTTCTTTTTGATTTCTGTGTTTTTTTTTCATTTGCTTAATTTTTTTCACTTTTTTTTTGTGTGTGGGTGGAAAAGCACGAAATACTCAACGAGTTTGAAGCAGGCTTTAGAAAGCAATATTCTACAGTGGATAATATTTACAGTCTAGCCGCTACAATTAATTTGATCTTCCACAAAAATAAAACAAGAAATAAAGGAATTTTTTGTTTAATTTTAAGGCTGCATTCGACAATAGACAATAAGTATTGATTTTTGAATAATCCTATACTTTCGTAATTTGTATAGAAAGTAACTATAAATTGACGAATTCCGCGGCATGGACAGGTAACGAATTCTCAATAAGCTTCGAAACACTCTCCGGCGTTAAGTAAGTAAATATGGTTGGAGGAAGAGCTAACTGGAGGTATATGCATCTCAGAGCAAACTATGTGCTTCAGACCGAACCACCTTAGAGGCAAACAAAAAAGTCGCCATACAATCTAAAGTATTTTTCAAGGCAATTTCGAAGAAAAAAAAAATAGCATTTCTTTTAAATAGTTGTACTGCAATAATGAAAAAATATAGCAAAAGTTTAATGAATTGAATGGTGAGCTAAAATTTACAGGCATTAGGGTGGTACATTAGAGTGGTAGGATTTTCCCAATACTCCCACAAAATTTATTGTAACAATAAGAAAACTAACTGGTTATAGTTTAAATACTCTGTGAATCATGTGCTTGCTGACATGATTAGTTCTAAGCAATTTTATTTTTGATTCTAAACTTCTTTTTAATTATTCAGGTTATTTTTTTTTTAATTTTTTTTTTTTTTTACAAAAAACGCTTCACCTTAATGCTACTGATATTTTTTCTAAGCTGGCTGCCCAGATCGGTCGATCTTCCACTCAGCAGTCGATATAAAACCATTTTCATCTGTTAAGTGACGATATATGTATATATGTCCAGTTTTTTAATGGCCAAAAATTATGCCGTTTTTTAATTGACTAAAAATTTTGCTGCAATTTTCGGTTTTTAAATTGCCAAAAATGTAGCTCTAGGTTTTAAATCAAGAAAAAATTTTAGCTAGTTTTTAGGCGACCAAAAATCTATGTATGTATACTAAATTTTTTAATGAACGTAAATTTACGCGAAGGTTTTTTAAAAACAAAAAAGTAAATCTCTTTTTTAAATTGCCAAAAATTATGTCAAGTTTTTCATTGACCGCAAGTTTCTGTCTCCTTTTTAAATGACCAAACTTTTATTGACAATTTTAAAGTTACGAAAAGTCTATGACGAGTTGTAAATTATTATAAATTAAGGCAAATGTTTAATTTTTGAAAAATTATGTATGCAAGTATTTACCGAAAAATTACGTCCGGTGTTTAAATGACAAAAATTCATGGAGTTATTTCTGAGTATTTGGAGGTTGAAAAATCTTAAAAACCAAAATCACAGCTGAGACTTTTTTTGAGCTACTAGTTAAATTCTAAATGGCGGTTCCAAAATGTTGGATCAATAATTGGAAACATTAGCAAATTCTTATCATCACTCTTGTGATGAACTGACCAAATTTTCTAATATTCAGTTTTGTAATTTTTTGTATCTTTATGACCTAATTCACAAAAAAAAATAAAATAAAATGGATTTAAAGAGCTTTGTAAAGTTTCATGCAAATTTCCAATTTACAAAGCAGTTAAAGTCGACTTTATTTTTTATGAATTTTGATGTTATTCTTTTGCATTAGACAATTTAAACACAACAACACTAATAACTCTTAAAAGTGCTTGGAAAAGAATTCAACCACTCTTTGTTTAATCGCACCAAGTAAGTCAGGATCTTCAAAAATATTAATCTTATGAGTCACAAAATTTGAGAAATTTTCTGTAAATTTATTCACCAGATTAATCCGACCATATACCTTAAACCTGATTTTCTTATAAGTTCAAACAATTCACATTATGGGCTACTTTAAGGCGAATCTTTAAAGTTTCGGAAACTTCCGTTCTCTTAATGATAATTTTTAATTCCTTTATACATTTCCGTACATCAGAACCAATGCTGTTTGAAAAAAAGCAACTACTTGTCAATTTGGCTATGGCCCTAAAAGCAAATACGAAAGGTATTAGACTCAGTCGTCCCATTTCTTTCAAAAATCTGTAAGCTCTCGACAAGCCCTAAGCATTGTAATATATGTATTTAATTCAGGAATAATACATTTCTGAATTACGAATGTATCATAATCACAACGAGGGAAAGTGCCTGCCTGAAAGAAAAGTTCTCGCTATGCAGCTGCATTTCGTTCCTTCGCGTGAGTGAGAAGGTAGTTCTGCAAATGCTTGCTGTCTTATACGGGTGACAAACGGGCTCGCTTATTTGCATAAACAGCCTTTATTTGCATTAACTCAGGCATTTTCCTCTTTCAAATGCGTAATAAGCAGCCGAACAGATGCGCGAAAATTTTGGGAATTAACTCGGATAAGGAGAATTTTCGATGAAACCGCTGGTAAAAAGCGGCGAGCTGTTTTCCTTTGTACAAGTAAGCAAACAAAGCAAGCGACTTTGGCTTCCACGGCAGCCGAGTGGTGAGTGTTGCGTGCTACAAATATGTAGGTGCCAAGTTCGATTCTCGGTTGGAGGGATTGCCTAACTTTTTTTTTTGTTTTTATTATTTATTTTATTTTTTACTTTTTTTATTTTATTTGGTTTATATATTTAATTTAATTTTATTTTATTTAAATTTATTAGTTATTATAAATTTTTATTAAAAAAGTCAACTACTAACTGAAAGCAACTTAAAAAAAATATATATATAGAACTTATAAAAAAATTTATAAAAAACGAAATAAAGGAAAATTCTGCTGGGACCCAAACCCACAACCTTGCGGCTAGTTAATGCACGTTACTGCCGTATGTCAAGGCACAATTTTAATTTGTCTATGTTTTTAGTAAAGTATTTAACTAAATATTGACATTCAATTTTTTTCTTTTAATTTGACTATTTTTCATTTTATTATTATCTAAACTGTTAAATTGAAGCTGCGGGAAATAAGCTGTACGCCAATGCACTCAGAGAAATCTTTATATGGCAATATCTCATCAATTGGGTTTAATCTTCGAGAAATAAATACAATTATTGACGGTATTGAATTTACTTACCCAATATTTATAAATATTTATGTGTGCATCTAAACACACAAAACAGAAATTAGCACTAAGGAATTATTTTTTTTTATATCTTTTACTAAAACTCACTAAAATTAATTGAGATGATTTTCTTACACCATAGCTTTTCTTGAAATTGCGGCAGTTCAATTTAATTTATTTATACGCGTTAAACTCTGAAGTTTAAAAGTTCAAATTCATACTTTCAAAAACTCATTCGGTGATTTTTTTAAGGCTGTTTTAGTTTTAATTTTTAAGAATAAAAAATATTTTGCTAAAGCAAGCTTTAAAAAACTTTTGATTCTGTTTCCACTATTTACATACATTCAGTTTAATTAGTGCAATATTTTACTTAAAATCGACCGCACAATTTATTTTTTCTTCGTTTCCCTGGCGATCTACTTGCCACAAAAAGTATTAATATTTTCATTAGTTTCTTTGCATATTAATACTCAGTAGTTTTTTTTTTTATTGAATTACCTAATTTCATTTCTAACAAAACACAATTCGCTCTACACTTTTCACATGAATCCTTCGCTAACACCGCAATCCGACACCACTGTCATTTTCCGCACACTTTCACTTTCGCGAATCACCATCAGACTTTCACACCCTTTGTCTTTTTGCGCTACATTAAATTTTCAATTCATTTCGCTGGCGTTGCATTAAAATCAAGCGACTTTCACATTGTTTTTTTTTTTGCATGGGTCCTACTGCCTAAGCGTATTCACATGTCGCGCCGTATCACATATGTAAATATGTACAAACATACTCGTCTCGCGCACTCGTCTTAAACGCGTCCAACCCGTCGTCGTGTTATCAACAGCCGTTGCGCCGCAATGTGAAAATTTGTTTTCCCGACTTTTCCGCATTAGACGTTCGCTCGGCATCGAGTCACAAATTAAACTGAAACACTTTCTTTGCGCCACTTTCAAATGTCGATGATACGGACTCCACCAGCTGTCCTGCGATAGAGGCCCAAAAGCATAAAGAAAAACATATGCACGAGCCACGAAGGCGCATTTTATGTGTGGATGTATGTTTGTAATGATTCCGAATGCGAATGCCATTGTCGAGAAAGGCTCGTAATATCGGCACTTGCATTTTGATTTTGCTTTTACTTTTACTTATGGTTTGGCTTTTGCCTTTGCACTTGCGAAGTGTTTTTTTTTTTGTTTTTGTTGTTTAAGTACAAAAATACAATTTGCATTTGCTCTTGACATTTGCTTTTCTTCGCATGACGCCCACATCACCCACTTTTATGTTCCACAAAAACAAATGCCCACACCACACAAAGCGCACACAATTGATAAGATTCGTGAAAAGCGAAGAATAAGGTAAGCGGAGTCTCCTGCACGCATACGCGAATTCAAAGGAAAACAAAAGTCAAAATAAAAATGACAAAGCGAAATATGAATTAATGTGACGGTATTTATCACACTTTCCAGCATTGCTTGTGAAAAAAAATTTCTGAAAGAGAACGTAAATATAATTGGAACTGTTGCGAACAATTGAAAGTGTGGCATAATGGCGAATGTCTGCGACTGAAGTTAATACCATTGTTTTGTTTGGTAATGGTTCGCACGCTTCAGCCTTAGTGAAATCATCGGGGTTAATGTAACCTATAATTTAATTTCAAATTCACACAATCGACTCCAGCAATCGTTGCAGTTTTCTGGCGCACATCTTTGTAGTATACGCATGCTATGGAGATCTGTCTTAATTTCGACAATATCAAAGCTCCCTCAACCACCAGCGGGAATGTCGATTGTCTCTTATGCTGACGAGTGCTCATTCATGGTGTCCGGGAATGGAATTGATGGCTTGTGACCGAAAGTAAACGGTCACCTCTTCGAACTTTCACGCTTCTTCACTGCAAGAAGATTAACCCCCCTACAAAATTTTCGGTAACCCTTTTTACCAGCTGGACGAAGGAGGTCAGCCTACAGCTGGGAGTTCACGTCAAGGGCGTACAAATTCCGATGGTTAATAAGCCGAAAATTCTCGGAGTAACTTTCGATACTCTGCTGTACTTCACGGCGCATACAACCGCAATTATCAATAAAGTGCAGAGCCGCAACAAGGTCCTCGCGTCGCGTGCCGGGCCTGAGACCTGGGGCAATGAGAAAGAAACGTTGCTAGCAACATACAAGGCAATTGGCCGGCCGGTTCTAAACTACGCAGCGCCTGTGTGATCGCCGGAGCTAAGAAGGACGCAATGGACGAAACCAAAACACGGCACTCCGGACAGCGACCGGCTGCCGTCTGATGTCGCCACAACATCATCTACATGACGAACATGGCGAACACAACCACCAGGCGTGGACGAGACAGAGCTTCTTCGCTTTGGCTACTGCTGCAGGTTAAATAAACTAATGCCTGAGCAGATTAGATGTAGATGTGCCAAACGAGAGTCCGGCATGCGGGAATACACGCCACGTCTTGAAACATTTGTTCGCATGCCTACTGAACCCCACTCAACTAACAGATATATGCCTAAATGCTCTAGAAATATTTCTGCATCAAAATAAGAAGAAATGTCGGTTATGTCTTTTTGGCAGTTAATACTCGATATAAACAATGCTAATATGAAAGAAAACAGGGTTGAGAAATCCTTAACGTAGAATTATTCGTTAAATAGGTTGCCACCTATCTAAAAAAAAAGGACTTTAATTAAGGAAGTCAGTTATTGTCTAGATACGCGAAACTTTATAAAAGCTCACCCGAATAATTAAATTGCCTCATTAAAATTAGCAACGTTGGAAGAGATTAAAAAAAATGTAGAATGGGGTTTCAAATATCGTTATTAAAATGTTTAAGCTTACTGCAGTACTAACATCTTTTCTTGTAAGGCGTTGCCACTTATCAAAAAAAAAAAACTAATAAAAATTAATCCGATAGGTGGCGTAGGAGTCGAGATATTTGAAAAATACGTATTCATAATCCGATTTGGTTCACATTGAAAGGAAAAACTCCATAAACAATTTTACCGAGAGGTGGTGCAGGAGATATTTAATAAAGCAGTATTTATGGTCCAATTTCGTTCATATTTAAAAAGTTGGTTTTAAAAATATTTTTTTGCCACTAGATTATTATTTTTTCGCTCAGAGATATATTTATTATTGAAAAATAAAGATTATTTATAAAATTGAAAAGGCTATACAGACGCAACCTACCGAAATTTTGGATCTGAAAATTTTGGGACTTATTCATTTTATTAGGGTGTCGCTATCTCTGCAGAGGATACGTCGGAAATCACGCTGGTATAGCTTTTGAGTTTTTTGAATGATCGGTATTCCACTAGACATAGAAATTACAAAAAATTGGAGGCATTTAAAAAATGCCATGTGGAAATGAATGAAATGACAATTTTTTTAACATAATGACACGAATATTTTCTAATGCCCAACTTTTTCACTCGATTTTTCGACATTCAGCTGTAAGTGAAAAAACAAAATTATTATCTTTGATCGAAAAAATAAAAATCTAGTAATAATAATTTCCTTTAAACTTTATTGGTTAAACTCGAAAAATAAAAATCATTATAAATTACGGTAGTACATACGAACACAAATACATAAATATAGTTAAGATTATTTTACGGCGATTACAACTTGTTGATATTTTTGGTTGAAATTTTAAAAATAATGATTATTTTTCGTCCCTGTTTTGTTATAGATATGTAGATAAAGTTTTTCCAGATCAGGTCATTTTCCCAAGTTATTTTAATTTGTATGAAAAAAATTTAAACTTTATGTATAAATTAAGCTGCTAAGGATAAAAATTGATGGATAAATATACAATTTGAGAATGATAAAACGAAAATATGCAACAATTTTTTATATGAAATAGAGGCAGGATATATGTTACTCATACGCCATGTCGTACATGGTTGTGCACATATCGAACCCTAACCGCCAAAATAACGTAAGCGACATTTTTTTCAA
>NW_023458565.1:14298696-14304638 GCF_013731165.1 Rhagoletis pomonella
TTGAAGAGCGGATTTGCGCAGTTTTTGGGTAGCGCTAAGAGAATGGCGAGCAATTTTAAGAGAATTCGTCTGCTTATAGTGTGGAAGGTATGTACATAAGTATGCATTTTATACTTAGTGGTATTATTATTTTAATTTTATTATTATTATTAACTATTATCTTTTTAATTTTGAAAAATAAATTTTTATATATTTTATATAATATTAGGTTGGTTCCATATTTAGAGCTAAATCAGAAGTTCTCCATATCTTTACTGCTAGTAGGTCCCGACGGACGCTGTGCTGCCTAAAATTACTTAGTTATTGCACCAAGCAAGGCAAGTAATAACGTGTAAGTAAACAAGTAAAAATTTCCGTTTGATATCAACATCACTGTATGGACACACAAGCTTAATATTGCGGCGTCTATAATGGATCTGTATACCGTTCTTTTGCATCTTGTCGTTTTCCAAGATTTTTGAACTTTAAGCTTGCATTACGAATGAAATAAAATTCAAACGTTAACGTGGGAAGTGTTACTCAAACGCCATGTACGAGTATGTACATATGTACACAGCCATGTACGTCATGGCGTATGAGTAACATATATCCTGCCTCTATTTCATATACAAAATTATTGTATATTTTCGTTTTATCATTCACAAATTGTTTATTTATCCATCAATTTGTATCCTTAGCAGCTTAATTTATTCATAAAGTTTAAATTTTTTTCACACAAATTAAAATAACTTGGGAAAATGACCTGATCTGGAAAAACTTTATCTACATCTGCATGATTCAATAATAGAAAGGTTGTGTAATAAAACAGCCTCCTCGCTCCCACACATAAAATCGGCTTCTTTACTTGTGCAGAATGTTGCTTACTCTATAGTTTCTAGTGATATTAGTAGTAAAACCAAAAATTCTTCATACTAAATATTCGTTGGCGTCACCTTCGTTTGCGTAATTTTCTAGAACAAGTGTAGAATAGCGACGGTTTAGATATAAAATAATCAAAAATGCCGATTGATAGAACTTTTTACGCTGATTTCAACAATAGCAAATTTATTTGGCGCAGGTAAAAAATAAAGAAGATATAAGAGGTTTATTTGTATTTTTTATTATCACTAAATTGTTGAAACCCAAAAGTAGATCATGATAAAATATGTAGTATCGAATTAAAGATAATAACTTGTACCTTCTAAATAATATAAATTTCTTTACCATTAATTATGCAGTTTTCTCAAAAAAGGTTATTTCATGAAAAAATAACATTTGTTCGTTTGTTAGTGGTTTTGGTTTAAAAATGCAAAAAGCTATAAATTATGTACATCAGCTGAAGAACAAATTAGTTACCTTTATGGTGACGTCATTAGTTTTTAATCGGTTATAAAGTTCATAAGTTATTAATATTTAAAATATCTAAAAACTGAACTTTAACCTTCTAGAACCTTTTAATTTTTTACTTGCGCCAAATCATTTTGGCATGGTTGAAATGAGCATAAAAAGTTCTATTGGTCTGCATTTTTCGTTTTTGCATAGCTGAACGGTCGGTATTCTAGATTTGTTCCCGGAATTTACAAATAACTTAAATCAAAAATGCATATTTTGATGTATTGTTTAGTATTTCCATTAAAACACCAAATTCGCATAGAATTAATAATACACATTTTACTTCTAATTGTATACTTTGCGTACTTTTTGTAGTACCTTTCTACGACCGTTTTCGCAAAATGCGATCACATTCTTCCCCTTTCTCCTACTTCCAAAATACAAATCTAGATAAAAGAGTGTCAAATTTTAGCTGTCATAAATTACACAACCTTGTATTATTGAATCATGCTACATATGTATCTATAACAAAACAGGGACGAAAAATAATAATTATTTTTTAAATTTCAACCAAAAACATCAGCAAGTTGTAATCGTCATAAAATAAATTTAACTATGTACACGTATTTGTGTTTGTACGTTCTTCCGTAATTTACAGCGATTTTTATTTTTCGAGTTTAACCAATAAAGATTAAAGATAGTAATTTTTTCGTTCAAAGGAAATTATTATTACTAGATTTTTATTTTTTCTATCAAAGATAATAATTTTATTTTTTCACTTGCAGCTGAATGGCAAAAATTGTAATGAAAAAGTTGGGCATTAGAAAATATTCGTGTCATTATGTTAAAAAAATTGTCATTTAATTCATTTCCACATGGCATTTTTTAAATGCCTCCAATTTTTTGTAATTTCTATTTCTAGTAGAATATCAATCATTCAAAAAACTCAAAAGCTATACCAGCGTGATTTCCGACGTATCCTCTGCAGAGATAGCGACACCCTAATAAAATGAATAAGTCTCAAAATTTTCAGATCCAAAATTTCGGTAGGTTGCGTCTGTAAAGAATCATTATTTTTCAATAATAATTATATCTCTGAGCGAAAAAACAATAAGTTAGTGGTAAATACTGCTTTATTAAATATCTACTGCGCCACCTCTCGGCAAAATTGTTTATGGAGTTTTTCCTTTCAATGTGAACCAAATCGGATTATGAATACGCATTTTTCAAATATCTCGAATCCTGCGCCACCTATCGGATTATTATTTTTTTTTTGGATAAGTGGCAACGCCTTACAAGAAAATATTTTGGTACTAAATTGCTTAAGTAAAGTCCTTTTTTTTAGATAGGTGGCAACCTATTTAACAATAATTCTACGTTAATGATTTCTCAACCCTGTTTTCTTTCTTATTAGCATTGTTTATATCGAGTATTAACTGCCAAAAAGACATAACCGACATTTTCTTCTTATTTTGATGCAGAAATGTTTCTAGAGCATTTAGGCTCATATCTGTTAGTTGAGTGGGGTTCAGTAGGCATGCGAACAAATGTTTCAAGACGTGGGGTGTATTCCCGCATGCCGGACTCTCGTTTGGCACATCTACATCTAATCTGCTCAGGCATGAATTTATTTAACCTGCAGCAGTAGCCAGAGCGAAGAAGCTCTGTCTCGTCCACGCCTGGTGGTTGTGTTCGCCATGTTCGTCATGTAGATGATGTTGTGACGACATTAACAGGCATCCGGTCGCTATCCGGAGTGCCGTGTTTTGGCATGTCTGTAACTTCGTCCATTGCGTCCTTCTTAGCCCCGCGATCACACAGGCGCTGCGTAGTTTAGAACCGGCCGGCCAATTGTCTTGTATCTTGCCAGCAACGTTTCTTTGTCAGGTCTCAGGCCCGGCTAGCGACGCCAGGACCTTGTTGCGGCTCTGTACTTTATTGACAATTGCGGTTTGTTAGCCGAGAAAGATTGCATGCTATCGAAAGTTACTCCAAGAACTTTCGGCTTATTAACCATCGGAATTTGTACGCCCTTGACGTGAACTCCCAGCTGTAGGCTGACCTCCTTCGTCCAGCTGGTAAAAAGGGTTACCGAAAATTTTGTAGGGGGGTTAATCTTCTTGCAGTGAAGAAGCGTGAAAGTTCGAAGAGGTGACCATTTACTTTCGGGCACAAGCCATCAATTCCATTCCCGGACACCATTAACGAGCAGTCGTCAGCATAAGAGACAATCGACATTCCCGCTGGTGGTTGAGGGAGCTTTGATATGTCGAAATTAAGGCAGATCTCCATAGAATGCGTATACTACAAAGATGTGCGCCAGAAAACTGCAACGATTGCTGGAGTAGATTGTGTGAATTTGAAATTAAATTATAGGTGACATTAACCCCGATGATTTCACTAAGACTGAAGCGTGCGAACCATTACCAAACAAAACAATGGTATTAACTTCAGTCGCAGACATTCGCCATTATGCCACACTTTCAATTGTTCGCAACAGTTCCAATTATATTTACGTTCTCTTTCAGAAAATTTTTTTTCACAAGCAATGCTGGAAAGTGTGATAAATACCGTCACATTAATTCATATTTCGCTTTGTCATTTTTATTTTGACTTTTGTTTTCCTTTGAATTCGCGTATGCGTGCAGGAGACTGAGATTACTTTATTCTTCACTTTTCACGACTCTTATCAATTGTGTGCGCTTTGTGTGGTGTGGGCATTTGTTTTTGTGGAACATAAAAGTGGGTGATGTGGGCGTCATGCGAAGAAAAGCAAATGTCAAGAGCAAATGCAAATTGTATTTTTGTACTTAAACAACTTAAACAACAAAGGCAAAAGCCAAACCATAAGTAAAAGTAAAAGCAAAATCAAAATGCAAGTGCCGATATTACGAGCCTGTCTCGACAAAGGCATTCGCTTTCGCATTCGCATTCGGAATCATTACAAACATACATCCACACATAAAATGCGCCTTCGTGGCTCGTGCATATGTTTTTCTTTATGCTTTTGGGCCTCTATCGCAGGACAGCTGGTGGAGTCCGTATCATCGACATTTGAAAGTGGCGCAAAGAAAGTGTTTCAGTTGAATTTGTGACTCGATGCCGAGCGAACGTCTAATGCGGAAAAGTCGGGAAAACAAATTTTCACATTGCGGCGCAACGGCTGTTGATAACACGACGACGGGTTGGACGCGTTTAAGACGAGTGCGCGAGACGAGTATGTTTGTACATATTTACATATGTGATACGGCGCGGTATGTGAATACGCTTAAGCAGTAGGACCCATAAAAAAAAAACAATGTGAAAGTCGCTTGATTTTAATGCAACGCCAGCGAAATGAATTGAAAATTTAATGTAGCGCAAAAAGACAAAGGGTGTGAAAGTGTGATGGTGATTCGCGAAAGTGAAAGTGTACGGAAAATGACAGTGGTGTCGGATTGCGGTGTTAGCGAAGGATTCATGTGAAAAGTGTAGAGAGAATTGTGTTTTGTTAGAAATGAAATTAGGTAATTCAATAAAAAAAAAAACTACTGAATATAAATATGCAAAGTAACTAATGAAACATAATACTTTTTGTGGCAAGTATCTTGCCAGGCAAACGAAGAAAAAATAAATTGTGCGGTCGATTTTAAGTAAAATATTGCACTAATTAAACTGAGTGTAAGTAACTAGTAGAAACAGAATCAAAAGTATTTTAAAGCTTGCTTTAGCAAAATATTTTTTTATTCTTAAAATTAAAAACAAAATAGCCTTAAAAAAAATCATCGAATGAGTTTTTGAAAATCTTAATTTAAACTTTTAAACTTCAGAGTTTAACGTGTATAAATAAATTATGCATATTGAACTTCCACAATCTAAAGAAAAGCTATGTTGTAACAAAATTATCTGAATTAATTTTAGTGACTTTTAGTAAATGATATAAAAAAAAAATAATTCCTTAGTGCTAATTTCTGTTTTGTGTGTTTAGATGCACACATAAATTTTTATAAAAATTGGGTAAGTAGATTCAATACCGTCAATAATTGTATTTATTTCTCGAAGATTAAACCCAATTGATGAGATATTGCCATATAAAGATTTCTCTGAGTGCATTGGCTCACAGCTTATTTCCCGCAGCTTCCATTTATCAGTTTAGATAAGAATAAAATGAAAAATAGTCAAATTTAAAGAAAAAATTGAATGCCAATATTTAGTTAAATATTTTACTAAAAGCACAGACAAATTAAAATTGTGCCTGCCGGACGACAGTAATGCGCATTAAGGAGCCGCAAGGTTGTGGGTTTGAGTCCCAGTAGAATTTCCTTTTATTTCTTTTTTATTCATTTTTTTATAAGTTCTACATTTTCTTAACGTTGCTTTCAGTTAGTGGTTGACTTTTTTAATAAAATTAAACTCTAAAAATTTAAATTAACTAACAGTAAAATAAAAAATTTGATATAGAACAAAATAAATGAGAATAAAATAAAATTAAATATAAAAATCAAATAAAATAAAAGAATTAAAAAATAAAATAAATCATAGAAACAAAAAAATGTTAGGCAATCGCTCCAACCGAGAATCGAACTTGTAACCTACAGACCTGTAGCACGAGTTATGAGTCCTTGTTAGGAATTAAAAGTACACAAGAGATT
>NW_023458565.1:14304738-14311356 GCF_013731165.1 Rhagoletis pomonella
TATATGTGTATGTATCTAGTGTTTAGGTTAGCGTCGTTAACTCACGCAACTCTCACCACTCTCACAGCTGGCCATTTTTATCAGTGTTGTCATCGAAAATTCTCCTGATCCGAGTTGATTCCCAAAAATTTCGCGCATTTGTTCGGCTGCTTATTACGCATTTGAAAGAGGAAAATGCCTGAGTTAATGCTAATAAAGGCTGTTTATGCAAATAAGCGAGCCCGTTTGTCACCCGTATAAGACAGCAAGCATTCGCAGAAATACCTTCTCACACACGCGAAGGAACGAAATGCAGCTGCATAGCCAGAACTTTGCTCTCACCTTATTTCAGGCAGGCACTTTGTGATTATGATACATTCGTAATTTAAAAAGGTATTATTCCTGAATTAAATACATATATTACAATGCTTGGGGCTTGTCGAAAACTTTTGAAAAAAGCAGATGAGCTTCCAGATTTTTGAAAGAAATGGGACGACTGAGTCTAATGCCTTTCGTTTCTGCTTTTAGAGCCATAGCCAAATTGACAAGTAGTTGCTTTTCTTCAAAAAGCATTGGTTCTGATGTACGGAAATGTATAAAGGAATTAAAAATTATCATTAAGAGAACGGAAGTTTCCGAAACTTTAAAGATTCGCCTTAAAGTAGCCCATAATGTGAATTGTTTGAACTTATAAGAAAATCAGGTTTAAGGTATATGGTCGGATTAATCTGGTGAATAAATTTACAGAAAATTTCTAAAATTTTGTGACTCATAAGATTAATATTGTTGAAGATCCTGACTTACTTGGTGCGATTAAACAAAGAGTGGTTGAATTCTTTTCCAAGCACTTTTAAGAGTTATTAGTGTTGTTGTGTTTAAATTGCCTAATGCAAAAGAACAACATCAAAATTCATAAAAAATTAAGTCGACTTTAACTGCTTTGTAAATAGGAAATTTGCATGAAACTTTACAAAGCTCTTTAAATCTATTTTTTTTTTTTTTTGTGAATTAGGTCATAAAGATACAAAAAATTACAAAAATGAAAATTAGAAAATTTGGCCAGTTTATCACAAGAGTGATGGCAAGAATTTGCTAATGTTTCCAATTATTGATCCAACATTTTGGATCCGCCATTTAGAATTTAACTAGTAGCTCAAAAAAAAGTCTCAGCTGTGATTTTGGTTTTTAAGATTTTTTATCCTCCAAATACTCAGAAATAACTCCATGAATTTTTGTCATTTAAACACCGGACGTAATTTTTCGGTACTTTGAAAACAGAAAACAGTATGTAAATACTTACATACATAATTTTTCAAAAATTAAATATTTGCCTTAATTTATAATAATTTAACACTCGTCATAGACTTTTCGTAACTTTAAAATTGTCAATAAAAGTTTGGTCATTTAAAAGGGAGACAGAAACTTGCGGTCAAGGAAAAACTTGACATAATTTTTGGCAATTTAAAAAAGAGATTTACTTTTTTGTTTTTAAAAAACCTTCGCGTAAATTTACGTACATAGAGCTACATTTTTGGACATATAAAACTGAAAATAAAATTTTGGTCATTAAAAACTGGACATAAATTTTTGCCCATTTAAAAACTGGCAATAAACTTGTAGTCACACGAAAATTGCAGCAAAATTTTTAGTCAATTAAAAAAAAAAACCGCATAGTTTTTGGCCATTAAAAAACTGGACATATATACATATATGGTCACTTAACAGATGAAAATGGTTTTATATCGACTGCTGAGTGGAAGATCGACCTATATCGGCAGCCAGCTCGAAAACGCTCTATCTCAAAAAAGTTTCCAAGAACGCCCTATATCTTAGAAAAAATATCAGTAGCATTAAGGTGAAGCGTTTTTTGTCAGAAAAAATTAAAAAAATAACTTGAAGAATTAAAAAGAAGTTGAGAATCAAAAATAAAATTGCTTAGAACTAATCATGTCAGCAAGCACATGATTCACAGAGTATTTAAACTGTAACCAGTTGGTTTTCTTATTGCAGCAATACATTTTGTGGGAGTATTGGGAAAATCCTACCACTCTAATATATCACCCTAATGCCTGTAAATTTTAGCTCACCATAAATCATTAAACTTTTGCTATATTTTTCATTATTTCAGTAGAACTATTTAAAAGAAATGCTATTGCCGTATGTATGTGTCACCCAGGTTCGGCCAAAAAAAAATATTTTTTTTTTTTGTAAATGCCTTGAAAAATACTTTAGACACTAGTTTGTATGGCGACTTTTTTGTTTGCCTCTAAGGTGATTCGGTCTCAAGCACATAGTTTGCTCTGAGATCCATACACCACCATTTAGCTCTTCATCCAACCATATTTACTTACTTATCGCTGGAGAGTGTTTCAAAGCTTATTGGGAATTCGTTACCTGTCCATGCCGCGGAATTCGTCAATTTATAGATACCTTCTATGAAAATGACGAGGAAAGTATAGGGTTATTCAATCAAAAATCAACACTTTTGAAGAACTTTGTCGAATGCAGCCTTAAAATCAAAAGAAAAAATTCCTCTATTTTTTGTTTTATTTTTGTGGAAGATCAAATTAATCGCAGCGGCTAGACTGTTAATATTATCCGTTGTAGAATATTGCTTTCTAAAGCCTGCTAGTCAACCTATTATTTAGAAAAGCCATCATGACCTTATAAATGCAACTTTAGACCTACACATAAAAAAGAAAAAAAATATATAAAGTGAAAAAAAACACAAAAATTAAAAAGAAACGAAAACGACGATTTAAAACGCAACCAATAAAAAAAATATATTTTTTAAGTTAAATAAGCAAAATTGGTATATGTTTAGAAAATAATTAACGCAAACTAAGATTTGAATTGCAAATATTAAGTGAATGTTGTTTTTGCTGATATTTTTATAATCACGCACTGCTAATTAAAATGTGACATTTAAATGGAGTTTGTATCTCAAGAAAACTTGTTCTAAAAAGTAGGCTTCTCTACGCTAATGAACTGATAGTAAAAAGTGGCATACATATATGTTTATACATATATATGTACATATTTACACTAACTAGTATATTAATATTAATTTATGCTACGCACTACACCTACTGTCATTACCATATGTATATGTATAAGTTATTTCATTTTTATTACGTTTTATTCCATTTTATTGATTGGTTCGATAAAAATTTATTGCTTTTAAATGCTTGATTATGTTGATTCGTTTTTATTTTTAATGACCTTGGTATTTAAATTTATAATTTTTTCAGCCAGTTGAGGTAGTAAACCTCTGCTTATGTAATATTTATTCTATTTAAATAAAATATTCTACGGTATATAAAATTGTATGCTAATATAATATTGAGGAAATCGAATCTGTAACTTTTTTAAAGGGCTAAGTATGTGATTTTACAGATACTCGGACAAAGGAATATTTTTTCAAAAAAGCTATAGATATGTATGTGTGTACATATCGAGCCCTAACCGCCAAAAGGGCGTAAGCAACAAAAAGTAAATTTTTCAGTAGGCGTGTTTTTTTTTTTTATTAACACGGCAATTACTGTAGATACTAACGTGAAGGTCAACGAAGAAGTTACGTTTGTTGTTAGCTATATAATACTGATGGTTTTATTTGTCCATCTTTAATTAAAGAGGTGATTTTATCGCTACGCCCTTTTGCCGTCACAAAAAATCGGCTGCAGCAAGCAACTGCGGCGGTTAAGCCAAAAGATATATTAAAAAAAAAAAATCATGTTTATGCATTAACAAAAACCATTTTGATGCCTTTAACTCATTTCTTGTATTCTTGTTATTAAGAAAACAACTCTACATACATACGTTATTGGATAAAATACTATTTCTCTATAAAAACTAATGCTGATTTCGTTTGTCCCCAAAAATGTTGTTCTTCCATGGTGCAAAATGTGTTTGACGTTACACTCAACCCTGTAAAAGTGCATGTTTTGCCTACTTATCCTTATCGGGCTCACGCCGTTCATAATATTTTCATTTTAAGCAACCTTCTGCTTTACAGGGCAACCATCTCTCCTGACAAAGCATCAATGGGTAGAGGATGAGCCTTTTTTGCCTTATTGGAGTGCAATATTTTAAGAAACGAACATAGGATTTTTTTCTTCTTATACTAACTCTTCAGAAGAATCGGTGTCGCTGTATGGGACAATAGCGCCTTTAGTATACCATATATATGTATGTATTATATTTTTTATACTTTTGATTAAAAATCTTAATCCACCAGAAATATATGTATTTTTACCTTTGTTTGTGAATAGTCCATATTTGGAAGAAATATGTTAATTGTAAAATCAATAATTTTTGAAGCAAGCTTTCTAAATATGAACGAAATCGGATCATAAATACTGGTTTAGCAGACTCGTGCGCCACCTATCGGCAAAATTTTTAGTGCAGTTATTCCATTTTCCGAGCGCTCCAAATTTAACTCTCTGGGTTAGATTACATTTAAATTGGATTGCCTAGTACGAGAATTTCAAAATATTTGTTCGCATTTTATCCGAATTCGGTTAGAACGTATTCAACAGTTATAAATTCAATTATGAAGAAATAATAGCCAAATGTATGATATCAAACCAGCACCACTGCTGTATATACCCTGCAAACCAAAGTTCCCGAAATCTTAACGAAATCTTTAGGATTATCTCATTTCTGTAACGATTTTTTTACGAATTTTCAAAGAAAATTATATGAAGTGGTTGACACGAACTCGTAAAGAAATTTCTGTTCGAAAAATAAAGAAAATTCTGGAAAAATTCTAAAAGATATTCTTCACATAGCAGCATTATTGTCGTTGCTTCACAGATTTTCTTCCGAAATTTCGTAAAAGAATGGAAGTGTGCGTAATTTATTTCATTTTAGAAAATTCGGAAAAAAATCGAATGGGATCTTTCCGAATTCGTTAAAATTTCTTTACGATTCAGAATACTCTGAAAAAATGGTTTGCAGGGTACATACATGTATATGTGTGTATGTGCATGTGTATAATTAATGAGAATTGCTCATAAAATATTTATTTGATTTTAATACGATTTAATTTCTGCGCTGCTGCCAAATGTTCATAAAAAAACAATTTATTTTATCACTTCAAAGCAAAAGTCGCATCATTTGATTTAGCAGATGAAGCTTAAAAATTTTGAATGTAAATGCGTTTTCAACACATACTCGCATCGTATTGGTTGAAATTTTTTGACAGTAAAATTTAACAATAAATATTTAAAGCACTCTTGGCATTTTAAAAGCAAAAAGTACAACAAAAGTGGTGCCATATGTGGGGATGCATGCAAGCCAAGCCAAGCAATTACTTAGGTGCGGAAAATACATACATATGTGGAGGCCGTTTGTATCGTCTGCATTTTTTTTAGCACCCACAGCGAAATTTAAATAAAGAGGGGGTGTTCAAAATTTTGCTAAACCATTTTAATCAAATTCGACTTTTTTCCTATAAATGTATGTAAATGCACAAAAGCTCCCAACAATGCAATTAAAGCTAAAAAAGCTTTTAGTTAGTTAAAGTCGTGCATGATTTTGCGAGCACAATAACCTTGCTGGTGGTGCATAAAAATAAGCGAAATTATTTTTAGCGCAACATGAGTGAAAGGACAAGCCACAAGAAATATTTATAGATACTCCCGCCATGTTAAGGTAAAAGGAAATTAGTAAAAAATTTGTAATGGATTGTTAATGTGGATAAAAAAGCAATGAAAATAAATAAAATAAAATTAACCAAAAACAAAGTAAAGCGAAAATTACAACAAAAAAAATGAATACAATGCAATCAATTCTTTTACTATTCAAATGTGATGCTGCATTACCGTTAGTACATAAATTTGATAGCCTTTTGTTAGCAGTAACTCTTAAAGTGCTGGCTGTTGTAAGAAAATGCACTAAATATAACCCGTAATTGATTACCTTGTGTTGCCTTTTTATGCCCAATAGTAACAACATTTACGCGTAAATATACGGGCATACACACACACATATGTACGTGCATATGTGTGTATGCACATGCGTGCCTCTATAATCGTGACTGTGAAATGCTTGTGCACTTGTAAGTGCGCATACCAACAAAACGGCAGTCAATTAAATTATTTTTAAGCCCACATAATAAAATTGAGCAAAGAATTAATTTAAAATGCAAATTGTGTAGACCAAAATGGAAAACGTTCTTTGCCATAAAAATAACAAAGGAAAACAAATGAGTGCATAACTTTAAGGTTGGGGTAACATTGATGCATTTATACCCAATGCATGTGTGCATAAAATTGTGATTGGATTGCTAAGCGCATGAAGAAGAATAATACAATATGCTGATTTATGAGTTCGTTAAAGAATAATGGCCGTATTCATAAAAATAAAGAAGACTTTAAATGATTTCTAAATCGAATATTTTTATGCCACATTATAAATATCTTTAATTCAATTTTATTTTTTATTTTTTATAAATAAGGCATAAGGTTGTAATGCAATCACATTAAAAGTATAAAACAATAAAAGGTTGGAGCATTACTTCAATGGAAAGTTTCTTTTTGACTCGAAAAGTTCGGTTATGTACATTAGACTATGCCAAAGAAAACGAATGTTTTTTTCGTTCGGTTCCATATGAAGATTTCGTTGTCGGTCACCAAA
>NW_023458565.1:14311456-14319359 GCF_013731165.1 Rhagoletis pomonella
ATATGTACATACTCGTACATGGCGTTTGAGTAACACTTCCCACGTTAACGTTTGAATTTTATTTCACTCGTAATGCAAGCTTAAAGTTCAAAAATCTTGGAGAACGACAAGATGTAAAAGAACGGTACGGTATACAGATCCATTATAGACGCCGCAATATTAAGTTTACGTGTCCATACAGTGATGTTAATATCTAACGGAAATTTTTACTTGTTTACCTACACGTTATTACTTTTCTTGCTTAGTGCAATAACTAAGTAATTTTAGGCAGCACAGCGTCCGTCGGCACCTACTAGCAGTAAAGATATGGAGAACTTCGGATTTAGCTCTAAATATGGAACCAACCTAATATTCCCTACTGCATAAGCGCAGCGGTATAAATTATATAAAAATTTATTTTTCAAAATTAAAAAAATAATAGCTAACACTAAGTATAAAATGCATACTTATTTACATAGCTTCCACACTATAAGCAAACAATGTTCTCTTAAAATTGCTTGCCATTCTCTTAGCGCTACCCAAAAACTGCGCAAATCCGCTCTTCAAACTCAAAAATGTATTTGCTGTGTTTTTGCCAAAACATTTGTAGTTATCATTACTACATATATGTAGCAAGAAAATTTGTTAGCTTCACACTCAGCTGTTATTTGCATTTGTTTTCGTTTGCACTTTCACCTTCTCAAAGCATTCTGCAGTTTACCGGCAATTTGTAGCCGAGTTGGTCCATGGATGTCATTCGTGTTTGTTATGCTGATATCCAAATGTATGTATGTATGCATGTTTGTAGAGGTGTAATTCGCTTTGAATGCATGATATGTTTGTATGTAGATATGTACATATCTCTACTGTTTTCATTTTTGTTGTGCCATTGTGTGCGTTTTTTTTTTGGTTGTTGCCCATATTGCACTGCTTGTGTCGCAAGTGGCATCCGCTCCTGCAGCAAAGTGAAGACCTCCAACTTTATGTTACCGAATAGCAAATATTCCAAGTCTGCTCAACTGGTGGCACGTTTTCGGTAGACAACTTTTTTTTGAAATGCCTGTCAGATACATTTGGATTGTTATTGCTTTTGCTTTTTTGCTTTTGCCAGTCGTTTTATTGCAATTGCTCTCGAACAAACACACACACACAGCTTCCACAGAAGTTTTATGAATGAAACTGTGCGACGCCATCTTCTTCAACGCGACGAAATCGTATCAGTGGCCACTGTTGTGTTTACTTTGAATTGAAATGGAATTTAGGATGGAGGTTTTGTTTTTGATTTATTTTGCGGTATTTTTTGACACCTAATTTCATTTCGTTTCATTATATGTATGTATTAATGACTTTAATTATTTATTCGCACACATGAATAACTTGGCATGGATGCATTCAAACTTTTGTATGCCAGGGTGTAAATATGATTTCATGGTAATGATTAATTTTAGTATTCAAATTTGTATTATTTTCTCATATTTCTTTGGATAAGGTACTAAAACTTTTCATTTCCTTCTTTCAGATCTCTAAAAATCGATTTTTTTTATGCAGAAATTTAAATTACTAAAACTTAATTTAATTCTTCAATTTTGTTTTAGTTTTTGTCAATTGCGAGAGAAAGAAGAGAAATATGTAATTGCCACTTTGATTCCTAAATATTGGTGAAACCCAAGAGTAAACGTGCCCACACGGCGTATGATCAACTTTTTTTAGAAAATTAATGAAATTGAAAAAATCGTAAGAGGGTTCATCTCAAACGTAAAACGGTTTAGTTTCAAAAAAAATTAGCACTTTTATTTATTTATGACGACAGAAAACTGTAATTTTTTTTAAGTGCACACAAAAGTAAGGCATATTAACTGAAAGAGTTGGTAACAAAAAAAAATTTTTGCTTTTGCCGGTTTAAGGGAGTAAATATGTGGGTACACCCGACATATTTAGTCTTATTCTATACCTTTCCAACGATATCTTATATATTGAGCTGGAAAGATATAGAGCTAAACTGATTTTGGTCCATGTCTCCACTAAATATGAGATGCTTTGCGGTGTATATGCACGGTGGGTCGCAACCAAGTTCAACCCAAAAGTCTGGGCACTTCAAATTTTCTTGTGAATTTCTTTTCTGTTATGTTTTCTAATTAATTTAAGACAAAAAAGAAAACAAATCGTTAGACAGTTTTTTGAGAAAATTGAGTTTTTGTATTTTTTGTGCTGAAGACATTGTTACTCAACAGTAAATTCAAACTAAAGGTCTTGGCAATTCAGATTTTCTTTTTTGAGTTTCAGGAATTTAGGTGCAACAAAAACTAGGAAGGTTTTTTTCCAGGATGTTTCGACTCGTATGCCTTTGTGGGCGTGGCTGGTGCCTGCTATTCGAAGAAAGACAATTTTTTAAACTACCACTGAGGCCGCACTACTCATTCCATACCATTGATATGAATATCAGTAGAACGGTCTTAAAACAAGCTATCTAATGCTGTCTTTTGTTTATGAAATATAAATATGTTATAAGGTTATCGCCTGAAAACTAAAAGTCGGGCTGCGCAAAATATAGATTTAGAGCATTTTCTCAAAAACTGCTCCGTCGATTTTTTTCTAAGTTTCCCGAAGTCTAGCCCGAAACCTTAGCTTACATTTAATATAAAACTTATATCTAGAAAAAATCTTGTTGTGGAGATATTGCGATTAAAATAAAAAAAAATTAAAAATTGCTCCAAATAGCGACGAATAGTTAAAAATTAGCATATACCTTTAATTTGGTTACTTTAAGTTATCAACATAACATACCCGATTCTCCGCAAAAAACTGTCCAGTTCCCGATTGCCACCCAACCCCGAATTCAAATCGGGGAATTTCCCTGCATGCGATACATAATTTGTAGACTGTGTATGTCGCTTTCCGATTTTCATAGAAAGCTTTTTAATTTTGCTGGTCTGTAACATTTTTTCCAAAATTTTAATTGAAACTATGTACGCAATATGTAAACTATGCATATGTACGCTTATCACGCGAACTTTGTCTCCCTGGAACGAAGCATATGTACATTATTACCTACATTTGTACATATGTATGTATGCATTTAGTTGATAAGTTTTTAAAATTTTTCATATTAATTATTATTTTTTTTTTTTCATAATTTTCGAAAAATTTTATGTTTCAATGGAAAAATAAAACATTTACATTATTGTTTCGATTTTCGTTGATTTTAAATTTGGTATCCCCAAATAACTGAAATTAAGTAAAACACCTCTTTGAGGTAAAATTTTCGAGTGACGAAAGCTGAACTAAAAACACAAAATATATAATATCAATTTCGTGACGAAAATTATACGCATTTTTTTAACTGACTTGGAAAATGAAGGGACATATTTTCATTTATTCGGAACTTTGCACAGTTCAGTCTACTTTTAAAAACACAAACTGAAAAATTTAGCTTTTAGTTGTAGTGAGGCTGTCTGCATTTGCCGTAGAGAGTTTTAAAAAATTGCCCTCGACCACACAAGGGTTTTTTTTTTTTAATTTTTAATCAAATGTAAAACAAATGTTTTAATAAAATATTTTTTACCATTTATGAGAAAAGACGCCGCAAATCACAAAACACAAAGCGCTCAACATGATATGCTTCACAATAAATACATCACAATATATGCCTTTAACATAGTACATTGCTTTATGGTATACATACGTATGTATGTATGTATGTATATTAGACCGCAACACCTTCCAAGCGAACAAAAAAGTTCGCCGTACACTCCTGAGTCTAAAGTAATTTTGCAAGGGATTTTCGAAAAAAAAAATTTGGTCGGGTCGGGTCGCCTTTTGCATTTTTGACTGGCATTTACGTACATTCGGCAATAAAAAATTTTTTAAGTGAAACTTCTTTACGCTTGTTTGGGTGTAAACCCAGATATCTATGTATCGAAAAAGTGGCACAATTGTTGTGCTTTGTAGCCTAATTCTGTATCGGTGACAAACATTTTTTCACTGACACATTTAAACTTTTTCATTTATTTTTAAAACTATGACAAGAATTTGTCACTGATACAGAATAGAGCCTTTAATTTCAAACTCCAATGAAGGGGAAAATAAAACTCAAATTAAGTTTAAAACTAAGATTAATACTGAGATTAAGATTGAGATTAAGGTTAACATTTAAGTTAAGATTAAAAATCAGATAAAATTGAATATTGCGATTGAGATTGGCGATAAGGTCAAAATTAATAAGATTAAGAATAAGATTAAGGTTAAGATTAAGACTAAGATAAATATTTAGATCAAAATTAAGATTTAGACTAAGATGAAGGTTAAGATTAAAATTGAAATTAAAACAAGTAAGAGCAGCGCTGTCTTCGGCTATGCCGAAGGCTTCATACCTTTCATGAACATCTGCAAATTTTACTTTGACAGATTACTGATTTTGAATACATCTGCATACATCGATAGAGGAGTTACATACATATATAAAAATCGCATCTAAATAATCAGAGGTATGGAAGATATACTTTATATGGCACCAATCTAAGTAATTTTCACTGCTATGTGATCGGTATGTAAACTGGTAACACAATTTATTAGGTTTAGTTTCCTACATAAAGGAGATATATGGCAAAAACTGGTATCTGAACAATCAGTGCTATAGGAGATAAAGCTTATACAGCATAGATTTTGATGATTTTCTCAGTAGACTTTGTATTATTATTTATAAAATATCTTACGAAATTTATCGGTTTTAGCTGTTCAAATAAAGAAGTTTTACAGTAAAATCCCATATCTGAACAATCGGATGTATGGAAGATATATGTTGCAGTCATCCGATCCTTGTTATTTTCACTGTAAGTATTCTGTTAATAATGAGTGAAAATGGTGCGAAATTTCATGTTCCTAGCTGCATAAATGGAGGAGATATGATAAAAGACCTCATATCTGAACAATCAGTTGTATGGGGGCTGCAGGTTATAGTGACCCGATCTTCGTTTTTTTCACTGTAAGTCTTCTGCTAATAATGAGTGAAAACAGCGCGAAATTTCATGGTCCTAGCTACATAAATGCATGAATTATAACGAAAAATCTCATATCTGAACAATCAGTTGTATGGGAGCTATAGGTTATAGTTATCCGATCTTTTTAATTTTCACTGTAAGTTTTCTGTTGATAATTATTGAAAACAGTGCGGAATTTCCTGTTCCCAGCCATATAAATGGAGGAGTTATAACGAAAAATTTTATATCTGAACAATCAGTTGTATGGGAGCTATAGGTTATAGTGACCCGATCTTTGTAATTTTCACTGTAAGCATTCTGTTGATAATGGGTGCAAGTGCTGCAAAATTTCATGTTCGTAGCTGCATAAATGGAGAAGTTATAACGAAAAATCTCATATCTGAACAATCAGTTGTATGGGAGCTATATGTTATAGTGGTCCGATTTTTCCGGTTCCGTCAAATTATTAATGCATTATAAAAATACACGCACATACCAAATTTGATCAGGATATCTCGAAAACTGAGAGACTAGATTGCATACAAACAGACAGACAGACGGACAGACGGACATGGATAAATCAACTCAGCTCGACGTTCTGATCATATAAGTATACATTTTAATGGGTCTATCTCTTTTTGCTCTGGTACTTACAAACATCGGACCAAAGTTATAATACCCTTTCATGCTCATGAAAGGTATAATTAAACTTAACATTAAAATCAAGATTGAGCATGATATTGAGATTAACACTAAGATTAAGATTAAGTTTAAGACTGATATTGAGGTTAAGAACAAAATTAAGATTGAGATGAAGATTAAATTTAAAATTAAGAATAAGATTAAGGTTAAGATTAAGATTAAAATTGAGATTAAGATTAAGATTTGGACTAAGGTTAAGGTTAATATTAAGGTTAATATTAAAATTAAGATTAATATTAAAATTAAGATTAAGATCAAAATTGAGGTTGATATGGAGATTAAGACTAAGATTAACATTAAGCTTAAGGTTGATATTGAGGTTAAGAACAAAATTAAGATTCAGATTAAGATTAAGATTCAGGTTGAAACTGAGATTAAGGCTAAGATTAAGATTAAGATTAGGGTTAACGCTAACACTAAGATTATGGTTCAGACTAAGATTAAAATTCATATTGAGATTAATAGATACTAAGATTAAGATTGAGATTCTGAGTAAGATTAAGATCAGGAAAAAATTAAGATTAAGATTGAGGTTGATATTGAGATTAAGACTAAGATTTGGGTGAGCTTTAGTTTTACTGACATTAGGGTGGTAAGGGTTACAAGAACTGAGATCTGGTGGCTAAGTGCCAGAGCGGAGTACTTGAGCTCAATGAACTTTAAAAAAAAAAAATCCTTATATATCATAATTTAAGATCGAACTGTAAGTGGCGAAAATGTGACAAAAAATTAAAAAAAAATCCTTTCGTTCAGCTAAAAGAAAACATTCTTCGCCATTGTCTTGCAAATATATCGTACTGTAATGCCGAAGATATAACGAAAAATTTAAAAAGGCGACCCCAAAAATATTTTAGATTCAGAAGTATACGGTGAACTTTTTTTCGGCACTGTCTAATGTTCATACATATGTACATATACGAATACCTAATGCCCCCGCATCTGTGCATATGTGTGTTTGTACACACCATTGTAAACACATTTGTCATAATCTCATCACCGCACTATCACTCAAATTGTATTAGGTCGTATGAGGAAAGCTCTTCGTGGAAAAAAACATACATACATACATACATACGGAGAAAAGAAAAAGAGTCCAAAAGGGCAGGCGCGTCAAGTAAGCCATCTTAGGGAGAATGCTGCAGCACGTACACATAAATAAATAAATGAATAAAAGCACGCGTATCAAATATTCATACAAAAATACACATAAACATACATATGCACATTTATGTAAACGTAAATTTTTTTTCTCATATGGGGCTACAGACATTTTAGCGCTGCTTACATGAATTCAATACCACACACACACTCCCAACTCCTGTGAATTCTTAGAAAAAAGCGGTGGCAAATATAATTCGCACACATCCACAGATATATGTACAAAGGTACATTGTAGCAAATATGCTGTCAGCTTACATTTGCCAGCTGAGCCAAGCTGCTACAAATACCCGTACAATCACGCTAGACTTAAGCCAGCCAGATCGCCCAGGTTGAGCTGTGTGTCTCGGCGATTTCTATTAAATATATATGCTTATATATCATTTTTTTCTTTTTGTATTTTTGCGTCAAAAGGCACGCCATTTCAAATCTTCGTCTGATGCGGGATATTTGAAAATTTGTGTACATACATATATACTAGGTTGTTCGATTATTCGCCTTTTTTCCAAAAATCGGTTTTCGAGTTATTCTAAAAATTGCAATTAAAAAAAAAAACGGTTTCCGATTTTTAAATTAAGAAAAAAATCGAATAAACCGGTTTTATTCTGCATAGTTTTAGAACGCTTGTCTTGGTATGAAGTCATGACCAAAAATTACAATTTTATTAAGAAAATAGCAAAGCTAAATAAGTACAAAGTTTTTTTAGATAAAAATAAAACATATAAAAATCAGTAAAAAAATTCACGTTTGGCCTTTTTTTAATACTTTGTTAATTTTTTTCTGACTTTTCCGGTTTTGAGGGAGACACCTGGTACAATTGCTGGTCCTAGCAACATCAATAAAAATTTTTTGAAATAGCTTTCGCGCCTCGGCAGATAATACCAAACCTCCGAGTGTACTTCTGCCATGGACAATATGGATATAAATGATTGCAAAACTATTTAGGGGTTTAACTTAAACGAAAACATCGAAAAACTTAAAACTTTTAATGAGTGGTCAATATTTGGATGAATTCAAAAAACCGATTTGTGCGATCAAAAAAAATCCGGTTTATTCGATATTCAAAAAATCAAGATTTGAAAAAAAAA
>NW_023458565.1:14319459-14322925 GCF_013731165.1 Rhagoletis pomonella
TTTGAAAAATTGTCCTTCATTTTGAATCCATATTTATGGTCACCGTAGTTATCGGGGGTATAAGAGTCCTCTTTGTTAACAGGTTTCCCTGGCTCCCTAATACCCACAATTCTGGAATGATGAGAGTTGTTATCGACAAATTGAGGATCTTGGTGAGGTAGTCTGCCGCCGCACACAATTTTTATTTTACGTTTTTGAAAGATTTGTCCTTCCGATGTCCACCCGTACTTCGACGATGGTGAAAGTAAAAGGCCGAAGTCAGCTGTTTGTGCAGCCTTCGCGCAGAACTCCACGACAAGCTTTTCAGGCGTTCCGCGCTTTTCATGCTTTCAGCAATAGCCGAATTGTGTAGTATTGTGGAGTTTTACTATTCGGGTTCCAATATAAATTAGCGGCTGAAGTAGCTCGATGATCGGGCTCGACGAATGGTATTTCCTCTCTGTCATCACCCTTCCTCGGGTTAGCCAGAGACATTACGGTTGACCAAAGCGCACTCACGCCTGACATGATTCACAGATCGACAGCATCATCAATGGACATGCTAATTTACTGGTAGAACCGTATCAACTGGAAAATTGGTGCGGGTTCTCTGATAAGCGTCTGAAAGTGATGAAGGTAAGATAGAGTAAGCACTGTGACCTGTAAGTCTATTGCGCCCTCAGCTCATCACAAAACCCCTAGGGTTAGACTCTATAAATTTCAGAATGGATCCCGGGGTATGCTTCGCCATAGATGTCCTATACTCCTCTCTCTTCTACGTAAAACGGTCTCACACTCGAGAAGAAAGTGTAATGATGTCTGCTTGGCGGGGTCACAGAAGCGACTTAGGTCGCTAGCTTATGCAAATGGCGTCTTAGCCTACAATGGCCCGTCAAAATGCCTGCAAAAATTCTTAGTTTCTCCTTGACGCGGACCGGTGGTGCTATTTCCTTTCTGAGCGCCTCTTTTATCGTGCGGAAGACTTATCGAAAGGAAGGACGGGCTCAGGTTCTGTCGAGGTCGAGGCTGCAGCCATGCTGGCTATCTGTTCGCCTTCCTCATTGCCATCAACTTCCATGTGCACTGGTATCCATAACATTAGGATATCATTAATTTCAGCCATGACATTAAGCTTCTCTATACACTCTAGGACCACGAAGGTTTTATTAACCTCGAAGGAGT
Source organism: Rhagoletis pomonella (assembly GCF_013731165.1). Classification (NCBI taxonomy): domain Eukaryota; kingdom Metazoa; phylum Arthropoda; class Insecta; order Diptera; family Tephritidae; genus Rhagoletis; species Rhagoletis pomonella. The sequence goes on from NW_023458565.1 coordinate 14,320,621, forward strand.
AGAGAGTTTTGAGTGCCTCTTGACTATCACTTAAAATTAGTTAAATCTGCATACAGACTGCTGGCATAGACTTCCGCATGGAAAATGCTTATAAAGGTTCCCACGGCCGCCGAAAACGGCAGTCTTAGGCCATACATATACGTAAGCCTAGCCACCTTCAAGTTTCTTTCGTAAACTGCTATGTATACATATCATCTGTGGGGAGCAGAACCAATGACAGCTGGAAGCCTAGCTTGTCTCTGTGATAAGACGACCTTACCTTTGCCAAAGCCCCCTCTCGTGAAATTTGGGAGAGTTCGCATTGCAGCCTGCTGTTCAAATGTAATATGCAGTGGAGGCATTTGGGCTTTGCCTCCGTATGCCAACGCACCTCAAACGAGGAAGCTTGATGAGGATCTGTCTCACCATTATCTGCAATTACTACAGTGCCCACCATCAGCAGGTGTGCTGCTTATTTATTAGACCTGCGCTATTTTCTCATACTCCTACCCTGCTCGGCCAATAAATTGACCTATAATCATTTGACTACTTGCTCCCATGCGGGTTTCATCTCTTCACCTACATAATATATAATATATTATACATATATATTATTTAGGTTTTATCAAAATTATAGTGAATTTTATGAAATTTTCACAATTTTCTACAAAATATGCGTAAATAAATGCACAAGTACAATAAGGGTACATTTAATACATATACATAATGTGTATGTAAATGCAAGCACGCATAAAGAAAGACACATCAAAATATAAAAATTCAAATTATTCATTACTAATTCCCACCAAACAATTTTTGTTGCCGGCAATAAGAAAACGTTTCGCCCTCGGAAACAAATTTATTGCCGGTAATATTGCCATCGAATCGATTTCCTATTACCAGTCGCTCTAAAATGTCCGCCGAAGGCAACCCGCCTGGGCGAGTCATTTTCCTATTACCTGAATGAGTCGTTTTCTTATCGCTTCAGGCGATATTCGGAATAATTTTATTCTTTTTAATACTTCATTTATTTTTTGTATACAAAATTGGAACTTACAATCGGAATTAATTCCTTTTCTCGCTATGGGGCTTCCTATTTTTTCAATCCTGTCCTTGGGCATAATTTAGATGCTTTCGGACAATACTATTGACGCCATATTCATAAGTTTCGGAATTTTTGAGAACTTATTTATTGAAAATTGACATGAACGAAGTGATGTTGCCGATTTGTCACCACATCAATAAATCGGTGAGTCGCCAATTTGTTGCCATTGATGATTGTTGCCTATTTCTCATGTTATGCATGGTGGGATTCCACTCCAATTTAGCGGCGTCCACGACGTCTCGAAGTGCGTCGACTGCGACTCTGGCTACGAGCAACTCGTCTCTTTCGTAGCCGCATACCACGATCTTCCGACTCCATTGCCACCATTATCCTTATTAGCTTTCGGTTCTAGTTCGCTAGCTTCTTCTGAAACGATCACCGTTTCCTTGACCTCATTATGGGGAGGCACCTGCGGAGGGTATGGAAAGAAATTGAAATTTAATGCTGTGTGCACCAGCTTTCCATTGGTAAACTCCTAAAAAAAAAAATCGTTACTTACGCAAGCTGCGTCAGCGATATGCGTTGCAATTTTGGTGACCGTTTGACCTTCTAGATTTTGCAATGCAAGCATAACTAGGTGCCCATTTTGATTAGCCATTAGTTGCGCGAAAATTCAAAGGCAGTCGTTCAACAAAAAAACCGTTCCGCCTGTCTGTATTGTCCGCCGGCACGTGAGCGCTTGTTAGTTAGTGGTTTATCAGTGCGTTTGTAAAATTTTTCGTACGCAGAAGTCGCGATTCTTTTTAGCTGCCAATCAAATTAATTTTTTTTACAAAATTTGGACACGATCACAGTATACAGTAAACCAGCCATTGACAATATGCGTATTTGAAAATTAATACATGAAATATTGTGAATGTATAGGATTTTTTTGTCATTAACCCATAGGCAACGACTGATGTGAGAGTACCCACAAATGTTTGTTGATATATTTGAAATGTAAATTTGAATAGCAAAATTCGTAAAAAAATAATAAAACAAAAATATTTTAATTACTACGTGGGAGGTTTTCGTGGTTATTGGCAGATTTCGCCAAAATTTAACACTAACCGACTTTCGTTAAAATATCGAAAATTTTGTTCAAGTTAGCGTGTTTACAAACCGAGAGGCCTGGACCAATTCATCTCGTCATTCTGAATATTTTGATATATATGTATGCATATGTGTATATATGTCTTCTTTTTCTTCTTTTTTGGCGCTGTAACCGCCTAAGCGATTTTG
>NW_023458565.1:14323025-14327824 GCF_013731165.1 Rhagoletis pomonella
GGGCTTTGCCTCCGTATGCCAACGCACCTCAAACGAGGAAGCTTGATAAGGATCTGTCTCACCATTACCTGCAATTACTACAGTGCCCACCATCAGCAGGTGTGCTGCTTATTTATTAGACCTGCGCTATTTTCTCATACTCCTACCCTGCTCGGCCAATAAATTGACCTATAATCATTTGACTACTTGCTCCCATGCGGGTTTCATCTCATATATTATACATATCGAGGGCTTATATTCAATACCCTCTATCTGCAAAAACTCAATTTTTCAGGAGAGCAAAAAAACTGTTTTGGCAGCTGTTTTTAAAAGTGTTAATAATTTTAAGTACACACGCATGTCTTAAATATTCACGCAATATACTAAAACTAGTTTTTTACTTTTAATTAATTTAATTCTAGTTTAAAGATCAGATAGAGGTTATTGCAATTCGAATTATAACTATTTATTTAGAAAAATTTGCTGATAGAGGGTTTTGCAGAATAATGAAAATGTCAGTTCTTTAGACGTAAATACTATGTTAAACTAAGATTTTAATGCAGAAATCATAGGTGTGAAAATTCGTTCCCTTCTATTCCGATGTGCCCAGGTAACCACATAATTTTAAATGTGTTTTTGTGTCAAAAGAGTATTTCACGTGATTTCGAAATTATATGAGAATCATTAGCACTGTTAAAAGAGGCTTCGCTGGCTGGTTTACTGTCCGTTCAGATGAGGAAATTTCCTTCGTTTATAGAGGCGAAACGTACAGCTGATTCGGCTGTAAATGCCGAGCAGTATGGGGGAAAAGCACTGAAGACAGTTGTAACACCCAGCCCTTTTGTTACCACTATATCTGGAACCGTCTGTGAAAATAAGCTCCCAGGTAATTTATGAGTATCAAACTGGGCAAATGCCCTTGCGGTAGAGTTTTTACTTTAGTAAGCATCGGATAATGTCGAAATCTTTGATGTAGCTTAATATACGAAATAAAGGTGATTGCTTGCTACATCAGTATTTTTGTTGAAAGCAGGATTCGACGTGAGAGATAGCTTTTATTGGCGAGGTGGGAAATGCACGGATGCTTTTTCTCCTCTGCTACATAGTAAGGTGTTTCTAGCAATTTAAGATGTTTTTTTGCGCAGTGTCCATAAATTACGAGCCCAAAGTCAACTTTTACATAATGACAGTTCTGCTTAAAAGTAGGTTTATTGTAAAAAATCATTCCAAATATTTTCAATGTATCAGTATAGGGGAGGGGTGTTAGACAAGGAGAGGGTTGGATGTATGTATTTATTTGTATTTTCTGCATATGTGAAAAAATTACTTTTTCAGCTTAAATCTGAGCTGCTGAAGATTTGGACCAATTGATTAGATCGTTTAGTATGTTAGAAAAAATAATTTTTACTTGCGTCAAGTCCTTAGTCTTAGAAAAAATTAAAATATCATTAGCGTATTTAGTTTGGCAATAGGAATAATAATAGCAGTTTCCTACTCTTTATGATATAATCCTTGAAATAAACGGGGTACGGGATTTTGTCTGCACCAGGGCTTTTGCCTGTCATCGAAGAGATGGTTGGTCAAACTCTTAAATAGATATGAGTAAGAGAGAATTGTGGGAATCTTCGGACCACGTGGAGGCAAATAAACATATACACATCGCTCATTTACTTTAGTAGTGTCATAATCCAAAAAATACAAATTTTGAGTTGAGTATGCAGAAATTATCGCTACGTCTTCTTCTATTTCGTGTAAAAATATCATAGCTGTATCGATTAAGCCCTGTATGCAGCTCTCAAGAAACCGGTCAAGAAAAAATTGCCATTATTTCGCGTGTGTGTCCAAGGAATTTTGACATTTTTTGAGACTTCACAGCCTGTTGCCTCACTCTTTCCTCAAGAAATAATGGAACGGGCATATATTTCTGTTGCAAAACTGGGTTACCTTATGCTCTTTCTTCACAAAAAACTTTAGAAAACCGTAGTAGAAAGCGTAGTAAATTCCTTAAGAACTGCGTACTGCCTTAAGGAAATTTGACTCAAGAAAATTTCTTAGCCATTTCTTGTACGTCATTTTATATGGAGTTTTTGCTTTTCTTGAGAGCTGCATACAGGCCTTTACCAGAATCTCACTAGAATAAAATATGTATTCATTTTTAGTGTCGGCGTATATGTAAATTCAAAACTTTAAAGCCGTCTTTCTCGAGTTTTGATTTTTTGAGTTATGACATTATTGTAGTAAATGAGCGGACATGTATATACCCGTAAGCTACTGGCCAAACCCGATCTTAGAATAAACTATTTTTGTAACTCTCATCATCAGTCCAACTGAAGCTACGCAGTCCACAAGATTTGGTTTCGGTTGGACATCGCATTAGGTAGAACAAGTTTAGCCTGGGCAAAACTAGTTTGACCTAAGATCGGATTTTACCGGAACATATACATACATGCATCGGCACATGTAACTTACCCAGTCTTTATTTGACCTGCCACAAAAAAATGGTAATGAAAACGATTTTCCAGCAAAATTGTGTAGATAGAGGATTTTGCTTTTGTAACAAAATGTTATTGCAGATAGTGGATTTTTCAAAATGAGAATATAATACCATAAAAGCAAAATTTTAAGTTTGGCATTATTGTCATGGCTGAAGGATAAATAAGAGCTCACGTTACCATCAAAAACTCATTTTCATCAAAATTGTAGATAGAGGGTATTGAATATAAGCCCTCGATATATTATTTAGGTTTTATCGAAATTATAGTGAATTTTATGAAATTTTCACAATTTTCTACAAAATATGCGTAAATAAATGCACAAGTACAATAAGGGTACATTTAATACATATACATACTGTGTATGTAAATGCAAGCACGCATAAAGAAAGACACATCAAAATATAAAAATTCAAATTATTCATTACTAATTCCACAATTTTTTTTTTTTCAATTCAATTCAATTCAATTCAATTCATTTATTAAGTCAATGGCAAAAAGCCTTACTGACTAGATTTACAGATTCCTTAAACTTAAACTTAAAACTAATAAAATATTAAATCAATGGCGGATTATCTCGGTAGTAAGATTCAATATCTGCCTTGAAATGGGACCTTGACATTGCGAAATCGAGATCAATAATTCTGCAGATGCGATTTAACTCGTTGAGCCCTCTTATAAGTGGGGCAAATTTGAGATAATTCGATCTCAGAATACCAATATAAAAAATATTAGTAGAGCGTAGAGCTCTATTGGGGAATTTAGCGGCGTCCACGACGTCTCGAAGTGCGTCGACTGCGGCTCTGGTTACGAGCAACGCGTCTCTTTCGTAGCCGCATACCACGATCTTCCGACTCGCCACCATTATCCTTATTAGCTTTCGGTTCTAGTTCGCTAGCTTCTTCTGAAACGATCACCGTTTCCTTGACCTCATTATTGGGAGGCACCTCCTGAGGGTATGGAAAGAAATTGAAATTTAATGCTGTGTGCACCAGCTTTCCATTGGTAAACTCCTAAAAGAAAAATCGTTACTTACGCAAGCTGCGTCAGCGATATGCGTTGCAATTTTGGTGACCGTTTGACCTTCTAGATTTTGCAATGCAAGCATAACTAGGTGCCCATTTTGATTAGCCATTAGTTGCGCGAAAATTCAAAGGCAATCGTTCAACAAAAAAACCGTTCCGCCTGTCTGTATTGTCCACCGGCACGTGGTTTATCAGTGCGTTTGTAAAATTTTTCGTACGCAGAAGTCGCGATTCTTTTTAGCTGCCAATTCAAATTAATTTTTTTACAAAATTTGGACACGATCACAGTATACAGTAAACCAGCCATTGACAATATGCGTATTTGAAAATTAATACATGAAATATTGTGAATGTATAGGATCTTTTTGTCATTAACCCATAGGCAACGACTGATGTAAGAGTACCCACAAATGTTTCTTGATATATTTGAAATGTAAATTTGAACAGCAAAATTCGTAAAAAAATAATAAAACAAAAATATTTTAATTACTACGTGGGAGGTGTTCGTGGTTATTGGCAGATTTCGCCAAAATTTAACACTAACCTAAATTATACCAAAGGCAACTTCGACACCGACTTTCGTTAAAATATCGAAATTTTGTTCAAGTTAGCGTGTTTACAAACAGAGAGGCCTGGACCACAATTCATCTCGTCATTCTGTATATATGTACATACATTTTATACGGTTAACAAACGCGCTTGCTTATCTGCATAAACCGTCTTTACTTGCATTAATTCATGCATTATCCTCTTTCAAATGTGAATAAGCGGCTGAAGAAATACATACAAATTTTGTACATTCCAAAATAAGCTAAGTAATACTTGTTTTACCGCCTAATCGATGGGACCATTTTACAAAGTCAGCCCACCATTATTCACTCAAAGTTGTGTTCGGCACACGGTTTGACTTATGTAGGAACTACATCCGGTCATAATCGCTTACGCGTCACGCTTGATTTGCTTGGAATTTGGTTTTTCTCGTTATTTTATTTTATGTGACTTGAAAATATTTTTCACTATAAGAAAATATTTAAATTGGATTTCATTTGGGTTAACGAAAACGACAATTGTGAAAAAATATCAACCAATACATTCAAACAAAATGTCAAATAAGCATATTTACATTTTTTGTTTTGGCTATCTGGATTACTGTATACTGTGGACACGATGTGTACGTAAAATTTAAATTTACTTTTGCTCTAATACGACAACGAAAATTCGTTTTCAATACGATTAATTTTTCTTTTTAATGAAAATTTTTTTTGAAGTTTTGCGCCTTGATTAGAGATTGTAGACGAAAATT
>NW_023458565.1:14327924-14328998 GCF_013731165.1 Rhagoletis pomonella
TGGAGCGTCGGTGTCCATTCGAACGACATGGCCAAGCCAGCGGAGCCACTGTATTTTAATTCGCTGCACTATGTCTATGTCGTTGTAAAGCTCATACAGCTCATCGTTCCATCGTCTGCGGTACTCGCCGTCGCCAACGCGTAAAGGACCGTAAATCTTCCGCAAAATCTTTCTCTCAAACACCCCAAGAGCCGCCTCATCGGAGTATATATGTACATACATTTTATACGGTTAACAAACGCGCTTGCTTATCTGCATAAACCGTCTTTACTTGCATTAATTCATGCATTATCCTCTTTCAAATGTGAATAAGCGGCTGAAGAAATACATACATACAAATTTTGTACATTCCAAAATAAGCTAAGTAATACTTGTTTTACCGCCTAATCGATGGGACCATTTTACATACAAAGTCAGCCCACCATTATTCACTCAAAGTTGTGTTCGGAACACGGTTTGACTTATGTAGGAACTGCATCCGGTCATAATCGCTTACGCTTCACGCTTGATTTGCTTGGAATTTGGTTTTTCTCGTTATTTTATTTTATGTGACTTGAAAATATTTTTCACTATAAGAAAATATTTAAATTGGATTTCATTTGGGTTAACGAAAACGACAACTGTGAAAAAATATCAACCAATACATTCAAACAAAATGTCAAATAAGCATATTTCCTTTTTTTGTTTTGGCTATCTGGATTACTGTATTAACTGTGGACACGATGTGTACGTAAAACTTAAATTTATTTTGCTCTAATACGACAACGAAAATTCGTTTTCAATACGATTAATTTTTCTTTTTAATGAAATTTTTTTTTTGAAGTTTTGCGCCTTGATTAGAGATTGTAGACGAAAATTTGTTTCGAGTGCAAGTATTTATTTCATAATAACCAGTAGATACCCGGCGCACAGTGTGCCGTACAACAAAAGCTGGATGGACAAAATAATTTAACGATGGTTTTGGAGTATATTGAAGCTGCTTATTTCCGATATAATATCAATTATTACAGATTGGTTCTTGTTTGCAATTTTTGCGAATTGAGCAAAATTTTTGGTTGCTGGAATTCGAAAAGG
>NW_023458565.1:14329008-14330829 GCF_013731165.1 Rhagoletis pomonella
AATCGATTTAATAGTTTTCCAAATATCTCGAGAACGGGGTGAGGAAAAAATTTGGAAATAATTACACATACACACATAAAAATTTTCTATGAAAATAAATATTTTGTAAATTTTTTTTCTTGAAAAAATTTTCACATACATATTTTTTGATAAAAAAAATTAGTTTTTGAAAATATGCCATCTCAAAAAAAAAAATAAAAAAAAATATATCACAATGGTATCTCTGAGTATTGCGCAATATTTAAGTATAGTGTTATGGGGTGCACTCTACAATAATTTGAGTTATGAATGTTTTTACACAGAAGTTGAGTAAAATGAGTACATTGCAAATTTACAAATTTTTTAAATATTTTTTGGAATTCTTTTTTTTGGTATGTAGTTTTGTAGCCCATTAGCATAATAAAGTGCAAGTTTTAAATGATTTCAAAACTGGAGTTAATTTTTTTTTAACTTCTTTGAAAACGGTTTTGTGCATTTTCTTCCACAAGAAAAAATATAAATAAATATATAATAAATATATTAAAAATCAACGCAATTTTTAAGTAGCTTAAATCTTGCTCTTTATTATAATAAAATTTAATGGGCTAGAAAACTTTCGCCGAAGGTGTTGCGGGTTTGTGCCATATAAAAATTAATTGTGTTTATTCGTTATATGGAAGCAAATGAGAGAAAAAAAAACTAAAAAATCGAAAATTCGTTTTCAATACGATTAATTTTTCTTTTCTAATGAACATTTTTTGAAGTTTTGCGCCTTGATTCGCCTTGTAATTAATTACCATTAATTTCCACTTAAATGAGTTTGGTGAAATGCCGCCTTAGATACACAATTTAAATATGTATCGCAATAATATTAACTATATTTAGGAGGATTGCCAGCTGTTTCAGAATTCTTCGCTAACTTATGCATAAATCCGAAGACGAGGACCTAGGCTAATATAAAAAGTGCTTCTCTATTGCTAATAGTTAATATTTTAATATTTAATAATATTCATATTGATTTATTCACTTCAACGCAATCAAAACGAATATTTCATGTACCGTTTTAACGTGAATGCGATGTTATTAATATCACGTATTTCTACGTTTAAATTTGGCGGCTGTGGCTCCGACACAGCCCGCAGGTGAAGAAGAAGACTAATCTTTTTTTTTATAAAAAATTTGCGAAAACTAAAATAATTACAGTTGCCCGTATTGCAAAAAAAAAAACAAAACTCGTGAGGTAACGTACAAGCTCTTCGTCTCCGAAAATATTCTGTATGGTCTCTGATGACGCCATTTCCGAGACGAGATCTGCCGAAGAATGTTTATTCTCTCTCCATAAAAGATTTTAAAGGTCTGTCTAGAGTCCGTCTGTTAGAGAGGATTTGCTTACGTATTTGAGCTTTAAATCTTACTGGCGATTGCCCTACCACTCATATATGTAATTCGCTATACACCTTAAGAGTCTCTGTGGAAGAGTGGAAGCTTCAATGTCTGCCAGTAGCGGTATCGAAAACTTTTGACACATCAAACGTTGCTAGGACGGTTTTCTCGCAGGGGCGGTTGCAGTTCAAAACCACGGGTTATCTCAGCGTTAATGTTGTTAAGTGCTAATGTAAATATTACTATGTATTTTTCGGAAGTTATGCTGATGTTTCGTAGAAGTCAGATGTTAAGTACATATTGTTCCGGAGTACTAAGACCTCAAGAGTTTTTACCAAGGATGAATATAGTGTTATCGGTACGGTGACCATCCGTTCTGTTTTTTGTAGGACCGTACTGTTTTTCAAAGGTCGGTCCTGCGTAGTTTTTCAAACCTAAAAAACCTGAAAATGTACTGAT
>NW_023458565.1:14330929-14334812 GCF_013731165.1 Rhagoletis pomonella
GGTGGCAACCCCTTTAAAAAAATTACTTCGAAATAAATCTTTCTTAAACCTCTTTCCCTCGATATCAATATTGTTACAATTTTTTTTATTACCTGAATAAAAATAAATTTGATTTTAAAAAGGTAGCTATACTTATGAAAATAATTTTTAAAATAAAGCTTTCATAAATAAGTCTGCTTTGTATGGCTGCCATTTTGCAATACTTCATTAAACTAATTTATGACATTTATTTTGTCTTAAAAAAAGGTGGTAACTCTGTTAAAAAATATTTTCGGAATAAAGGTTTCTTAAACTTCTATAGTTTTTCAACCATACTGTAAAATTTCGCAGAACTAAATAATTAAATTTGAATTGAACTTTTGGAACTGAAACATTTTTTTTAAATCCTATTCGTTTGACATCTTTATTGTTACATTTTATTGCAGTTATTAGTTAAATTGAATTTAACCTTTAAATTGGGTTGCAACCCTTTCCAAAAATGTTTTCAAAATAATGTTTTTTGAATCTAATTCGTTCACTTATTAAATAAATTTGAATGTAACTTTTAAACGGGTGGCAGCATTCTTCAAACAATATCCTATGTGTTCGTTAAGACGTTTTCGCATCTTCTACTTCTCAAGTGCCACATAACAAAACTTGTTGAAGTAGTGGCCCTCATGCATATAAAGTGTACTTAAGCTCAGACTTAAAATTAAGCACTGATCGAGAGAGCCCCAGCTGCTCTTTCCAAGGCAAAAGTTTTCCAAAAGGCAAAAGTCAAAGTCCTATAAACCGTAGGGGCTCTGTATGACTTATGCTGAATTTCCACTAGGCTTCAAATGACAACAAATTTTAATGGCATCATGAAATACTCGTGCCATTACGTTCATAAAAATAGTCATAATGTCTGTTTAAACCTGGCATTTTTTAAACGGCATATACTTTTCGTCATTTCAATGCCTAGTGGAAGTCCGGAATTACAATCATACAAGTCGGTACACCACATACAGTGACTCAAACAAATTACCACGTGTTGATTTTCTTCAAATATTCGTTATGTTTTTCGAGTTAAATTTTTTTGTTATTTTTAAATAAAAATATCGTCTAAGCTTTAACCAAAACCGTGTAAATCACCTTTTATAAAAAAATTTAGCAAAATTCAACAAATTTTCATCAAAATTTAAACTTTTTTGAATTCGTAGAAAATTTACAAAAATGAAGTGCAAGTTTCATCTGGCTAAAAAATCGCGTTGATTTTTGAGAATTTTTTTTGGTAACGGATTTTTTAATTTTTTTCATATAAGTATGAATTACTTATGAAATAAAACGCGGAAGACCGTCAGGAAAAAAATTTAAAAATATCAACGCAAGTTTTTATAAATTGCGCTTGTTATATTAAAAAATCCGAAATAGTAGCCTCCGAAAAGTTCTAATTTTTTGCACTTCGTTAGACTAAAATTGTATGGGCTATAAAACTGCATACGCAAAAATCTTCTAAAAATTCAAAATAAAAGGTTGAAATTTTTATGAAAATTTCTTGAATTTTCCTTAGTTTTGTATAAAGTTTGAAACTGTGATTTACACGGTTTTGGTCAAAGCGTAAACGATATTTTCATATAAAAATAACCAAAAAAATTTAACTCGAAAAATATTACGAATATTTGAATAAAATTAACACGTGGTCATTTGTTTGAGTCACTGTAGATACTATTGGCCGCCGCCGCCTACCCACATATTTAAAATCTGTATGTAAATCAATACCCCAATGCTAAGAGTAGCTTGCTGCATTTTCCATAAAATCTTCCGGAGTTTATAAGCAGAGGTGGTAGTCATTTTTATTTGAATAATATTTTTTCTTTTATTTTTACATGCATACAACCTGCTCCACTTCACTCACTGAGTTAATCACTCAGTTTTTCATGTTAAGCTGCTGGCAGGCCCGCTGATTATATTCTGTCGAGACGACACGCTCAATCACACTGGCTACAGCTACATATATTTAAAAAAATTCCTTTTGAAAAGAAATATGCTAGTTAAAGTTAAAAACATATTACTAATGCGGTTTGTTAGCCGTCAAGCATTTTTGCTCATGATCCATAGCACAAATGTTAATCATACGCCATGGTGCTTCGCTTTTCTACTTGTAAAACATATCTGGCTTGTGATAACAACAGACGTTAATGCGAATTCTATGTGATTGTGCCTATATGTATACCATATGATTGCGCTGACATATTTGTGAAAATTGTTCGCTTAGAAATAAATGATAGAAATTTATATGCCTTAGACCCATTCAAAGTTTAGACACAATTTCCTATTCATGTGAAAAATTACCTTGATTTAACATGCGTATAAATGTAGGTATGCTTACATGTACCTAAGTACACATGTATGTAGGTATGTAGGTATGTTTGTAGTTATGTTTGCATACACATTCTTTTGCATCGTCAACCATTTCATTTTTACTTCCACAATGTTACGCGTCCTTTTTCATGCCTACACACCTACCCGTGTACGCCAGTGACCTTCCTCAAGCCAGTTGCGCCATTAAGGTAGTCATCACAACGACGTGAGAAATGCCCATCACTCTAACTCTTACTCTCCCCCCTATCATCCGCGATCTGCTCTGCTATGAAAAAGGTTAGCAAAGGTAAGCAAATGTTTTTCGTAACCAATGCTCGCAAACGATTTACAACGAAAATTCCATAGATTGACAACAGTACTTAAAAAAAGAAGAAGAAAAGCCACCATAAAAGAAATATTTGGACAATATGAAAAATTGTGTATTTAAGCTGCATAAAGTGTGGCATCAATAAAACGAAATTGGGTTACATAAATTACTAAAGCATTGGTGTGGATGTATGTATATTAGGGGGGTCCTTAAAAAAAATCAGATGAACGTTTTTCAGTCTCACCCCCTCAATCGGTAATACCACCATCACAGATATCCATATAAATTTTGGTGTCGCACAGGGGGGCAAAATACAGATTCCTCTATAGAAACTCAAAAAATTTTAATTAATTCCTTCTTTTCATCTAATACCCCAAATCGAGACTACTAGTCGAAGATATTACATATACAGTTTGGTCACAATTGGGGTCGGTTAAGGCGTGTCGCAAAGGGGTCAAAGGCTCGATGCTTCTATAGACTAAAAAAATTAAAAATATTTTTTTTTCATTTAAACCTAAAATCGATACTACTGAAGTCGAGGATATCACATATAAATTTTGGTCCCGATTCGAGACGGTTAAGACGTCTTCGTAGGGTAATCTGAACATTGACACCTGTGCGATAAGTCTTAGCGGAATTCAATCGGAACCAAAATTTATATGTGATATCTACGACTATATTAGTATCTGATGTAAAAATTTGTCTCCTACATTTAAGGACCACTCTAATTGGTTTGGTTCGTTGCTAGCCGCAACGGATAAAGTTGTCCCAAACGTTGAAGAAAAAACAGCCTTTTTGATGAAATGGATCTCTTACAACAGAGCAGCAGCATGCCAACCAAGGTCGTCGTGTGCTGCTGACAAATAAGCAACATATGTGTTTAAACAAATACTCATGAGGGTACATACGAATGAGTTTATGAGTGTGTGTGTGTGTGTGTGCGAATGTGTGGTAGCATAGCAAGATGTATTTCTTTTTTTGCGACTGTCATTTGTCAACCTTGTCAACATTTTGTGGTAAGCAACTTATGTTTTTGCCAAACATCTATTACTTTACAAATTCTCAATTATATTAGTTTAGTGTTTTTTTTTGCTGTACATGTACACTCACACGATGTATGTACATACATACATATACGTTTACGTATGCTCTATACCTACGGTGACCATCCGTTCTGTTTTTCAAAGGTCCTGCGTAGTTTTTCAAACCTAAAAAACCTGAAAATGTACTGAT
>NW_023458565.1:14334912-14338988 GCF_013731165.1 Rhagoletis pomonella
TACGGTGACCATAAATATGGATTCAAAATGAAGGACAATTTTTCAAAAATATGCCTACACATACTTAGTATAAAAATATCAAAAGAGTATTTATGATTCTAAATTCTTAATGCATTTTAAACTTAAAAAAACGAATCACGTTTTCTTCATCGATATTAATCTTTTTTACATGAATATTTATAAAAGTATAGTAAAACATATTATAATTACAATAGCTTATACGAAAAGTGAAAATTTTTAAAAGATTATTTTATTGGCAAATTTTGAGTCGTTCAAAACGAAAACAATAACTTTTTTTGTGTTTTTGGTACTTTTCGCAGTAATTTGTCAAAAATCGACGTCATGAATCGACGTAAATGACGAGTTACAAAGGTATTTATGTGCCCTTTTCAAAAATATATAATTTGTGCAGATTGCGCTTCATAGCATCTACATTTCTAATCCGATTTTCATTATCTTTGGATCAAAATTTACTGTAATGATATATCTTATTTATCGAATTTTTAAACTAATGAAAAAAAATAGCAAATAAAGCTGCGTATTTGATTGAAACTCTCACTTTTTTCGACTTTGACGACAAAATGCAAATGGTCGCCTGTAGCACTAATAATTTTCATTGAAGTCGCCACAAGTTATATATTTTGGTAAGAGGCACATCAATACCCTTCGAGCTGTAAGTCGCTTACGTTGATTCGGAGATTTTTTCATGAGATATTGAAGAAATGCTACGAAAGGTACCAAAAAAACACATTTTTGAAAAAATCCATCCATTGTCCGATAATTTTAAAATAACGAATAAAATGCGGGACAAATGCAGGACACTTGGAAAAAATCAGTATCATTTTCAGGTTTTTTAGGTTTGAAAAACTACGCAGGACCGACCTTTGAAAAACAGTACGGTCCTGCAAAAAACAGAACGGATGGTCACCGTAGGTATAGAGCATACGTAAACGTATATGCATGTATGTACATACATCGTGTGAGTGTACATGTACAGCAAAAAAAAAAAACACTAAACTAATATAATTGAGAATTTGTAAAGTAATAGATGTTTGGCAAAAACATAAGTTGCTTACCACAAAATGTTGACAAGGTTGACAAATGACAGTCGCAAAAAAAGAAATACATCTTGCTATGCTACCACACGTTCGCACACACACACACACACCCAAACTCATTCGTATGTACCCTCATGAGTATTTGTTTAAACGCATATGTTGCTTATTTGTCAGCAGCCCACGACGACCTTGGTTGGCATGCTGCTGCTCTGTTGTAAGAGATCCATTTCATCAAAAAGGCTGTTTTTTCTTCAACGTTTGGGACAACTTTGTCCGTTGCGGCTAGCAACGAACCAAACCAATTAGAGTGGTCCATAAATGTAGGAAACAAATTTTTACATCAGATACTAATATAGTCGTAGATATCACATATAAATTTTGGTTCCGATTGAATTCCGCTAAGACTTATCGCACAGGTGTCAATGTTCAGATTACCCTACGAAGACGTCTTAACCATCTCGAATCGGTACCAAAATTTATATGTGATATCCTCGACTTCAGTAGTATCGATTTTAGGTTTAAATGAAAAAAAAAAATATTTTTAATTTTTTTAGTCTATAAAAGCATCTAGCCTTTGACCCCTTTGCGACACGCCTTAACCGACCCCAATTGTGACCAAACTGTATATGTAATATCTTCGACTATGGTAGTCTCGATTTGGGGTATTAGATGAAAAGAAGGAATTAATTAAAATTTTTTGAGTTTCTATAGAGGAATCTGTATTTTGCCCCCCTGTGCGACACCAAAATTTATGTGGATATCTGTGATGGTGGTATTACCGATTGAGGGGGTGAGACTGAAAAAATATGGGTCATCTGATTTTTTTTTCAGGACCACCCTAATATACATACATCCACACCAATGCTTTAGTAATTTATGTAACACAATTTCGTTTTATTGATGCCACACTTGATGCAGCTTAAATACACAATTTTTCATATTGTCCAAATATTTATTTTATGGTGGCTTTTCTTCTTCGTTTTTTTAAGTACTGTTGTCAATCTATGGAATTTTCGTTGTAAATCGTTTGCGAGCATTGGTTACGAAAAACGTTTGCTTACCTTTGCTAACCTTTTTCATAGCAGAGCAGATCGCGGATGATAGGGGGGAGAGCAAGAGTTAGAGTGATGGGCATTTGTCACGTCGTTGTGATGACTACCTTAATGGCGCAACTGGCTTGAGGAAGGTCACTGGCGTACACGGGTAGGTGTGTAGGCATGAAAAAGGACGCGTAACATTGTGGAAGTAAAAATGAAATGGTTGACGATGCAAAAGAATGTGTATGCAAACATAACTACAAACATACCTACATACCTACATATATGTGTACTTAGGTACATGTAAGCATACCTACATTTATACGCATGTTAAATCATGGTAATTTTTCACATGAATAGGAAATTGTGTCTAAACTTTCAATGGGTCTAAGGCATATAAATTTCTATCATTTATTTCTAAGCGAACAATTTTCACAAATATGTCAGCGCAATCATATGGTATACATACATATATGCACAATCACATAGAATTCGCATTAACGTCTGTTGTTATCACAAGCCAGATATGTTTTACAAGTAGAAAAGCGAAGCACCATGGCGTATGATTAACATTTGTGCTAAGGATCATTGAGCAAAAATGTGCTTGACGGCTAACAAACCGCATTAGTAATATGTTTTTAACTTTAACTAGCATATTTCTTTTCAAAAGGAATTTTTTTAAATATATGTAGCTGTAGCCAGTGTGATTGAGCGTGTCGTCTCGACAGAATATAATCAGCGGGCCTGCCAGCAGCTTAACATGAAAAACTGAGTGATTAACACAGTGAGTGGAGTGGAGCAGGTTGTATGCATGTAAAAATAAATAAAAATATTATTCAAATAAAAATGACTACCACCTCTGCTTATAAACTCCGGAAGATTTTATGGAAAATACAGCAAGCTACTCTTAGCATTGGGGTATTGATTTACATACAGATTTTAAATATGTGGGTAGGCGGCGGCGGCCAATAGCATCTACAGGGACTGAAACAAATGACCACGTGTTAATTTTATTCAAATATTCGTAATATTTTTCGAGTTAAATTTTTTTAGTTATTTTTATATGAAAATATCGTTTACGCTTTAACCAAACCGTGTAAATCACAGTTTCAAACTTTATACAAAACTAAGGAAAATTCAAGAAATTTTCATAAAAATTGCAACTTAAAATTTGTTGTCATTTGAAGCCTAGTGGAAATTCAGCATAAGTCATACAGAGCCCCTACGGTTTATAGGACTTTGACTTTTGCCTTTTGGAAAACTTTTGCCTTGGAAAGAGCAGCTGGGGCTCTCTCGATCAATGCAAAATTAAGTCTGAGCTTAAGTTCACTTTTTATGCATAAGGGCCACAACTTCAATAAGTTTTGTTATGTGACACTTGAGAAGTAGAAGATGCGGAAATGTCTTAACGAACAGATAGGATATTGTTGGAAAAATGCTGCTATCTCTTTAAAAGTTACATTCAAATTTATTTAATAAGTGAACGAATTAGATTCAAAAAACATTATTTTGAAAACATTTTTGGAAAGGGTTGCAACCCAATTTAAAGGTTAAATTCAATTTAACCAATAACTCCAATAAAATGTAACAATAAAGATGTCGAACGAATAGGATTTAAAAAAAGGTTTCAGTTCCAAAAGTTCAATTCAAATTTAATTATTTAGTTCTGCGAAATTTTACAATATGGTTGAAAAACTATAGAAGTTTAAGAAACCTTTATTCCGAAAACATTTTTTAACAGAGTTACCACCTTTTTTTAAGACAAAATAAATGTCATAAATTAGTTTAATGAAGTATTGCAAAATGGCAGCCATACAAAAGAGACTTATTTATGAAAGCTTTATTTTAAAAATATTTTTCATAAGTATAGCTACCTTTTTAAAATCAAATTTATTTTTATTCAGGTAATAAAAAAAATTGTAACAATATTGATATCGAGGGAAAGAGGCTTAAGAAAGATTTATTTCGAAGTAATTTTTTT
>NW_023458565.1:14339088-14345861 GCF_013731165.1 Rhagoletis pomonella
GCATGCCCGACGACTGGAATTTAAGTGTGCTCTGCCCAATCCACAAGAAAGGCGACCCCGCCATACGCGCCAACTACCGCGGAATTAGCCTTCTAAGCATAGGTTACAAGGTCTTATCGAGCGTATTGTGCGAAAGACTGAAGCCCACCGTCAACGAGCTGATTGGACCTTATCAGTGTGGCTTTAGGCCTGGAAAATCCACCATAGATCAGGTATTCACAATACGCCAAATCTTGGAAAAGACCCGCGAGAATAGGATCGACACACACCATCTATTTGTCGATTTCAAAGCCGCTTTCGACAGTACGAAAGAAGTTGCTTTTATGCCGCGATGTCTGAATTTGGTATCCCCGCGAAACTAATACGGCTGTGTAAAATGACGTTGAGCAATACCACCAGCTCCGTCAGAATAGGGAAGGACCTCTCCGAGCCGTTTGATACCAAACGAGGTTTCAGACAAGGGGACCCCCTTTCGTGTGATTTCTTTAATCTTATGTTGGAGAAGATAATAAGAGCCGCAGAACTGAACCGCTCAGGCACAATACTTTATAAGAGCGTACAATTGCTGGCGTATGCCGACGACATCGATATCATCGGTAAAAACAATGGGCTACGTCTGTTCTGCCTTCTCGGGATTGGATAGAGAAGCAAAGCGAATGGGTCTGGTGGTGAACGAGGACAAAACGAAGTATCTCCTGTCAGCACACAAACAGTCAGAGCATACGCGTCTTGGCACCCACGTCATTGTTGACAGTTACAAGTTTGAAAAAGTAGACGACTTCGTTTATTTGGGAACCAGCATTAACACCAATAATAATGTCAGCCTTGAAATCCAACGGAGAATCACTCTTGCCAACAAGTGCTACTTTGGGCTGAGTAGGCAATTGAGAAGTAAAGTCCTCTCTCGTCGTACAAAGATCACACTCTATAAGTCACTCATCATGCCTGTGCTGGTGTATGGCGCGGAAGCATGGACAATGAAAGCATCTGATGAGGCGGCTCTTGGACCTTTACGGACCTTTACGCGTTGGTGATGGCGAATATCGCAGACGATTTAACGATGAGCTGTATGAGCTTTACAACGATATGGACATAGTGCAGCGAATTAAAATTCAGCGGCTCCGTTGGCTTGGCCATGTCGTTCGGATGGACAGAAACGCTCCTGCTCTGAAAATATTCAACGCGGGCCGCGATGCTGGGAACAGAGGAAGAGGAAGGCCTCCTCTGCGTTGGAAAGACCAGGTGGAGAAGGACTTGGCTTCACTTGGCATTTTCAATTGGCGTCAGTTAGCACAGAAGAGAAATGAGTGGCGTGCTGTTTTGGACTCGGCCAAAATCGCTTAGGCGGTTACAGCGCCAAATAAGAAGAAGAAGATCAATATTATTGAAGATTTACGAAGATTTAACTTAAATCTACTGCCTTTTGAGACTTAAGTTTTTATGGTAAATCTCGAAAGATTTTACGTTAAATCTTTTCAGAGAGCTAAATCTAACAATGGAGACATAGTATTAGTGAACAGATATTCGGCCGAAATCAGCAACAAAATCTAAATTTTTTAAGAAATAAAATAATTTTTTATTTGATGTTGCTCGGACTGGGGATTGACCTACCGAGTGGTAGGACGGACTTTTAGCCACTCAACCATGGTGACCACCGTTAAAAGTAGCGTTATAAAAAGGTGATTTTTACCACAGAAATCGTAAACAATTCAATGGAATTAAGATATTTAAATTTTAACCTCGCAAAAGACTAATTTACCCTCATTCATAGTAACCAAATTTTTTTGCACTTTCCGCACTAAGTCTTAGTATCAAATATTTAAATCTTTATCTGGGCATATATAGTGCTTATATAAAAGTAAAATAAAAGCGCAAAAGTAAATATGATTTACCAAAATTATATTTCCAGTGAACCTAAATAATCGGTCAGCTATATTACTCGCGTGAATAATGAGAAGCAAAAATACCAAGGACACTGCATGACCTATTGCTGTCGAGCAGCCCGTCATATTGAACATTTGCTAATGCACACATACAAGTACACCTATACAAACATGCATTAGTATATTTGCATAGATACCCACTGGGAAAATAGGTAAGCACCTTACGAGGTAAGCCATGTTTTCTTTCAGTTTGTAGTACCAAAATTGTCATCATGGCCAATGTCATCTACTAGTAAAGCACAAAATGAACACCTCCAACGACACATTACGTTGTCAGTTGCAAAGTAACGTGCAGCCGAAGTTATCTCCAAGCGCCGAACTACTCCGAGCGACTTCTCTGCATTACAAGTAACTTACTTTGTAAAGCGGCTCAGAAGTATGTCTGATACCAAATGTACATTCTAAATTCCTACTTACATAAGGCGGCCATGCCTTTGTAAAAGTAAGGGACGTTCGGCAGGGAAATGGTAATGACTGCCAGGTGAAGAGTAAGTTGCTAATAAGGTATTATTACGTGCTCCTAATTCCTACTGGGTAAGCCCAATTTCTTTTAGTAATTATTCATACAAATACAAAAATAATCAAATAAAATAAGTGGATACTTACATAAATACATATGAATGTACATATGTACATATGTACGTATGTAAATGCATACACACATATATGTATGTATATTGCTTTCGCAAGCATGCAACAGCTTGCGCCATTTTTTATTAACATACATACTCATATACTTTTTAATCAACAAGCACATACATACATATGTATTTGCACCGCTTTTCTCAAATCCAAGTACAGTGAAACTTCCAGGCAACAATGTTGATCCTTCGTTATGATTACAGTTTCTTTAGTTTGAAAAAAATGCGACCTATAGAAACTAGAAGATTGTCTCTATGAAAAGCTTATCGACCAAGTGGTAAAACAGACAAGAAAAGAAGAAGCACTTATTCATAGCATCCATTTTTGTGAAAATTTGTATGGAGTTTATTAAGAAACTCTTTTAAAAGTAGTAAGCAAGGCTTTTAGTCTAAATTTACTACTACTAGAAAAAAATTACATTTCCCAGAGAAAATAATGCATAAAAAGTCTTAAACAAAAAAACATTTCTTAGGTTATGTAATTAAAAGAATCTCTTCTTAATTTCCGTTTAATTCTATATGACTCGTAATGTAATATCGTACTAATATTATCAGTGTGACGGTTTGTGAGTGAGTATGTTTGTTGCTACATCCCGCTAAAAAAACTGGACGTATGTATTTCAAAGAAAATTGGTAGTGCGATAGGATTAACTAGGGGCTATTTTTTGAAAAGAGTTCAAAGCAATTTATTTGGAAAATATTTTTGAAGAGTGGTGCCACCTGTTAAAAAGATTAAATTCAATTTAATTAATCAATTAAATAAACTCTTTAAATCAAAAGATATAGGTTTAAGAAAGCTTTATTTTGAAAATATTTTTGAAGAGGGCTGCTACCTGCTAAATAAATTAAAATCAATTTAATTAACATGTCAAATCAAATATTTTGATATGAATGTCAGACGAGATACAAATTCAAAATCAATTTAAGTGTTAAATTATATGAAACTAGATCGGCCTCACCCGCTTCGCTGAGTGTATGAAATTTCTGCGTGCTACATAAAATGACATTTATTACAATAAATCTCAACATACTTAACCTATGCCAAAAAGTAGGGGATTTTAAATTTTTATAACAATCTTCAAAATATTTACAAGCTAAAACTTTCTTAAACCTCCCCCTTGTGATACTTTTTCTTCCTTAATAATAATAATAATAGATTGGCGCTTACACATATGTTAGTGTTTGGCCGAGCTTCTCCTCCGATTTGTGGCGTGCGCCTTGATGTTGTCACACAAAGCGGAGGGACCTACAGTTTTACGCCGACTCCGAACGGCGATTGTATTTTTATGAGAAGCTGTTTTTCATGGCAGAAATACACTCGGAGGTTTGCCATTGCCTGCCGAGGGACGACCGCTGTTAAGAAAAAACCTTTTTTCTATATTTTTGCGATGTTGCTTTGACCAGGGTTTGAACCCAGGCATTGTGGAGTGGAAGCGCCCACTGCTTACCACTACACCACAGCGGCCGACTTCCTTACATGTAGTATATATCTCCATACCAAGTTGCAGTACTCTATCACAAATATTTCCTAAGTTATGCAGTATGAAGAATTCCGTTTGTCTGAGAGATGCCACGCCCCTTCGTCTAATCGAGATTAAATCTATCCTATATTTTAAGTTGGGATTAATGACACCAGTGCACAAAATGGGTGTCAAACGAGAGCGGTTTGTGGAAGCTTTATATCTAAAATACAGTTGAAAAGGGTTGCCACCATTTTAGATTACAAATAAAAGTCGTATTCGAAAGGTGTTGGAAAACGTTTTTGAGGTCTTTGAATTGAATTCTGATGATAGAATCGCAAAAATGAAATTGGCTAATTTAATTTGGTGCATTTTAAGCACAAAAATGCTTATTTAGCGATATCGGATCGGTCATTTGGAATTTCACGATTTTATAATCAAAATCTAATTTAAAAAAGTCCACTAAAACGTTTTTCTTATAAAATCTTAAATCTGGGTCGTTTTTTTTGGAACTGTCCGACTTTCACAATAAAAAAAAATAATAAAATTGCAAAATTATTATTTTTTTTTTTAAATTTTGGCCTAGGCAATCTTTCCTAAAGTCCGACGCAAGTTTTTGAAAAAAAATTATTATTATTTTGAACAGTAGGTCCCGGGCTTATTGCCCTCGATATACAAGACGAATGTCTTCTTGAAAAAAACCATAAAGTTCTTATTAGTTCTGTTCTGTTTAATATGTCTGTATTTATATTTAAATAGCAAAACTTCCTCTATACAACGAAAAGTGTTAAATTTTAAAAATCATTCGTTACAAGTATAATTTGGAGTTCACTATATAGAGGCGTTTGAGGCGACACTTTGCTTAATAGAGGCTGTAATATATATACAGTTTTTCGCTAGATTAAGGTTCGTTACGGCGTGGTATAACTGTTTATATACATACATATGTGTACATATGTATATCGCTTTAGCTTTAGCCTTCAAAACAGCTCATGACATCGACTTCATTGAAGCCACATAAATTTTAATAATGTTGCATCAAAATGTATAGCAAAATATTAATGACAAAAAAAAACATTGATGTTTCAGACATGTGTATGTTATAAAAATTATGTTTATGATTATCGATATGCTATGTGCGATGTGTGTTAATATCTACATACCTTTGATATATTTGACCCATTGATGTTGTTCATGAAATTGCAATTGTGTACGCATGAATGCTAAATACATACATATAAAAATAATAATAATTCCTTTCTTCAGTTAATGTGCGCTGCAGCCATATATGTGTTTATTTATGCATTTATTGTTGCACATTAAGGTTAATGTACTTGGTATAATTTCATGCTTTCAATCAATGTTAATAATACTCGTATTTTATGGAGACATTTGATTACAAAAATTTTGTAAATACTACATAAAAATATGTCGGTAAGAGGTGTTATAAATCAGAAAAAAAGAAAATCTACTTACTCATGTAAAAGTAAATACATAAGTATGAATGTATATTTTTTTTTGTGTTATCGTCTGATATATCGGCTAGCCAAAGAATTTACATTTTACGGTAAAATTACCATTCGATTAAAAAATCGACTCGTGTAAACGCAGCTTATGAAAACATTTTGTTTCTAGTAAAAAAAAGAAAAATGAATTAAAAAAAAATGCCAAACCTCCAAGTGTATTTCTGCCATGAAAAACAGCACGGACCAAAAAAAAAATAATGTTGTGCAAAGACAAAATGTATTCCAATTGCAAAAATGCAATAAAATTTAATATGGATTTTTAAGCACCCTCTTCAAAACTACTTTTAAAACAATGATTTCTTAAGCCAGCTTCGTTTGACACCCATTTTGTATGTTGGTAAAATTGAATTTGGTTTGTAGGCAGGTGGCAACCCTTTCAAAAATGTCTTAAGGAAATTTATTAAAGAAAGCTCTCTTAAATATCTTTCGTTTAACATCCGAATATAAAAATATTATTAAATTCGATTTTAAATAGGTGGCAGCCCTCTTTAAAATATTTTAAGTGCCAAGTTGCAATTAAATTGCTCATTTCATTATGAAAAGAACTGAACAGTTAGGAAGACTGACCCTAAGTTAATTTTATTATAAATAAATGCTATATACAATGCTTTTTTGTTGCTAATCTCTTTAAATATGTGTTTGATCGATAACATGTTGTTGCGCTTCTTTTACTTTAAACTTAATAACTTTATCAAAATTTGGGAAATTGAAAATATTAAATAAAATTTAACTTTGCTTTTAAACAGATGGCAATCCTCCCTTGAAATAACACTTCTTGAGCCTGCTTCGTTTGACATCCATATTGAAATGCTATATTTATCATCTAAATTAAATAGTATCTGATATTTATGCAGGTGGCAACACTCTTTAGAAATGTTTTTATAACCTTTATTAATTAACGCTCTCATATATTTTGTAATGATTCATGTAATTCAATTGGAGTTGTAAATAAATATAAAAATAACTTAAGACTCAATAATTTCGTCGAACTTATTAAATTGATTGAATTGGAATTTTAAACACGTGGCAAAACCTTTTAAAAATATTTGCGAAACACTAAGTAAAAATTATTATTCCGTAGTGTATTTCATTGTTGTAAACTGAATAAAAAAGTAACCACACAACCAGCTAACCTGATAACCAGGCAAGTGTGAACAACCTCCTCATTAAAATAATTTACCGTTCGAAGGCTATGTAAAGTTG
>NW_023458565.1:14345961-14352255 GCF_013731165.1 Rhagoletis pomonella
CAACTTTACATAGCCTTCGAACGGTAAATTATTTTAATGAGGAGGTTATTCACACTTGCCTGGTTATCAGGTTAGCTGGTTGTGTGGTTACTTTTTTATTCAGTTTACAACAATGAAATACACTACGAAATAATAATTTTTACTTAGTGTTTCGCAAATATTTTTAAAAAGTTTTGCCACGTGTTTAAAACTCAAATTCAGTCAATTTAATAAGTTCGACGAAATTATTGAGTCTTAAGTTATTTTTATATTTATTTACAACTCCAATTGAATTACATGAATCATTACAAAATATATGAGAGCGTTCATTAATAAAGGTTATGAAAACATTTCTAAAGAGCGTTGCCACCTGCATAAATATCAGATACTATTTAATTTAGATGATAATTATAGCATTTCAATATGGATGTCAAACGAAGCAGGCTCAAGAAGTGTTATTTCAAGGGAGGATTGCCATCTGTTTAAAAGCAAAGTTAAATTTTATTTAATATTTTCAATGTCCCAAATTTTGATAAAGTTATTAAGTTTAAAGTAAAAGAAACGCAACAACATGTTATCGATCAAACACATATTTAAAGAGATTAGCAACAAAAAAACATTGAATAAAGCATTTATTTATAATAAAACTAACTTAGGGTTAGTTTTCCTAACTGTTTAGTTCTTGTCATAATGAAATGGGCAATTTAATTGAAACTTGGCACTTAAAATATTTTAAAGAGGGTTACCACCTATTTAAAATCAAATTCAATTAAATGAAATATTGGGAGTTAAACGACAGATATTTAAAAGAGCTTTCTTCAATAAATTTCCTTGAGACATTTTGAAGAGGTTTGCCACCTGCCTACAAACCAAATTCAATTTTACCAACATATTAAATGAAATATTACAATATGGGTGTCAAACGAAGCTGGAAGAAAGCATTGTTTTAAAAGTAGTTTTGAAGAGGGTGTTTAAAAATTCAAATGTCTTTTCAAAACATTATTTCTTTTTTTTGTCCGTGCTTTTATACAAACACATTTTTGAACATATTTGCCAGCTTAAAACAATTTGTTTTAAATTTAATAATAATAATAGATTGAAGCTTACAAATATGTTAGTGTTTGGCCGAGCTTCTCAGCTTTGATTTTGTCACACAAACGGAAGGGGCCTACAGTTTTACGGCGACTCCAAACGGTGATTGTATTTTTATGAGAAGCTGTTTTTCATGGCAGAAATACACTCGGAGGTTTGCCATTTTTTTTAAATTCATTTTTCTTTTTTTTTTACTTGAAACATGTTTTCATAAGCTGCGTTTACACGGGTCGATTTTCTAATCGAATGTCAATTTTACCGTAAAATGTAAATTATTTGGCTAGCCGATATATCAGTCGATAACACAACAAAAAATATACATTCATACTTATGTATTTACGTTTACATGAGTACGTAGATTTTTTTGTTTTTGAATTTATAACACCTCTTACCGACATATTTTTATGTAGTATTTACAAAATTTTTGTAATCAAATGTCTCCATAAAATACGAGTATTATTAACATTGATTGAAAGCATGAAATTATACCAAGTACATTAACCTTAATGTGCAACAATAAATGCATAAATAAATATATGGCTGCAGCGCACATTAACTGAAGAAAGGAATTATTATTATTTTTATATGTATGTATTTAGCATTCATGCGTACACAATTACAATTTCATGAACAACATCAATGGGTCAAATATATCAAAGGTATCTAGATATTAACACACATCGCACATAGCATATCGATAATCATAAACATAATTTTTATTACGTACATATGTCTGAAACATCAATTTTTTATTTTTTTAGTCATTAATTTTTTGCTATACATTTTGATGCAACATTATTAAAATTTATGTGGCTTCATTCAATGAAGTCGATGTCATGAGCTGTTTTGAAGGCTAAAGCTAAAGCGTATATACATATAAGTATGTATGTATATAAACAGTGATACCACGCCGTAACGCACCTTAATCTAACGAAAAACTTTTTATATCTAACAGCTTCTATATAAGAAAGTGTCGACTCAAACGCCTCTACATAGTGAACCCCAAACTATACTTGTAACGCATGATTTTTAAAATTTAACACTTTTCGCTGTATAGAGAAAGTTTTGCTATTTAAATATAAATATATACGGACTTATAAAATAGAACAGAACTGATAAGATAACTTTATGTTTTTTTTTTCAAGATGACATTCCTCTTGTATATCGAGGGAAACAAACCCGAGACCTACTAAGTGGCAGCACATAGCTCTATCTATTCGCTTAACGGTGGAAAATTTTTGACAGCCTTTGTTCAAAATAATAAAAATTTTTTTTTAAATACTTACGTCGGATTTTAGAAAAGATTGTCTAGGCCCAAATAAAAAAAAAAATACGTAATTTTATCATTTTATTTTTTTTTTTATTGAGAAAGTCGGACAGTTATAAAAAAACCCAAATTTAAGATATTATATGTGGGAAAAACGTTTTTGTGGACTTTTTAAATTAGATTTTGATTATAAAATAGTGAAATTCCAAATGACCTATGCGATATCGCTTAATAAGTATTTTTGTGTTTAAAATGCACCATATTAAATTAGCCCATTTCAGTTTTGCGATTCTATCATCAGAATCGAATTCAAAGGCTTCAAAAACATTTTCAACACCTTTCGAGTTTGAATTTTATTTTTAATCTAAAATGATGGCAAGCCTTTTCAAATGTATTTTAGATATAAAGCTTCCACAAACCGCTCTCGTTAGACACCCGTATTAAAATATTTCATACAATTTATTTTTAAAGAGGTGGTGACATGTTAATTAAATTGATTTTAATTTATTTAGCAGACGGCAGCCCTTTTCAAAAATATTTTCGAAACAAATCTTCCTTAAATCTCTATATTTTGATTTGAAGAGTTGATTTAATTGATTAATTAAATTTAATTTAATATTTTTAACAGGTGGCAGCCCGTTTCAAAAATATTTTCCAAATAAATTGCTCTGAACTCTTTTCAAAAAAATATCCTCTAATTAATCCTATCAGTGTGCCAATTTTCGTTGAAATACATACGTCCAGTTTTTTTAGCGGGATGGAGCAACAAACATACTCACTCACAAACTGTCACATAGATAATATTAGTAGGATATACATTACGAGATATATAGTCATATGTCTCTTTTTAAACGACTTTTTATGCAAGCGAGTAGATTTCCTCTAAAAATGTAATTTTTTTCTAGTAGAAAATTTTGGCTAAAAGCCTTGCTTCCTACTTTTAAAAGAATTTCTTAATAAACTCCATAAAAATTTTCACAAAAATGGATTCTATAAATAATTTATTCTTCTTTTCTTGTCTGTTTTACCATTTGGTCGATAAGCTTTTCATACAGACAATCTTCTAGTTTCTGTAAGTCGTAATTTTCTCAATCTAAAGAAACTGTAGATATAACGAAGTATCTGCTCAACTTCAGCATTCTTGCATCGAGGTTTCACTGTACTCAGATTTGAGAAAAGCGGTGCAAATACATATGTATGTGCTTGTTGATTAAAAAGTATGTGAATATGTATGTAAATAAAAAGAATGGCGCAAGCTGTTGCATGCTTGTGAGAGCAATATACATACATACATAGTATATGTGTATGCATTTACATACGTACATATGTACATATGTACATTCATATGTATTTATGTAAGTGGATACTATTTGATTTGATAATTTTTGTATTTGTATGAATAATTACGCAAAGAAATTGGGCTTATCTATGCAAATCGACATGCATGTTTGTATACGTGTACTTGTATGTGCGCATTAGCAAATGTTCAATATGACGGGCTGCTCGACAGCAATAGGTCATGCAGTGTCCTTGGTATTTTTGCTTCTCATTATTCACGCGAGTAACATAGCTGACCGATTATTAAGGTTCACTGGAAATATATTTTTGGTAAATCATATTTACTTTTGCGCTTTTATTTTACTTTTATATAAGCACTATATATGGCCAGATAAATTTGGTTTGGTTTATCAATGAGGGTAAATTAGTATTTTGCGAGACTAAAATTTAAATGTCTTAATTCCATTGAATTGTTTACGATTTCTATGGTAATAAGCAACTTTTTATAATACTGTTTCAATCCACAGTCTGAACCACATCCAAAAAAACATACATTTTCTTTCTAATAGCGGTCGCCCCTCGTCAGGCGATATCGAAGCCTTGTACTTTGTAGCTCCTTTGCCAAGTCTATAAGAGATATAGAGAGGAATTACTTTATACATATGTATGTATGTAAAAAACATTTGTCTCGCAACTTTTTTAAATCAAAGAAACTTCTAGAAATGGGCGTGGCAATTTTAGGACTAAACAAAACAAATTTAGATGTTATTGCTGATTTCGGCGGAACATCTCTTCACTAGCAATGCTAAAATCGCGATTGCACTTAGGTCGGATTCACTAAACTAGCGGGACAAAATGTAAACATCAAAGTAATGCGAATCGCATCAAAACAGTATGACGTACTTCTCAATACAATAGATAACTGTGATTCATAATTTTTTCTTTGCTCTCTTTCACTATTTAAAAAAATATAAAGCTTATAAGTTGGCTAGTCGATGCAAGTCAGTTATGTAGCTGTAACAGGAAAACAGTTTTCTTTGTGCGATTTCGATTAGCTATTAAAAGTTTAACGGCGCGTCTATTGCAATTTTGTTTTGATGAAGAGAAGCGATTGCCGGTAATAGAAAAATAATTTCATAAATTCTTAAATTAATTAGATTTTTGAAACCTGACTGAAGATTTGTAATCAGTGGTCCCATAAACTAGAGTATACGAAGTGGTGTACAAATCCATCAACGGGAACCTGTTCAAACAGTTTTGTCCCGCTAGATTCTCTATTCAGACCACTGTCCGTTGTGACAAAAGCGAGATTTGGTAATCCTGAACTACAGGCATCGAGATTTATATATATCAATATTTTTTCCAATATTCCTACTTCCTAAAAGACGCCCACTAAAGCCCACCAGCAATGTGACCAGGTTAGCCTTTTTGGGCTTATATTTTGCTATTGTATTTTTGCTTTGGCCTCAGACTTTTAGGTCTAGCTTCGTGGAATTTTTCCGAATTTTTTAATGCTACATTTTTTATAAATAATTTTCATCTCTGAATACTCTGACGAAAGAATAACGACTTAAAAATTTTGCGGTGAACTAGTATCTACTTGTCCTTATCGCTTTTTTCCTACTCGGAAATGTATGACTAATAAGACTCATCTTTAGAAATTTAAGCAGGCAAGATGAATGACTTATCTAATTGGAGCGTTAAATTCTTACAGAAAAACACGTACAACTATGTTCCTTTCGTCATAAGACCAGTTGAGAAATGAGGAGATTCTGGAAGCTGTACGGGAAGACCTTTCCATAGAATTGGCGAAAGCATGCCGTGGTGTATCTGGAGCAAAGTTAAATTGATATTGCGTCAGCATTAAATATTTCATTAAAGTTTTTCTCTTTTAAAGCAAGACGATTTAAAAGACCTTAAAAAAAGGCCTATTAAGGCTGATCGGTAATATTTTGCGCAAAAAAAAAAAAATAAATTTAATGTTCACTTTGAATTTGTATAGGTGCTGTTAAATTATTCAACATAAAAGTTTTGACGTTTTTAGCTTACTTTTTCACCGCCTCCAATTTTTTCTAACCTCTTTTTTTAAGTCAATTTAGCTGCAATTTTTTTGCGATCAACTTATCACACATCCCACCAGTTGCTTTCGTGTAAAACAAAACTAAGTAGTCTAACTTTTCGAAACTCCCACCAAATACATTCTTACAAATGCCAATACACAAAAGTTGAAATTGAAGCATTTAACATCGCTTGCTTCCGTTTCAATCGCTTGCTTCCGTCAAAGGGCAAAGGCAAAACCACTAAGGAAAGCCGCATTGAAAGGCCAACACCGCAAAGCATGCCACATTGTTTGTGTTCGTTCGTGCTAGGTTCCTCTATCATTTTTCATTTTGAGTTTTTTCGCATATTCTGTTTTTTTTTCGGTTTTGTTTTTTTCTTCCGCCACTAACGAAAGTTGTGCTTAGTGAGTTTAGTCGGTTGTCTGTGTGTTTGCAATTTGTAAGTAGCTTGTTTTTTTTTTGTTTCGGCTTTGTTGGTTCTTTGTCTGCGCGCCTACTAAAAGCTTTACTGGCTAGCGTAAATGCGCTTGACCTCTACGGTCTGCTTCTGTTAGCAATGGACTTTTCCTCACAAAACAAATGTGTGTCTATTAAGTATGTTGTCTTAAGCGAAATGTG
>NW_023458565.1:14352355-14357547 GCF_013731165.1 Rhagoletis pomonella
TCCATTCGAACGACATGACCAAGCCAGCGGAGCCGCTGTATTTTAATGTTTTAATATTACAATAAATCAAAAAAGGGCTAAAATATAATTACGCAAATAAAGCCGACGAAAGACTTAAGGCACGAACTTTTCTTGCACAGATAATTCAAAATTGTTCATCCTAATGATAGATGATCTGGAAGTTGAAGCGATTTTTAATCCCAACACGCAGAGGCCTCTCTCATTCTTAACGTAAAGTTCTAAAATTTTTTGTTCTCTGGTAGAAGGTCCCCCAGACTTTTCTTCTTATTTAATTCTTCTTGAAAACGTTTGCGATACTTTCGTTCTTATTTTGTTCTAATTGGGAATGTTCCCGAAAGTTTCGTTCTCATTTTGTTCTTCTTGATAAAGTTTCCGAGAGCTTTGTTCGCATTTTGTT
The DNA here is from genome assembly GCF_013731165.1 of Rhagoletis pomonella. Classification (NCBI taxonomy): domain Eukaryota; kingdom Metazoa; phylum Arthropoda; class Insecta; order Diptera; family Tephritidae; genus Rhagoletis; species Rhagoletis pomonella. The sequence goes on from NW_023458565.1 coordinate 14,352,774, forward strand.
CTTTATGGAAACGTTCTCGCACCATTTGTTCTCATTGTGGTACAGAGTTCTGGACGCGGAAAGTTGTTTAGAAGGTTGTCAGAGCAGAGTAATTACAAACTGTTACCTAGAGTCTCTTTTGGAAGAACTTACGTCATTAGCTTTCTTACAAGAGAGTAATAGAGTGATCCAGACTCTCTCTAGGAGAGCTATTTAAAAATTTTCACTACCGGCGGTTCAAAGACTGGTTAATTGACGTAAGTTGGCGTGGACATAAGATCAGGGTCTGCAGTGACAGTAAAGCTATTCTATATGCCTTGGAGAATAGTATGCAAACGTAGATGAGGCTGAACTCTGTTGCAAGGTGGAATACGTTTGAGCTTGTGTGGGAGTCAGCACACTGTGGTGTCGAATGGAACAAACTGGTTTATGAATTGGAGAACTGAGGTTCTTTGGAGCGTCCAATAGGATCGCAGCCGATTTCAGGGCCAAGCATAGCGAGAACTGTCGGGTACATCAAGGATTTCATGAACAAAAATCATTGATACCAACCAAATTTTCCAGAAAAAGATAAGATAAGATGGTAGCAAAATTAATTTTCAGACAGAGTAGCAGTGTTCTTCGAGCCTGGATTACGCGACAAAATTTTTTTAAACGACATATGGTCACCATAGGTATCATCGACGAATCACTTTCTACATCTTGGGAAATGAGGATCATATAGAAGAGCGTAGTAAACAATATGCTTTTTAGACTCAACAAGGATGGGGTAAAAGTTATCTCGGATGATGTAGGGCATTTGAGTACTTCAGCAGAAAGCATCCTCGAATACTTAAATGGGCATACTCTTTATATTTCCTTCAGCATATATCATGATTCAATAATACAAGGTTAGATAATTATTGACAGCTGCGGTTTGACACTCCCTTACAAAAGGTTGCATTTACGAAGGACAGAGAAAGGGCAAGAATGCAATCCCTTGTTGCGAAAATGGTAGTAGAAAAGTACCCAAAGTAGGCAATTAGTAGTGAAATTCCTTTTGTAAATTCTAATGTATTTGCAGGAAATCTGGCATTTTAAACGAAATGATGAACGTAATATTGATATATCCACGTGTATTACGTAATTTATATGCTATTTAGCCGTATAAAAACTGCAAAATGACTCAAAATTAAAATAAGACTACTATGAGATTGATGTAAACATCCAATGCTTATGTTTTCATCAGTTAAAAATGCTTCATATGCATATACAAATAAACATATTGCACAACAGCTTATACTTTTATTTCACACCAAAGCTACACTGTTTCCATGTAAATATGTAAAGAAGCAACACGGTGCCACTGCTAAGGGAGCGGTGCGAGAGAGACAACTGTCAGTTTATCGAACCTTGTATTATTGAATCATGAGCATATATTATGTATTTGGAACTCATCTAGGGAGGGATCGGGCTAACTGTAGCTGTGGTTCACAAACTGTGAGAAACTGACGTCAGTTATCATCAAATTGGAGATATTAAGTATTTGTCCCGACTGATTGTCGTTTTCACGGGACCTCGAGCCTTCCGCGCACAAGCTGCAAGAATAGGACATCTTCTGCTGTTTAAATGCTGTCCGTATTAATGCTGATTGGAGTATACATATACTCTCCGCTTTAACCGAACAACCAACCAATCAGCAACCTAACGTCGTTTGTCCATACACTATTTGTAGGAATTTTCGAAAAAAAATATGAAAATACTTCCAAGTACGAGTATAATTAACAGTGAAGGATGGTAATGCAAATTATTAGAAGCTGATAAATGAAATTCCATGACCAGGTAGGTGTATGTGTATGAGTGTAAGTATTCTATACAAAATGACTTTAATGAAACTAAGAAAATGTAATGCATAAGGCTCTTTGAGATGGGATATTTCCTGTAATCTTTCTGTGCGAAGTGGAAATTTTTTCTTATCCATGCATCAGCCGCATAACTCAGTTGAAGTGAATAGAAACATTGCTGGCAAAAGTAGACCGACTGACTCATCATTAGATTAAGTATTTTGTATTACTAAAGACGCACTTCTAGACTGTATGTTCATAAAAACCTGTAGTTTACTATGATTTCAAGGTGATTAATTTCCGACTGAAACACACTCGCTGTTTCTGGAAATTGCATTCATATGTACAATATGCAAGAAGAAAACTGGCATATCACACATGCATACATACGTACATTTGAAATAACTTCAAAACGTATACAAAAAATAGTGATTGGATCAGACAGCATAAAGGATAGGCAAGGAACTTAATCAGTACTAAGTAATGCAGGGATATTGCCATACAAACCTGCCAAACCCAACCTATGTTAAGTTAAGGTGATGTCCAAAACAGGGGCATACTCGGATCACTATCATCGGTCCCTTGTGATACTTCTACGAACATTAACTGCTGGGATAAAGCGAAAATTCTGCATCCTATTTTCGAATCCAAGCGGCATACCCGCCCGCCCTACTCTATGGGTCAAGGGAAGCTAAGTCATTCTCCACCTAGACTTTCGTAGGCGTTCCTTTTTCTCTGCGATCAGTAAACGGGACGGCGTGGACTACTTCCTAGGCTGAAAGCGCGAATGCGCTGACTGATTGTTAGCTGCCATAAATTTGGATTTTTTTTTGTCCAGAGTTCAGAGATAACGCTACGACTCAGCTGCTGCAACAGTATCAGGACCATGATAGCAACAGTTTGGAGCAGAAAATTTACGGAAGTCGCCATGGGATTTTCGTTATTAATCTGTCGGATAATCATTGTCCTGACTCTCCTCCTTTGGCTCCGAGATTTCATTTGAAGTCCTTCTAAATACTTGTCTAGGGTTGACTCCAGAACTGTCGGGGCCCGATAGGATCAAGAGGAAAACCACCACCATACGCAAGGGACCTTCTCCTTCCTTTAGCTCCCCCGTCGCCTTGGAAGATCTTGATATCGCTGAAAGTACTAAGTAATATTAGCGCTTGCCGATAGGCTTCCTAGATCTGATTACGATTGAGTTTTCCTTGACCAGCTTCAGGAATACCGACGGCACTGCCAACAACACGTGCTTCCACACCTTCCGGGATATGGGACGTCCTTTCCATGGCGACCCATATACCAAGGATAATGGAGTGGAGCGATTACACTAAACCTTTTTGGTGTAGCTCTACCTCCGAATCTTTTTTTAGCCTTTGGGGCTTGGGAGCCAACGGTACCTAAAACACCTTGGCCCACTTAAGTATCTGATCATAGTTCCCAGACACCTCGGATATCTGATCTCCACGATGACCAACGTGGCGCTCCGTATCGACATACTTTGCCTCATGGCGAAATATTCTTACTAGTGTGCTGCTGTTGTAGACCTGTGCCGTTCCTCGGAGAACAGCAAACGAATTCACCTGCTGATGTTTGCGCAGTAAAGCCTTCGCGAGCTCTCGCCGAACCTGCCTGCGGTAGGGGCAACTTTGCAGACCGAATTCGGCGCTGGAAACCGAAACGTTCAGATTCTACCAGAGCGAAGCAGGAGTCATCTCACCCATACCTCCACCAACAACTCAACGGTGACGAGTGTTAACGGGACGGAATCAGCCATTATTGCCGAGTACCGTCTCAACATACTCAGGTCAGGAACTTGTGTGGGATCGATTCGGGACCTGTTCTGGAGCAGCTTAGGACTGGAGTCTAGCTAAGGACTATTTTATAACCATTTTGGGAATAGTTCGGGATCATTTTGACACATATGAGGCATCTTTTCAAGACTTCTTCCAAATCATTTCGGGGAAAGATCCCGACTTTTTCGACTGACCACGGCCCGTTCAGTACTATTTCAGGACAATTTCGGGACTAGTTCGAGATAATTTTAGGACCGCATCGGACTATTTTCAGACTATTTCGGAGCTATTTCATTACAATTTCTGGGCTAGTTCACAACTATTTCATAACTATTTCGGGACTAGTTTGGGCTCAATTTGGGCCTAGCTCAGACCCATACCGGGCCTAGTGCAGGACTATTTTGGGACGAGTTTGGCATCATTTTTGGACTAATAAGATACCATTTTTGGGCTTGTTCGGGACTATTTCAGAGCTATTACAGGACCATTTCGGGACTGGAATAATTTTTGGGCTAGTAGTAAGTCGTTTCAAGATTTGTTCGAGATACTTTCGGGACAAGTCACGACAAAATGCTTTGCCAAACCGTACACAGATGTTTACACAACAAATCTCACGAGTACCTTAAATAAATGAATTCTTTGGGCTTTACAAAATTTTTACATTAAAATTTTTCTGTGCAAGAAAAAAATGTGCATAGTGTAGGTATGTGTAGAAAATGAAGTAGAGTAAGAGCTTACTTTTCGTACAGAGCATTTCGAGCGTTCAACTGGAAAAAATATAAGAACTCGCTTCGACCTCGCCTACCTAGTAAATACATATGTATGTATTGTATACTTATGTACTCTATGTTTGCACAGAAAAGTCGCGTTCATATGTTTGTGTGAATTGGAAGTCGTTTTTGTCAGATTAAATTTTCTTAATAGTATTGTTGCTGCTTGTATTTTTTAGCAAACAAAATATCATTGCGAAAAAAATCCGCTTCATATGTACATATAATATACACCGCAGACTATGTAAATATGCAGATTGTCGGTGAAGTGAAAAGTTCAGAGCCAAGGGATAATCTGGGATATGAAGGAGCAAAAAAAAACACTGGCGTGTAAGTGACCATTTCTATGTACATAAGTGCACATTTCGCTTAAGACAACATACTTAATAGACACACATTTGTTTTG
>NW_023458565.1:14357647-14363853 GCF_013731165.1 Rhagoletis pomonella
CAAAACAAATGTGTGTCTATTAAGTATGTTGTCTTAAGCGAAATGTGTGCTTATGTACATAGAAATGGCCACTTACACGCCAGTGTTTTTTTTTTGCTCCTTCATATCCCAGATTATCCCTTGGCTCTGAACTTTTCACTGCACCCACAATCTGCATATTTACATAGTCTGCGGTGTATATTATATGTACATATGAAGCGGATTTTTCCGCAATGATATTTTGTTTGCTAAAAAATAAAAGCAGCAACAATACTATTAAGAAAATTTAATACGACAAAAAAGACTTCCAATTCACACAAACATATGAACGCAACTTTTTTATGCTAACATAGAGTACATAAGTATACAATACATACATATTTACTAAGTAGACTCGAAGCGAGTTCTTATATTTTTTCCAGTTGAACGCTCGAAATGCTCTGTACGAAAAGTAAGCTCTTACTCTACTTCATTTTCTACACATACCTACACTATGCAAATTTTTTTCTTGCACAGAAAAATTTTAATGTAAATTTTTTTAATGCAAAAGAATTCATTTATTTAAGGTACTCGTGAGATTTATTGTGTAAACATCTGTGTACGGTTTGGCAAAGCATTTTGTCGTGACTTGTCCCGAAAGTATCTCGAACAAGTCTTGAAACGACTTACTACCAGCCCAGAAATTATTCCAGTCCCGAAATGGTCCTGTAATAGCACCGAAATAGTCCCGAACAAGCCCAAAAATGGTATCTTATTAGTCCAAAAATGATGCCAAACTCGTCCCAAAATAGTCCTGAGCTAGGCCCAAATTGAGCCCAAACTAGTCCCGAAATAGTTATGAAATAGTTGTGAACTAGCCCAGAAATTGTAATGAAATAGCTCCAAAATAGTCTGAAAATAGTCCTGAACAGGTCCCGAAGCGGTCCTAAAATTATCTCGAACTAGTCCCGAAATTGTCCTGAAATAGAACTGAACGGGCCGTGGTCAGTCGAAAAAGTCGGGATCTTTCCCCGAAATGATTTGGAAGAAGTCTTGAAAAGATGCCTCATATGTGTCAAAATGATCCCGAACTATTCCCAAAATGGTTATAAAATAGTCCTTAGCTAGACTCCAGTCCTAAGCTGCTCCAGAACAGGTCCCGAATCGATCCCACACAAGTTCCTGACCTGAGTATGTTGAGACGGTACTCAGCAGTAATGGCTAATTCCGTCCCGTTAACACTCGTCACCGTTGAGTAGTTGGTGGAGGTATGGGTGAGATGACTCCTGCTTCGCTCTGGTAGAATCTGAACGTTTCGGTTTCCAGCGCCGAATTCGGTCTGCAAAGTAGCCCCTACCGCAGGCAGGTTCGGCGAGAGCTCGCGAAGGCTTTACTGCGCAAGCATCAGTAGGTGAATTCGTTTGCTATTCTCCGAGGAACGGCACAGGTCTACAACAGCAGCACACTAGTAAGAATATTTCGCCATGAGGCAAAGTAGGTCGATACGGAGCGCCACGGTGGTCATCGTGGAGATCAGATATCCGATGTGTCTGGGAACTATGATCAGACACTTAAGTGGGCCAAGGTGTTTTAGCTACCGTTGGCTCCCAAGCCCCAAAGGCTAAAAAAAGATTCGGAGGTAGAGCTACACCAAAAAGGTTTAGTGTAATCGCTCCACAGACCAACTCTATTATCCTTGGTATATGGGTTGCCGGGGAAAGCACGTTACACATCCCGGAAGGTGTGGAAGCGCGTGGTGTTGGCAGTGCCGTCGGTATTCTTGAAGCTGGTCAAGGAAAACTCAATCGTAATCAGATCTAGAAAGCCTATCGGCAAGCGCTAATATTACTTAGTACTTTCAGCGATATCAAGATCTTCCAAGGCGATTTCTAATGGCGACGGGGGAGCTAAAGGAAGGAGAAGGTCCCTTGCGTATGGTGGTGGTTTTCGTCTTGATCCTATCGGACTCCGACAGTTCTTGAGTCAACCCTAGACATTTAGTAGGACTTCAAATGAAATCTCGGAGCTAAAGGAGAAGAGTCAAGACAATGATTTTCCGACAGATTAATCACGAGAATCCAATGGCGACTTCCGTCAATTTTCTACTCCAAACTGTTGCTATCGTGGTCCTGTTACTGTTGCCGCAGCTGAGCTGTAGCGTTATCCGTGAACTCAGGACAAAAAAAATCCAAATTTATGGCAGCTAACAATCAGTCAGCGCATTCGCGCTTCCAGCCTAGGAAGTAGTCCACGCCCTACCGTTTGCTGATAGCAGAGAAAAAGGAACGCCTACGAAAGTCTAGGTGGAGAATGACTTAGCTTCCCTTGACCCATAGAGTAGGGCGGGCGGGTATGCCGTTCCGATTCGAAAATAGGATTCAGGAATTTTCGCTTTATCCCAGCAGTTAATGTTCGTAGAAGTATCACAAAGGACCGATGATAGTGATCCGAGTATGCCCCTGATTTGGACATCATCTTAACTTAACATAGGCTAGGTTTGGCTGGTTTGTATGGACATATCCCTGCATTACTTAATATTGATTAAGTTCCTTGCCTATACTTTATGCTGTTTTATTCTATTTACATCTGATCCAATCACTCTTTTTTTGTATACATTTTGTAGTTATTTCGAATGTACGTATGTGTACGTATGCATGTGTGAGATCCCAGTTTTCCTCTTGCATATTGTACACAGCAATGCAATTTCCAGAAACAGCGAGTGTGTTTCAGTCTGAAATTAATCACCTTGAAATCGTAGTAATCTACAAGTTTTTTTGAACATACAGCGTAGAAATGCGTCTTTAGTAATACAAAATACTTAATCTAATGATGAGCCAGTCGGTCTACTTTTGCCAGCAATGTTTCTATTCACTTCAACTGAGTTATGCGGCTGATGCATGGATAAGAAAAAAATTCCACTTCGCACAGAAAGATTACAGAAAGTATCCCATCTCAATGAGCCTTATGCATTACATTTTCTTAGTTTCATTAAACTCATTTTGTGTAGAATACTTACACTCATACACATACACCTGCCTGGTCATGGAATTTCATTTAGCAGCTTCTAATAATTTCCATTACCATCCTTCACTGTTAATTATACTCGTACTTGGAAGTTTCTCATTTTTTCGAAAATTTCTACAAATAGTGTATGGGCAAACGACTTTAGGTTGCTAATTAATTGGTTGGTTGTGCGGTTTAAGCGGAGAGTATATGTATATATGTAGCAACTGCAATTAGTATTAGTACGGACAGCATTAAAGCAGCAGAAGATGTCCTATTCTTGCAGCAATTTGATGATAACTGAAGTCAGTTTCTCACAGTTCGTGGACCACAGCTACAGTTAGCCCGATCCCTCCCTTGATGAGCCCCAAGTACAAAATAAGCGCTGAAGGAAATATAAAGAGTATGGCCGTTTAAGTATTCGAGGATGCTTTCTGCTCAAGTACTCAAATGCCCTACATCATCCGAGATAACTTTGCACCCATCCCTGTTGAGTCTAAAAAGCATATTGTTTACTACGCAAAGCAACAGCAGAAGCCACTGTACACCGCCTCAAATAGTCCCATGCTTTGAAGAACTTAACTTCGCAGTAGATTCCTTGTACGAAGAACAATTAAAATACACTTGCCACGAAGTCAAGAATCCTTATATAGAGGCTCTATTGCCTCTAGACTGACGTCGTTGAACGCATGTTCTATATCCAATAAAGCGCTCCATCTTGGCCATAGCGTACAGATTCATAGAGCGCCCATTTAGGTAAGAATGCTGGGGAGTACAGAACAAATTAGTGCTTTGCTACATATGTATATATGTAATACTCTATGAAAAGGAACTATCGGTGGCCGGAAAAAAAAACCAAATTTTCCAAGCACTAAGGCAATATTGCCCTAAGTACAATGGACCTACAGAAAGAAGTTAGATGATACGTATATATAGGAGGGGTGGGAATTCATTGCTTCTCTGCAAATTTATCAGTTTTTGTCGAGTGTAGCAGAATATAGCTCGCCCATTATCAATACATCCAACCCCAAAATGTACCATCTAAGCCTGTCGAAGGCCGGACAGATAAAATGTTCTATACGATCCTCATCTTCCAAGATGTACAAAGTAATTCGTCGATGATGCCTATGGTGACCATATGTCGTTTCAATAAATTTTGTCGCGTAATCAGTCCTATTCAGGCTCAAAGAACACTCCTACTCTGTCTGAAAATTAAAATGCGAACAAAGCTCTCGGGAACTTTCTCAAGAAGAACCGAATGAGAACGAATTTTTCGGGAACATTCCCAATTAGAACAAAATAAGAACGAACGTATCGGGAATGTTTTCAAGAATAATTAAATAAGAACCAAAGTCTGGGGAACGTTGTCCCAGAGAACAAAACGACAACAAAAGATTTGAGAACTTTACGTTAAGTATGAGAGAGGCCTCTGCGTGTTGGGATCAAAAATCGCTTCAACTTCCAGATCATTTATCATTAGGATGAACTGTTCATTTATGGAACAATTTTGAATTTTCTGCGCAAGAAAAGTGCGTGCCTTTAGTCTTTCGTTGGCTTTATTTGCGTAATTATATTTTAGCCATTTTTTGATTAATTGCAATATTAAAACATTTCAACTTAATGGAACGCTATGAGAAACGTATTGTTCTTGATTCCTTTGTTCGCGAATAGTTCAGAGAACATTTTTTTCCCTGTTTCGTTCTCTGTCTGAGAAGTTCCTGAGACTTTAGTTCCCTAATTGTTCTTCGAGAGAAAGTTTCTTAGACTTTTATTCCGGTTTTGTTCTCTGCCAAAACGTTCCGGAGACTTTTGGCCCCTTTTTGTTTCCGAAAGTATGTATTTTGTTCTCTTATATGATTATGATTATAAAATATCTAATATTTTCTGATTTTCATACTTCTACATACATATATTTCCATTTTCTTAGACTGGGCCACAGGAAGGCGTGGTCGGGTAACTCTAGTACGCTATAATTTCATTCTTTTTTAGTTTAATGAAAATTTCATACAGCAAAATTAGCTTTCAGTACCAACTGCGTTTGCATATTTGCTAATCACGTGCACGTGCCGGCTATTAAATCTGAAGACTGCCTAGATTTTTCGATTGGCTACTATGTAAATATTTTCTTCTTTGAACCTTCAATACTCTGTGTATGGACTTTCATTATGACCATTCGACGAGCAAATATTTAATGTGAGCTTATGCATTTTGTCCTTCCCAAAGGCCTTTATTTATGTATGGAAATGAGTAGAATATTCAACAAGTTGCAAAAGCTTTGCATACATGCATAGAAGATCATTATTTCGTTATCTTCTAGTACGTGCATAGATAAATATGTAAGTATATTAGATTTAAAATTCTGTTTGTTTTTCAAAATTTTCATTTGCAATTCAAAAGTGGAAAATAACCATTTATGCAAATTAACATTGCGTTACGTACATACATTTGTATGTATGTATGTGCATTAGGGTGGAGCGAAAAAAAATTTTGATTTTGAAATTCTAATAATGCAGAAAGTTGCCTAACATGATCACATTAAACCGTGTTAAACGGCTTTCCGATGGTTAATATTTACCATCGCCCCAAATAACCTTAAAGTTTCGAAAAATCTCTCAAATTATGGCTGTCTTTTAATTTTGAAGATTTTCTATAAAGATTTTGAGCATGCAATTTTGTAGCCCTTCAAATTTAGTAGCAAACTTGCACATTGTTTGAAGTGGCTAAACATTTGCATTAATTTTTGACGTTTTTCTTTTTTTTGTGCTAACAATGTCAGGCATTTTATTCCATAAAAAAAGCGGTTCAAAGTGATCATGTTACGCAACTTTTTTGCACTATTAGTATTTCGAAATCGAAAAATATTTTTTTTCATTCCACCCTAATGTACATAGTCGTACACGCAAATGGGACCAAGAAGGCACATGGGCACATGGCACAAATTCCATACTTTCTATCACTTGCCGTCCGTCCGTCCATTCCTCGCATCATGATGACCGCGGCATCAGCACACTTCCATTACTTTGCCTTCTGCCATCACTGTTGCCTGTATTACTCCCAGTGCGGCGCGCTTATGAAATTTGTGTTAAAATTTTACAAAGTGAAATTCTCTCCACATTCATTTTTCTCGTTTTTCATTTCATTTGAAAATTACCAGCCTCTGTGTAAGAGGACTTGTTGGCGCGACAGCTAAAAATAAAATAATCGTCAGTACGTGCTGCCGCAAATGATGTGTGGCCATAAAGGGG